>NC_060139.1:42158235-42478235 GCF_021461385.2 Schistocerca piceifrons | reverse complement strand
TATGATTAACGGTATCATGTAGGTTTTCGGAGCCTGCGACCTTTTTGTTTTGTCGATTCACATGTCCAGAAGTGTAAAACCTGAAAACAGGCACTTAGTCATCATCAGCATCCATGATGACCAACATGGAACATGCAAATGCATATCGCAGAGGACTATCTTGCATGGTGACCAATATGGAACACCCAGATGTGTACCGCAGAGGATTACCGTTAAACTGCAATACTTGGACCATTTGCATTACATACACAAAAATCTTCATGCGACAATAAACTAATGAGACTGATATGAAAAAATGTTACTTACCGTTTTAGTCAAGTTTAGTGTTGTCTCCTTCAGAGTAGTTCCCTTCTGATTGCACACACTTTTTCCAGCGCTTCTGGTGCACCATTTCTGGAACTCATCTTCTGTAATATCCTCCAAGACCCTCGTCACAGCTTTTTGGACATCTTGTGTTGTTTCAAAATGGTGTCCCTTGACCGCCGTTTTCACTCTTGGAAACAGAAAAAAGTCGCACTGAGTGATATCTGGTGAATAAGGTGGCTGTGGAAGTACTGAAATTTGTTTTGAGGTTAAAAATAGCTGTACTGACAGAGCGTATGGGATGGCGCATTATCGTGATGCAGAATCCATTATCAGCAGTGTTGGCATAGACACGAAGAACTCTTTTACGAAGTCTTTCTAAAATTTCTTTGTGGCAATATTGGTTAACTGTTTGTCCAGGAGGCACCCACTCTTTATGAACAATTCCCTTGGAATTTAAGAAGCACACATGCATGCATTTCACTTTTGACTGTGACATGCGAGCTTTTTTTGGACTGGGTGATCCCTTT
This sequence comes from Schistocerca piceifrons, assembly GCF_021461385.2. Taxonomy (NCBI): domain Eukaryota; kingdom Metazoa; phylum Arthropoda; class Insecta; order Orthoptera; family Acrididae; genus Schistocerca; species Schistocerca piceifrons. The sequence continues at coordinate 42,477,402 of NC_060139.1, read as the reverse complement.
GAGCACCATTGCGAACTCTGGCGTTTTGTCTCTGGATCGTACTGAAAAAACCAACTTCCATCACCAGTGATAACACGGCTCAACAATTCTGGATTGATTTCCGTTTGCTCTAACATATCGGCTGCCACATTTTCCCGTGTTTCTCTCTGTTGTGGTGTGAAATTTTTGGGGACCATTTTTGTACAAATCTTTCTCATACCAAGATCTTCAGTTATTATTAGACGAACCGTTTCTCGATTGATGTTCAGTTCTTCTGCAATCATTTTCACGGATAATATTCGATCAGATTGTACGAGTTCACGCACCCGGGCCAAGTTGACATCCGTCCTTGAGCTTGATGGTCGTCCACTGTGGTCTTCATTTTCCACATTCGTTCTGCCTTCACGAGCTCTTGACATAACCTCCTCTCCAAAAGCCTTCTGAAGCTTACCGTAAGTTGCCGTCGCGTTTTTAGCCAATTTAACGCAAAAAGAAATGGCATACCGTTGCGCAATATTATGCGGTTCCATTTCCGTGACGAGAGACACAAACACGTGTTAACTTATTACAGTACAACTCACGACTGAGCAGTTGCATCGATGTGTCTCTTGGAGTAGAAGCAGCTTATAGACCAAGGTTAAAGATATTGTGCCTACGCAAGCCTGCAGGGTTGCCACATCTTGCAAAGAAAATCAGTCTCATTACTTTACTGTCACACCTTGTATTCTCGCTGTATATTCGATTGCCGGTGTTCCTAAATTTTACATCAGCACAGTTATATTTTTCCTCATGACAAACAGAGGTAGTTTTTCAGATCCTAATGCTTAGTATCAGTGCCGTGTTGTGATCCACCACCTCACTTCCCTGTCGCCAAGCATTAAATGCAACATAGACTACAACCTGTGACTGGTTGGTCACAGTGGCGAAGCTTGCTAACAGCTTTACCACAAGCATTATTTAATACTATTCCATTCCTTCTACACGTCTTCGTGTGTAGACGTTTTCATATGTTTTCTCTTTGGGTTGTACATACGGTGCTGGAATACTGCCACAACTTGATCTCCATTTTAAATTACCATTAACAGTATAGAATTAGACAATTGCAACTCTTTATGTTGTTGTTGTAGTCTTCAGTCCTGAGACTGGTTTGATGCAGCTCTCCATGCAGCTCTATCCTGTGCAAGTTTCTTCATCTCCCAGTACCTACTGCAACCTACATCCTACTGAATCTGCTTAATGTATTCATCTCTTGGTCTCCCTCTACGATTTTTACCCTCCACGCTGCCCTCCAATGCTAAATTTGTGATCCCTTGATGCCTCAAAACATGTCCTACCAACCGATCCCTTCTTCTAGTCAAGTTGTGCCACAAACTTCTCTTCTCCCCAATCCTATTCGATACCTCCTCATTAGTTATGTGATCTACCCACCTTATCTTTAGCATTCTTCTGTAGCACCACATTTCGAAAGCTTCTATTCTCTTCTTGTCCAAACTGGTTATCATCCATGTTTCACTTCCATACATGGCTACACTCCATACAAATACTTTCAGAAACGACTTCCTGACACTTAAATCTATACTCGATGTTAACAAATTTCTCTTCTTCAGAAACGCTTTCCTTGCCATTGCCAGTCTACATTTTATATCCTCTCTACTTCGACCATCATCAGTTATTTTACTCCCGAAATAGCAAAACTCCTTTAGTACTTTAAGTGTCTCATTTCCTAATCTAATCCTCTCAGCATCACCCGATTTAATTTGACTACATTCCATTATCCTCGTTTTGCTTTTCTTGATGTTCATCTTATATCCTCCTTTCAAGACACTGTCCATTCCGTTCAACTGCTCTTCCAAGTCCTTTGCTGTCTCTGACAGAATTACAATGTCATCGGCGAACATCAAAGTTTTTACTACTTCTCCGTGAATTTTAATACCTACTCCGAATTTTTCTTTTGTTTCCTTTACTGCTTGCTCAATATACAGATTGAATAACATCGGGGAGAGGCTACAACCCTGTCTCACTCCTTCCCCAACCACTGATTCCCTTTCATGTCCCTCGACTCTTATAACTGCCATCTGGTTTCTGTACAAATTGAAAATAGCCTTTCGCTCCAGGTATTTTACCCCTGCCACCTTCAGAATTTGAAAGATAGTATTCCAGTTAACGTTGTCAAAAGCTTTCTCTAAATCTACAACTCTGTATACATTTCCATTTTAAACTGTTTTTCATCAACTGCCTTATGTTTAATTACCGCTGTTTTCATTCCAATTTATCTTACAGGGTGCGTAAAAAAACATAAATTTACCGTACCTATATTAGGATGAAAAAGCAAGAAACGATTCTGACACAAAACCCGCTTATCTCAACACACAATTCAGCTACTTCGACACACTCAGAACTGAATTCAAAACTTAAACAAGGTTTTTTGACAATGGTAGCATCCAAAGACATAAAAATGGCAGCAACCATTATTTACTTTGTTTATTTACTTTGTTAGGCGTAATAAAATAGATAAGACAATAATTCTGGGTGATGTCGCGATCGCTGAAAACAGCTACATTTGTTCATTGCAGAAGAAAAATCTCTTCGTGTAAAACTATTTCTGTTTCGCATTAAAAAAAAATAAATCCTGAAATTCCGTAGCATTTTGTAGGGATCGCAGTACAGGGTTTCCAAAAAGTGTCTTTATCACTTCAGAAAGTCCTAACTTGGGAACTATTAGTGATAGAGACAGTAGTTTGTTGTTAACTGGGTAGAAGACCTGGAAGTTTCTTTTATTTTTTGCTGCGGGTTTGGTTTGTTGTGCATCAGTACGGCTACAGACCAAGAGAAAGCGCAGTGTCTCATCTGGTACGCAGATTCTCGACGTCAGTGTGGAAGGTCATCACAGGCAGTAAACAAATACAGTGAGATGAGTCAAAAACTGCAAAGAGACAGGCAGTGTCAAAGACCCGCCTAGAAACGGGTCTCCCCCATCTATCTCAAGCACGTGTTGACAGGGTGCAAGGTGCATTTCGAAGCAGCCCTCAGGAGTTAAGTCGCCGTGCATCATGCGGATTGCAGGAGGCAAGATCAGCTACCCATAAAGGCTCCCTTTAGCAGCACATGAATTTATGTCACCGTCTGACTTCTACATTACAGTTGATAGTTCATTACGAGTTTGTCTTTTTTTTTTTGTTAGTGCAGCTTCCACGTTGTCAAAAACTCTACGAACTATAATGGAAGCAACGCGTACTGTTCCACTGTTTAGGCGCCTTGCCTCGCTTTGCGAGTTTCCTCCCTTTGGAGGTTCGAATCCTCCTTCGGGCACGGATGTGTGTGTTGTCCTTACCGTTAGTTTAAGTTGGACTAAGTCGTGTGTAAGCGTAGGGACCGATGACCTCAGTAGTTTAGTCCCATAGGAACTTCCCACGAATTTCCAATATCTTTTACTGTTTACAATGCATTTTGTATCTGCCAAGACGACATTAAGTTTCAGCAGCTACCATTCAAAAATGAGAACAGTTAAACGAAATCGAGCAGGAAGAACCCCGTGAACAAGTGCCTTCCTTTTGTACTGTATTCTAAAATATCGGCAAAAATCAGGCCTACAGCTCCTCTTCTACGAAATGAGGTATTCGCTTCGCCCTTCACTGCTTTCGCACATTTGCATGACTCACAGACTGCAAAAGCATTTGTCAGCATGCAAATTCCTCCTGCAGCGAGGGCGCAGTTTCCGTGTCAGTTGCTCCTGGAAAGAAAAGAAAGTTATCAACTTTAATATACAGAGAATTAAAAACATCAGTACTGAAGAGAGGAAATATATATTTATCTATTTAATGGAGACAGTGGTTTTCCTCTTAGTAGGACGTGAAACGCTGTACTGTCCCGCATCAAAAAACAACGTTTTTCGCTGCGGTCAGCCACTGTCCGAAAATAATCTTTGAGTACGATATACCGTTGCCGATGGTTTTCTTCTAATGGCGGCGCGACCGCTCCAATATTGGAGTGCGGCAACTGTGGTGAGCATCGCATGTGCCATGTACGGCAAGAAAGGAAGAATGAATTGATTGTTGGTGTTAATAACGATCACCCTCCTTTACCTCCTCTGTACTGCTGCTGATGACGTGTCACTGAGCACATTTGTTCTGTGCATGCAGTACACGTGAGGCGCCTAGTTGTTTCCACTGCACTGTGTGGAATACGAAGGTTCTGTTATAGTTCACTAACCTGCTGTCGTCAAGTTGATGTCCCCAGCGCAGAAAACAGCACGCAGGTCGTAGGTTCTGAATCTTGAGGCCTTAAACTGGCTTTTAACGAGGTTCTGTTCTGAAATAATGTATCGCTTCTTTGGGATGCCACTCGCGTGTTTTAATATAGCCACACGAGATGACTACATGATCTTAATACAACACCTTCTGATACAGCAAAGTACATGATCAAACACAATGTTTACGAAAATGTATCTATTTGTGGCGCGTGTCTGTGCCTCATGACTACCGGAGTGAATCTTTTAATACTGCCACAGACAACATGACTGTACATCTCGACTGCGTAATCCAGAGTGACGAACAGGAACTTAAATAAAAATTGGAAACACATCCTACGACAGGCAACATGTCTGTTCTTCTCGACTGCCTAATTCAGAGTGACGAACAGCCCGAAACACTTCGCGCGCCATACCAGAAAAGGCGTGATCGGAACGCTTCCGAAGTGCTTCGTCTGAAATTTCGCCAGTCTTTTCTTTTTGATTTAAATTGTTTTTAATAATTCTAAAATTACTGATTGATAGTCAGCTGTTGAGAGATATTTATATTAAAAAGTGAAGTCATTCCAGTGAGTCGTTTAACTAATAATAATAACTATACTTTGACGTTTTCGCGCCCTTGCTTCGAACACAGCAGCCAATCACAGAGCAGTAGCATTATGCAGGCGGTCTTTCTCACGGAAATGGTACCGAATCTAACATCTATCACAGGTAGGTCACGCCACATTTCGTCATCTTTATTCTTCTTGCATCTGCACTGCTCTGGGAACAGCTTCTTGGAGCCTAATATGATGGGTGACTAAGTCAGAAATATTACACATGTAAGGTGCGAAGGGCTATGTAGGACGATTTACAGCCTTGGCATCATGAAAGCAACACCACCTAGATGTCATCCTATCATCTCCAATCTCCTTTGACGCCTCACTGCAGAAGTCCTCGATCCGATTGGAAGCGACAACTTACCAGTGCTCCTCACCATCTCCTACACACAACCTCATTCATGTGCACCCCATCCAACTCACCATCCAAGAGTTATCCAAGACTACTCCAATTACCAACAGAAATGCCTACCGGGACTTCATAGAACCCAGACTAGAAGTCACCCCAAGGCCTTCCAACAACTTGACGATATTCCTCACGCCACATCCTCCCTGAGGCAGACCGTGTCAGAGGCAATATCCATCCACATTCCTACCAACAGCCTGCATAATCTCCGTCCCACCCTTCTCCAATATGCCCTAATCATCCTTGGAGAATACCATCACGTGTACCTCTCCTTCCTGCGAATTCGTGACTGGGATACGCTCACAAGACAACGTCAAATACAGAGACACATAAGGAATTTATTAAATGCAAAAAAGTCGGGACTGGTGCCAGACATGCACCAGACTGCACGTTATACTCCCCATAAACTCTTCCAAGTATTGGAAAGCATTCTATCGACTCACAAGCAATAACCCCATACCTCACTATCTGCTCCTCCACAACAACCATCCCTTACCTGATAGCCTGAGGAAAGTTGACCTTTTGCATCCTATATCTCCGACGTCTTCTCCATTCCTGATTACTGTCATTTTCATTACTTCCTGTTGCAAGCCATCCACGAATGTACTAACACTGCTGCCTTTCTCCTGACTTCCAGCTTCCACTACTTGAGCAGTGTTGTGACTTGGCAAGACAGCCAAGCCACTATGAGATAGCTGAAAGGCACGCGTTTAAGCTCACACAGGCTGGCGTGAGGTCAGGAACAGTTAAAGGAGTTGAGTCTAGTAAAAAAAGTACGTAGCTTCTCGAATACTTAACTTTAATCCATAATTCGTGAACATCGGTCTGACGGTACATTCATTTCAAGATAAATAGCAAATGATAATGGCGCCTTGCTATGTCGTAGCGAATGACGTAGCTGAAGGCTATGCTAACTATCGTCTCGGCAAATGAGAACGTAATTTGTCAGTGAACCATCGCTAGCAAAGTCGGCTGTACAACTGGGGCGAGTGCTAAGAAGTGTCTCTAGACCTGCCGTGTGGCGGCGCTCGGTCTGCAATCACTGATAGTGGCGACACGCGGATCCGACGTATACTAACGGACCGCAGCCGATTTAAAGGCTACCACCTAGCAAGTGTGGTGTCTGGCGGTGACACCACATTCCTCCCCCGCAAATCGGCGAACGGTTGTGTTATAAGGCTTCCGCCCGCCGTGGGGAGGACCCCATGTTGACGTATGCGACGAGGTGGGGAGCCTAACAACAGGCGAGGCTGTGCCACCCGCACCCTGCTATTCGGTCCGAGGGGAGCTAGGAAACGCCTGAAAACCTAGTCCAGGGTGCACGCCAACATGCGGTGTATGCGCCCGTATAGAGACAGGAGGGGCCGAAGGGTCGACCTCCATCGGGTCGGGGCAACCGACGGGCGAAGACGCCATGTGGTCCGGAGCGGGCAAGAGGTCCATGGCGGAGGACAACTGTTCTCGGGAAGCGATCGGTGGCGCGTGACCCAGGGAGGCGCCCGGCGGTTGCAGCGACGCGTCCACTGCGGGCGTCGCCGGCGGGAGAACAGGCGGCGGTGCGTCGCCATGGGGCAAAATGGAAGGCAGCGTCGGTAACACCTGGGGATGAGGCGAGCCAGTAGATGGGTCCCCAGGGCGCTGACCGAACAGCACCGTCGCTGAAAGCAGACGGTTAGCGGCAGAACCCGTGCGACGACAGAGGCGCAGCTGATTGAGATGCCGACGCACCTCACCAGAGGCCCCCAAAACCAGATACATAGCGCGGCCGAGGCAGCGAAGAATGCGCCCTGCAAGCCAACGCTGCGAACCTCGATAGTTGCGATAGTAGACAACGTCGCCCGGAGCAAAAGCAGGTGTCTGCCGCTGCACAGGAACCTGATGCGGCGGATGTAGCAAAGACATCAAGGTTCGATGAGGGCGACCGTGAAGCAACTCAGCCGGCGAGCAACCATCTCGAGGCTGAGAGCGATACAAGGACAAAAAGGGCAATAAGGCGTCCTCCCGAGAATGCGACTCTTTCAACTTCAACATCTGTGACTTGAAAGTCCTGACCAATCGTTCAGCGGCACCGTCTGGCTGTGGCGAAAACGGCGCGGACGTCAGATATTGGATACCATTGGCCTTGCAGAATGACTGAAATTCGCGGACATGAATTGTGGGCCATTGTCGGAAACAATAGTCTGTGGAAGACCTTCAATGTAAAAGATAGCCGATAACGCTTGGATGGTGGCAGAAGACGTCGTGGAAGACATCTGGACAACAAAAGGAAAATTACTGAAGGAATCGACAACAACCAACCATCGAGCATTCCAGAATGGACCAGCAAAATCGATGTGTAAGCGTTGCCAAGGGGAAGTGGCTTTTGGCCATGCAAAGAATTTCCGCGGTGGTGCGGAGTGTTGTTCGGCACACGCCAAGCAAGAAGAGCACATATGCGTAATCGCGGCATCGATTCCGAACCAAGTACAGTGCTGACGAGCAAGTTGTTTCGTTCGCACTATACCCCAATGTCCTTGGTGGAGAAGCCATAAGACAGAGGACTGTAACGAACGTGGGACCACGACCCTGGACTGATCATTATCGGAATGCAACAACAAAACACCACGTCGTACAAAAAGTCTCTCCTTGTGAGCAAAAAATCGGCGAACCAACGGATCCTCGATCCGTGACTTTGACAAGGGCCATTGCGTAGCAACAAAACGCAGAACGGAAGCAAGGACAGGGTCAGCAGCTGTGGCTGTAGCTACCCGACGAAAATCAATCGGAAACAATACGACCACGTCATCGGTTTCCGAATCAATGAACATGCAAGCAAGTTCAGAAGAATCGAATGCTCTATCCTCAGCAACAGGCAAACGGGACAACGCATCGGTGTTTCTGTGCTTAACAGTGGACCGATACAAGATATCGTAGCGGTACTGTGAGAGAAAAATAGACTGGCGAATGAATGTCTGCGCAGTACGTGGAGGTACAGGCTTGGTCGGATGAAAAAGCGATGTCAAAGGTTTGCGGCCTGTGATGACGGTAAAGTGACGACCATACAAGAAATCATGAAACTTTGTAACACCAAATACAAGAGCCAAAGCTTCTTTCTCGATCTGTGAATAATTTCTTTGCGCGGACGAGAGCAATTTGGACGCAAAGGCAATAGGGCGATCGTGCGAACCATCTTTGTGCGCAAGCACAGCACCGATCCCAAAATCCGATGCATCCACCATCAACAAAAGGGGTTTCTGGGGATCGAATGGCGTAAGGCAAGTATTGGAAAGCAACGCCGATTTCAACTGGCGAAAGGCGCGTTCGCATTCCGTCGTCTAGACGAACGGAACACCTTTACGGCGTAAGCGATGAAGCGGAGCTGACATGGAAGAGGCGTGGCGCACATAGCGATGATAATAATTGATTTTTCCCAGCACACTCTGTAGCTGCTTCAAATTCCGCGGCGAAGGCAAATCTTGTATGGCACAGAGGTGCTCGGGACTGGGATGTATGCCTTGGGCATTGAGTACATGTCCCAGATATGGTAAGTCCCGAGCAATAAACACACATTTGTCCTTCCGCAAGCGAAGACCATTTTGTCGCAAGACCTGAAATAATGTTCTGAGATTGGCTAAATGTTCTTCTTCCGTCTTTCTGGAGATCACAATATCGTCCAGATAGTTTGCTGCAGTAGGGACCGACGCACAAACAGTTTGTAGATAGTGCTGAAACAATGCAGGGGCAGATGCACACCCGAATGGCAGTCATTTGAATCGGTACAAACCAAGATGTGTGTTAACCACTGAAACGTGCTGGGATTCTTCGTCCACCGGAATTTGCAAGTACGCATCTGCTACATCCAACTTCGAAAAATATTTACCCGGGCACAGTTTGTCAAAAAAATCTTCCGGGCGGGGTAAAGGAAAAGTTGCAGTCACTAGTTGTGGATTCACTGTTGCCTTGAAGTCCACGCAAAGTCTCAATTTTCCCGAAGGTTTTTGCAAAATTACTAAGGGTGATGCCCAGAGAGAAGCCCACACACATTCAGTTACACCTTGTGATTCCAAATCGTGTAATGTTCTTGCGACCTCATCACGCAATGCGTGGGGAACATTGCGCGCTCTGAAAAATTTCGGTTGCGTGTTTACTTTCAGTTCCAAATGTGCTTTATAGTTCTTAGCGCAAGCAAGGCCCGGTGCAAAAATGTCTGCAAATTCTTCACATAGACGAGAAACACTGGCTGAAGGTACAGTCTGGTTCACTGATAGGGCCTGATTGACTATAACAAGTTAAACAACTGAAATAAATCTAAACCAAACAAGTTCACTGCAGAAGAAGAACAAAGGACGTAAAATGACACAAGTTTTGTTTGTCCCTTGTATGTTGCAAGAAGGCTGCACTGTCCTAACACAGGGAGCCCGTGACCTGAATATGTAGTTAGCTTAACATTTGCGGCACGCAACAGAGGTGTGCCCAGCTGTTTGTACGTGTCTTGATTGATCAGCTCCGGCATCGAGCTGGAACGGTATCACTTTGCCATTAATGGCCAAGTCTACAAAAAGTTTATTGTCCTGCTGACGACAAGAGCAACTGTCTCGTGCAATGTGAACTGACACTGGTACAGAATCACTTGCGACATGACGGGATTTCCGGCGATGTCGACGCACACAATGTGTGGGACGAACACAGTCCCTGTGAGAGAGAGTGGCACTGGGCGAAGTGGAATGAACTACATGAATTTCCATGGGCGAAATTTCACGAGCCTGAGTATCCTTGGTTCGATTTCGATTCCAGCGCGAAGCAAAGGGCCTGGAATGGTTTTGAGCACCCGATCGGAGCTTTTTCTGGCAAACACTTTGAACAGTCCTTTTTTATTACAGAAAAAGCAAATAGCCTGGCGTGACGGGCAGTTCCCACGCGAATGTCTAGTAGCACACCGCGGGCATGATTTAAGCACTGCATTTGCTTGCTTGCGTGGCACACGTGGGCGGAGAGCCTGGTGGCAGCTGCGCGGATGGGCGCGAGGGCTGTTTACTGTTCCGTGCAGCTCGCCCGGCGGGCCGGTTAATGTGACACACGGCTGGTGAAGTTTCAAATGATGCCTGAGCAAAGTCAAGTGTGTCCTGCCGATCCAATATGTCCATCACTTGTTGAAGGGAGGGATTGACTAGTTTCAAAAGCTGTTCCCATATACGAACATCAGAAACGTTCTGTGCAATAGCATCACGTACCATAGTATCTGAATAAGGGAGGCCACAATGACACTCAAAAGCACAATCCCTAGTAAGGCCTTGCAAGGTTGCAACCCACTCCCGATTAGTCTGACCTGCCGTACGTTTTGTACGAAAGAAGGTATACCTTTTTGCAACTACATTGACTGATTCTTTGAAATATGCATCTAATGCAGACAAAATTTCGTCGTAGGACAGCGTTGCTACGTCGCGTCAGGGAAATAATTTGACTATCACACGGTACGTGGTCACTCCGGCGCAGGCCAACAAAAAAGGCTGCCACTCGTTACCTTGAATTCTGTAGGCGGCGAGTTGAAATCCAAATTGGCGTGACCACTCCATCCAGCTTTCCAGTGCAGCATCAAACGGACGAAAAGGTGGTGCAACAGCGTGTTGTGGCTGCGGCAGCGGTGGAGCGGCGGCTGCTGCATCGTTTTGCATTGCACGTTGACCCTGGACAAGCTGTCCAAGGGCATCCAGTAGGGCCTGCGTCTGCTGATTCTATAAGCGATAAAATTCGGACGTACACCTGGAGATTGTGGCGAAGCCATTACACAAGTAAATCAGTCTATCAATACGAACGCAAAATCCTCGTCGTCAAACTGTTGTGACTTGGCAAGACAGCCAAGCCACTATGAGGTAGCTGAAAGGCACGCGTTGAAGCTCACGCAGGCTGGCGTGAGGTCTGGAACAGTTAAAGGAGTTGAGTCTAGTAAAAAAAGTACGTAGCTTCTGGAATACTTAACTTCAATCCATAATTCGTGAACATCGGTCTGACGGTACATTCATCACAAGATAAATAGCAAATGATAATGGCGCCTTGCTAGGTCATAGCGTATGACGTAGCTGAAGGCTATGCTAACTATCGTCTCGGCAAATGAGAACGTAATTTGTCAGTGAACCATCGCTAGCAAAGTCGGCTGTACAACTGGGGCGAGTGCTAGGAAGTGTCTCTAGACCTGCCGTGTGGCGGCGCTCGGTCTGCAATCACTGATAGTGGCGACACGCGGGTCCGACGTATACTAACGGACCGCGGCCGATTTAAAGGCTACCACCTAGCAAGTGTGGTGTCTCGCGGTGACACCACAGGCAGCATACCACAAACAGAAGTTAATACACAGCACCGCGCATATACTTCACAGAAAACGCAACACATCCCTTGGTCAGGACTGCATCACCTATCGTTACCGTAAAGAATGATCCCTCTCCTACTCTGTCACCCTTGCGACCTTCATACCACTGTCACCTCCACACGTTACTACCCTGAGCTCTAGAAAACCTAAAAAATCCTACTTTTCTTCGAACCCCACAAAACCCCAACTGATGTATGCGTAAATCTACTATTTTTGTGGCCTTGGACAAAGAGAAATGCAATTAACTATGTTCACCTTATTGCGTATTTCCTATCTATTCGCCCACCCTTTGCCACTATAAACAATACCAGTTCTGGTACCTTCTGTCCCACTGCAGGAGTGCCCCAAGACTCCGACCTCTCTCCTCACCTTTAACTCATCTACACTGTTGATGTACACCCCCCCCCCCCCCTTTTCCCCAACAGCCCCTCTCCTTGAGTGTGCTGATGATACCACTTTCCTCACCTTCTGCACTACACTCCAGCAGTCCCAACAATCCCCCCAAATCCACCTCAATGAGTTTACATGCTGTTGTAACCAATGGGTTCTCAAGATCAACCCCTCCAAAACCCAATCACTAACTATAGGATGAACCACCTACACCTTCGCCTCCATGACTTCTACCTCACCATTTATGACCATCTATCCAGTCAACTAGCACACATAATATCTTGGACTGGGAACTAACATGGAAGCCTCACCTACTAACAGCCCAACAGAAATCGCACAATAGACAAAAACTATTAACTGGCCAAACGTGGGGATTACATCCCTTTGCTATTCTCTGCACCTACAAAATACTACTCCGACTCATCTTCTACTATGCAAATGATGCATGAAAATCTGCCCTACCATATTTCTATAAGTCCCTCCAGATCCTCGAATGCCATGCACTCTATCTTGCTTTCTGCATCTGTTTACCTTCCCCCTCATGGATCCCTTAGTATCTCATCAAGTCCTCATCCCTCCTCACCCACACTGAACACCACCTCATCTCCTATATTATCCGCAATTTAGATTCCAATAACCCCATTGTGTAGTCTCTTATCACCAACCCTGGTATACTGCCACGCATTCTCAAACACAAACCTCCATCCCTACACCTACACGCACTCCATATTCTATCTCAACGCAGCTTCAACCAACTCCCTCCCCTAGGCAATGAGATCTGCCCTATGTATCCCTCTTACTAACATTAAACCAGTTACGGTGCTCGCTTATTTCCAAGTCCGTATCGATTTTAGTGCTGAGTTTTCACTCAGACTGCGCTTTGGCGTTAGGCGGTTGTTTCCGTGTGTGATCGCTGGCCGCAGCTTAGCTGGAGGCGTGTGAGGAGGAGAGAGGTGGCTGCCTTGGCGTGGAGACAGTTCGGCTCGGCTGGGGTTGTTTGCGTCTGGACGCCGAGTGGGGCCCTATGGGAAGACCGGACTGTGATTTTACGGTTAATAGTGTGGACACCGGCGTGGTGTGCGGTTTAACTTGATTTGCAAGGGGAGCAAAATCTCGCCTGTTGTAGTTTGTCGAGCCTGAGTTTGAAATACCTTCTATGTGTGGCGGGATGTCATTTCGTCTTCCTGTCTCTCCGTCGCGAGCGGTTCAAGGCGCTACAGTCTGGAACCGCGCGACGGCTACGGTCGCAGGTTCGAATCCTGCCTCGGGCATGGATGTGTGTGATGTCCTTAGGTTAGTTAGGTTTAAGTAGTTCTAAGTTCTAGGGGACTGATGACCTCAGAAGTTAAGTCCCATAGTGCTCAGAGCCATTTGAACCATTTTCTCCGTCGCTGGGATCGCTATCCTCGTTTACCGTACCACGGATATATATCGATGGGGTACGCTGCTCTCCGTACTCTACTAGACGCTGGTGATGGAAGTGCGTCGTTCAGCGGCACGCTAGTCTGGGTGCTTTACGTTTGATCTTCAAGTGTGTAGTCTTCGAGTGGCACTCCTTAGAGTTTAGCTTGCGCAGTTAGATTGGAGTTTATTTTGTCTTGTGGTGCTTCCGCTTTCCGATAACGAAGGTTAAGCTTGATTCGGCACTCCGTACGACGCTTGGCACCTCAGCAGGCGCATCGGAGCCACATTCGCGACTAAACGGAAGCCTTTGGACTGAGAGATCTTGTGTTTTGCATATTGTTCATAATTTGTTGTTTTAGTATTAAGTTGACTGAGGTTTCTTATGGATTTCCCGGCATTTGGTCTGTTGTCCGGCCCGGGCTAGGTCTCGTTATTTTAAAAGTCGGTCCTTGTTTTGGCTGAGTACGATTTTGGTTTACTGCCTGGTGGTTCTGGTAGTACGCTGGGTCGCTGTGGTTGTGTTGCATTTTGTATGGGGCTGTGTGCTCGGAGCCGTGGTGTACCATTTGTGTGAACTGCTTCACTGGGGAGTACTGATCGGGCCATTCTTGGTCCTCTGCTGTATGAATTGATTTTATTACTATTTTAAAGTAACATTATCACTTAAATGATTTAATTCTTGTTGCGTTAATTGCAACTTGGGTACTGAGAAATTTAGTAGTGTAATTACGGAAGATTTAATAGTGGCACATGCCCCTTTACCTGCTTCGTAATCGTTAATTACCGAAAGACCTTAAGCTCATAGTCATATGATGTGATTTTCTTAAATTATTGTATTTTTGTGTCATGTCATTGTTTTTCTTTAATTTGCTGATCACTGGTGTACTGTTGCAAGTATTAAAATATTTCAGGTAGCTATTACTTGGGTGAAACGCGCGGAACCGCAACGGAGAGAGTAGTTGCGTGCCTTACGTGTCCGTTGTTGGCGCGGCCTGGTGTCCGTTGTTTGTTTTGGTGCACCTGAGTTAAGTATTGTGCGGCCTCCTCCCTTGCGGCCCCGTCGTGTTCTTCTCATAAACATTTCCTTCAAGGCTTTTTAGTTAATTTTATGCTAGTATTATTTTAATTTCTTACATTGGTAAAATTGTGCTGCCTTCATTATGCACACTGTTTGTCATAGCGGAGTTGATGTGCCATTGCAATTTCTTAAACTCCATTGTGTGTGCCCTTCGTGATACATATTGTTTGTCATAATAGATTCGAGTATGGCAATTATAATGTCTCATATATCATGATGTGCGCGTGCAATGGTGCAATAAATGGATGATTATTATTTCTGTTTTTGGCGCCCTTCATGCCTCCTTTCTTGCCCCTGTTGGTACGCTATCCTTGTACTTGTGTTGGTAAGCCACCCCAAAACCTTCCCATCTTTCCCACTCCACATAAGGGCTCCTTTTCTCTCTCCACCCACCCCTATTCCTTCTTCTTGTACCACTGCGCTCGTCATACACCACTACTAACAGACCCATATCTCTGTACCCAAACCCTTTAACCCCTATGTAACATTTTCTCTCCTCCCACAATTCCTCTCACCTATTGCAGGTCCTTCAGATGTTAAGTGAAAGTGCAAAGCTAGAGTGCTTTTCTCATAGAAGAGTATCAACTCATTGCAATTATGTTCTTTAAATTGCATACATTTTTCATCATTTTAGCTGTTTGTCATTAATTTTTTTAGTTTAAAACATAAACAGTCTTCATATTAATTTCCCTCTTCTTTCTATATCTTATGAATGCTCCTGGCTGAAGAGCGGAGTATTGTGCCACTGGCTGCCACCCGACCCCCCCCCCCCCCCCGCAAGGGGCGTGGGCAATGAAATAACAATAAAAAAAGAGCCTTGGCATCAGTTTTCACTGAGACTCAGCAGCAGAAGTGTGCTCCTCAAGATGGAGGACAAATAGATCGTCGAAATATCGAATAATGTTGCTTTCAGGATCCAGCACAAACTCGAGGAGACTGTCAAGAATTATTACACTGGGAAAGCCTATGAAGTCACATACATTTACATAGACTGGATACTGGAGCAGGTTGTTCGATATTCAAGGCCACAGTTAATATATCTTACATTGATGTGCACTTACTCTACCTTGTAAACAGAAATTATGAAAGGAAACGGAATTATGTAAATGTTTTTTAGCAGGAGCATATTCTCTAGGAAGGCAATCCACACCGTGTCGACAAAGCCGTGAGAAGAGAAATTCATGTATCTGAAGGTATGGTTGGATGAGGAAAATCGTTTAAAGAAAACATTCAGGGTTGCAGGCAGAGTCTGAATACCACATTTACGTTGAGGCAGTAACAGATGCAAAACTGAAAGACCGAAACGTTTTTATGGGTCAGATAACAGTGCAAACATTAAGGACAAGCGACATGTAGAACAACTAACAAGAGAAGTCCGTGACATTGAACGTTCAGAACTACTCGAAAATATGCTTAGAAAAGAAATAGCTCATTCCAGAAAAAAATCCCATGCGAAACTTGCGTCTTACCCCGAAAGACATTTGAATGAGCACCCTTTCAAGAACTAACAGAGAAAGTTCTTGCGACAGTGAAGACGGAAAACTATTTGCCAAATGGATACCCAACTTTACAAGAATGATGTTCAGACTGGCACTGCAGGATGTGCGTTGTTAGTGTCACCACTTGCCGTTAGGCGTCGGTACTGGTACGGCGACGTAGGGTTGAAACACATGCATCGGTGTGCATTACAGGTGCGGACATCAGCATGAGTCTAGACAACGTTAGCGGGGCCTTAATTTGAAAGTTGTTTTATGAATACAATAGCAATGGAGCTGATGCTATTTGAGAGTATCGGCGCATTGTAGGCATATGGAGAGGTTCTCTTTCTGTACAGCGGCTGATGATTCGGAGGTTCGAATTAACTGGCGATTTGGGAATTGCTCCTAGGAGAGGCCGACGGCCTATTCCGCCACAGATTACTGAAGATGTTCCTGTTGCCATGGATGAGAATGCTGGAAGCAATGTGTGATCTTCAAGCAGGGAACGAGCTGTGTCGCGACAGTTGAACATTCCGTGGTCCACTGTTCGAACAGTGCTGCGAACAATTGTGAAACTGTAGCTCTAGTGCGGTCCCGGGCTGTTGTATATGGTCGCCACACTGAGCAACGATTGTAGCCCAGAACGTAAACACGAACACTTTTAAAGACACACACAAGAAAGAACTGTGTATCGAGGCTTCAGCTCTCTGCTGATAGACATCTACAGAGTGGCAAGTTAAGTGTTTATATTTTCCTGTGTTTTCTCGTAGTATATTTATTAAATGTCGTGCGCGTTTTTCTGCTTAAGAGGTGTAAGCTCACAATTTCTAAGTGAAAAATCTAGCAGTCTATGGTGCAGTTTTCTCTTCTTCTGAACAGCCAGTTACAAAGTTCACTGAGGCATCAGCGCTTATTGGTGACGCCTCAGGAGGATAGCGTGTTGCGTATCTAGCAATTGTTTGCTTATATAGTTTACTTCCTCAGTTGGTCTCGGTAGGAAGGGTAGGATGTGTGAATGCTGTGTGTGGACGCAGGAGGAGCCGGCCGCAGTTCGCGAAGAGCTGAATGCGCTTTGGGCTAAAGTCAGCCACCTTCAGGCTGCTGCGCCGGCGTGTAGCGGTGGCGGAGAATCTGGCGCGTCACACGGAACACCTCAGGTGTCGCTTGTTTCGCCACGGCTCTGCTACCGAGGCACCTCCTAGTGCACCAGACGCGGTGGATCCGCCCTCACAAAACAGTGAGTGGCGGGAGGTAGCCCGTTCGCGTCGTTCGAGGCGAAGGCCCATTGTGGAGACTGATCGTCTGGCTTCGGCCATTCTCTCTTTAAGTGGATAGATGGCCGCTGCTTCAGCATGTCCAAAGGACCTTTCTATCGTAATCAGAATAACATAGGCACTGCAATATCGATACCGAGCAAGCGACTTTCATGTACAATGTCTGACCGTTGTGGGAATATACGTAATGGATGTAAAAGTACAGGTCGCAGTTGCGTGGTTCACGACATATGGGAGTTTGCGTTTGGTCGTCAGTCGTGCACGGATAGCCAAATGGCAAGGCAAGCACTCGGGTTAAGCACGAAATCCGGGTTCCAGTCCCGGTCCAGCACAAATTTTCATTGTCGTCATTCCGTTCTACAGGTTATCCGCAAAAATGGCTCTGAGCACTATGGGACTTAACATCTGTGGTCATCAGTCCCCTAGAACTTAGAACTACTTAATAACTAACCTAAGGACAGCACACACATCCATGCCCGAGGCAGCATTCGAACCTGCGACCGTAACAGTCGCGCGGTTCCGGACTGAGCGCCTAGAACCGCACGGCCACCGCGGCCGGCCTGGTTATCCGCAATTGCTATTATATTTAATGTATTACAAACGGCTGTAGTCGCCGTAGTAGTGCCTGTTCCTTTGGACGTGCATGCATGGAACTTTGCATCGTAATCACAATAACACAGGCACAGAAATATCGAAAACTTCTAGTTGGTGTGATGAACGGCAGTTAGCTCTAAATGCAGAAAAACGTAAGATAATGTGGTTGAATAAGAAAAACAAACCTTTAATGTTCAGATACAGCGTTAGTAGTGGCGTGCTTGACACAATCAAGTCATTTAAACATCTGGGCGTAACGTTGCAAAACGATATGAAATGGAACGAGCATGTGAGGAATTGTGGTGGGAAAGATGAATGGTCGACTTCGGTACCTGGTAGAATTTTGAGAATGTGTACTTCATCTGTAAAGGATACAGGACGCCAGACCTACTCTTGAGAACGGCTCCAGCGTTGGGTATTCGTACCACGTCGGATTAAAGGGAGATACTGAAAAAAATCAGGGGTAGGCTCCTACATTTGTTACTGGTAGGTTCAAGAAACACACAAGTGTTACGGAAATGCTTCAAGAACTCAATTGGGAATCCCTGGAGGAAGCCGACATTCTTTTCGGGGAACATTACTGAGAAAATTTAGAGAAACGGCATTTGACGCTTACTTCAGAACGATTCTGTTGCCCCCAACATACAGTACTGGCCATTACAATTGCTACACCACGAACATGACGTGCTACAGACGCGAAATTTAACCGACAGGAAGAAGATGCTGTGATATGCAAATGATTAGCTTTTCAGAGAATTCACACAAGGTTGGCGCTGGTGGCGACACCTACAACGTGCTGACATGAGGAAAGTTCCAACCGATTTCTCATACACAAACAGCAGTTGCCCGACGTTGCCTGGTGAAACGTTGTTGTGATGCCTCGTGTAAGGAGGAGAGATGCGTACCATCACGTTTCCCACTTTGATAAAGGTCGGATTGTAGTCGATCGCGATTGCGGTTTATCGTATCGCGACACTGCTGCTCGCGTTGGTCGAGATCCAATGGCTGTTAGCAGAATATTGAATCTGTGGGTTCAGGACGGTAACACGGAACGCCGTGCTGCATTCCAACGGCCTCGTATCACTAGCAGTCGAGATGACAGGCATCTTATCCGCATGACTGTAACGGATCGTGCAGCCATGTCTCGATCCCTGAGCCAACAGATGGGGACGTTTTCAACACAACAACCATCTGCAAGAACAGTTCGACGACGTTTGTAGCAGCATGGACTATCAGCTCGGAGACCATGGCTGCGGTTACCCTTGACGCTGCATCACAAACAAGAGCGCCTCCGATGGTGTACTCAACGACGAACCTGGATACGTGAAAGGCAAAACGTTATTTATTCGGATGAATCCAGGTTCTGTTTACAGCATCATGATGGTCGCATACGTGCTTGGCGACACCGCGGTGAACGCACATTGGAAGCGTGTATTCGTCATCGCCATACTGGCGTATCACCCGGCGTGAAGGTATGGGGTGCCATTGGTTACACGTCTCGTTCACCTCTTGTTCGCATTGACGGCACTTTGAACAGTGGAGGTTACATTTCAGATGTGTTACGACCCGTGGTTCTACCCTTCATTCGATCCCTGTGAAACCCTACATTTCAGCAGGATAATGCACGACCGCATGTTGCAGGTCCTGTACGGGCCTTTCTGGGTACAGAATATGTTCGAATGCTGCCCTGGCCAGCACATTCTCCAGATCTCTCACAAATTGAAAACGTCTGGTCAACGGTGGCCGAGCAACTGGCCCATCACAATACGCCAGTCACTACTCTTGGTGAACTGTGGTATCGTGTTGGAGCTGCATGGGCAGTTGTACCCGTACACGCCATCCAAGCTCTGTTTGACTCAATGCCCAGGCGTTTCAAGGCCGTTATTACGGCCAGAGGTGGTTGTTCTGGATACTGATTTCTCAGGATCTATGCACCAAAATTGCGTGAAAATGTAATCACTTGTCAGTTCTAGTATAATATATTTGTCCAATGAATACCCGTTTATCATCTGCATTTCTTCTTGGTGCAGCAATTTTAATGACCAGTAGTGTATGATGCTCGTAAGTACCACGAAGATAAGATACGAACAATTAGGGCTCACTTTGAGGCGTATAGACAGTCGTTTTTTTTCTTTCTTTCTACTTGCGAGTGGAACAGGAAAGAAAATGACTAGTAGTGGTTCGTAGCACCGTCCACCATGCACCCAAAGGTAGATTGCGGAGCATCGGTGTAGATGTAGATGCAGATGCAGATGTAGCGGTTGCCACGAAGAGTAGCCTGTCTATATAGCAGCGGACAATTTAGCCGATGCTATGTACCCAATTTTCGACATTTAGTGTTGTGTGTGTTCAATATTTAAAATTTTTTGCTGTGCATGCGATATGGCTATGTGCCATAAATAGACAGCGCTGTAGTGTCTGAGGCGAAATTATTTGGACAAATAAGCGACCCATGAACGATAAACTCTGCTACTTTTAAATATCAGTAGTTTTAAACCCAGAGCATAAATAAAAAGATAGGGAATTTATTCATGGCTCATGTCATTGAGCTTGGCGTGTCTCGAGCGTCTACGTAACGCGGATGTTGCCTTTTACCTATTCCACGATAAATGCCACGTGGTGATGGGAAGAGGCTGACTACATGCGGGAAACAGCACACAACCTCCACACGCCGATCATCCACAACATGAAGCTATCAAGTCTACATAGTACTGAATAGAGTCAAAATTTTATAATTCCTTCACCATCACCTGCACTATGAAAACATCGAGTCGACGTAGTATTGTTTCGAGTCATAATTTTACAACCGATTCACCATTCTTAGGCAATGAAGACATTTAGTCTACATAGTATTGTGCTGAGCCAAAATATTTAATCCGTCCTCAACCTACAAAAAGAGTACCTTGAATCTATCTCATAGCGAAAAAAGAAAAACACTACTGAAAAACTTACGTGTGAAAATAAATTTGTATAATTGGTGAACAACTCCCTCATTCATAACCAATCAATCTGGGATTAAAATCAAATCACTGATCACCTATCACGATGTCTCGTGCCAATCATCAGTAAAAAAGCATCAACTAGTCTAACTTCTCTCACTATCTGTAAATATGTACTAACTGGGATTTTTTTGAGTGCTTAAAAGTGAAGAGTAATCATAGGGTAAGATACTTAACTTACCTGCATCAAACCTCATAGAACACGTTTTCACCTCCGCAATGACTACGACCTTAATGTCGGTGGGAAGGTATCTGTGTCTCAGCGATCCACTAAGTTATATTGGTGGGAGTAGTGCTGTTGCCAGTGTCGTCCAAGATAGACTGATCATTTGGTGACATCCCAGACAAAGTGTAATCACCCTAAGCGGCTCCCGTCTTGGGAGTACGTCGGTAATAACTACATGAATACCCAAATAACTCGTATGTAATGAAAATGGAAAAATGATCAGAGATTTTGCCGCCTACAGTACTGTAAAAAATAACAAACTCACTTTTTAAGGAAAGAGATATACGTAAGTATACTTTACCAGTAGATGTCTTAGATCCGTTATTGACTACATTTTAGTACATGATAAGGTAGCAGGTCAAGTAAGCGATGGAAGAGTTTTAAAAAGGACAAGGTACAGAACAGATAATTTACTGCTAATCTCCAGAATATATCTATCCCCGAAATGGAAGAAAATGACAAAGCAAATAAGTTACTAACAAGATCAAAGCGTTTATAAAGTGTACTTGCTTGAAGAGAACGGCATCAAACTTTATCAAAGCAAATTAAATAAAGAACCAGCAAAGTTGTAAGCTAAAGATAATATAGATTAAAAACAGCAACATCTAAAGAATGTGATAGACAGAGCAGCGGGAGAAGCTGTCGAAAAAAAAAGAACAGGACTATAAATTTGGATAAAATACTTAACCAACTCCATAGCAGAAAAGATGCAATCCTATAAGGAAGTAGGTGACAAGGGATTAGATGAAATACAGTCTGAGGAAATAACATATGCCTTAACATCACTTAAGAACATAAACGCCACAGGATGAGATGGTAATAATGCTGAATTGCTAAAATATATAAGGATACATCTACGACTGCTACATCTCTAACACAAATTTTGAACGAGCAACAATATCTCCAAAGACTGTAAGATTGCCAGATAATATCAATTTTTTTAAAAAAAGAAACAAAAGCCTATGCATTAACCATAGAGGAATAAGTTTAGTGGATGGTAAGACTTTAAACACAAAACTCAAAAACACAGTGGAAGTAGTACTGCATGAGGAACAAATGGGCTTTAGGAAAGTAGGAAAGAATCCTCAACAATAGATGCTGTTTTTATATTACAACAGATAATACAAAATGCAGGGACTATAACAAAGAAACACACATTTCTTTTATCGATTTTAGAAAAGTTTTTGACTCTGTCAATACACAGAACCTTGGCAGACCCGAAACGTCTGATAACTGCGAAAAGTGGACATATGTAGGTGTACTGGTCATTTATTTGGTGGTGGTATCAGAATGAGTGGAAATATAAGCAGTAACGTACGGCAGTGACAGTAGTATCTCTGAAGTTTTGTATCATTGGCTCAGTAGTATAGCGAAGAATTGTTGAGTGTTGGACATGGAATAAGCTGCTAGAATTTTTACGTTTTAGTGTAGTGGATATTGGAGGAGGACTTTGCTGAAGAAAATTGTTAGGAATTATTAATTTGATGGAAGGACTCACAGACGCACCATTTACGGAACAGAGAGACTCGATTTGCATTATGAGTATGTTTTTAAGGTAACAATTTTTGCTGGCACGTACTGATAATGTTACTGACTGTTGCAACAGAAAAGTCCACCTCCCGACTTCGGTTTAGTTTAATTCATTTCGATTTGCCTAATCGTAAAAACATTGCATTCTCAGACTTTTGTAAATAAATTAAGTTTTTGGTTTTTTGTGAGTTTTATGTTCATGTGAAATAAGAGTTTGAAAAACAGCATTGTCATTTTAATGAACGGATTAGTATTTTCATTTCAAGTAAGAAGTATTTTTTGTATGAGAAAATCAGCCAATCTTTCTCCCAGTAGTTTAATTTTACTTTAACATATTTTAGTTGGCGCGATTGCTTCATGCTGTGCTGATTATGCTGTAATTTTTCAGGTTAGATTCTTTTCATATTTTTTTGGCTCTTTCGTTTCTCATCTCATGTTTCCATTGCGCAGATTCTAGGCAGTTTCTTTGCAAATCAGATTTTTAATTGGCCAGTGAATAGTGTGTCTCACAGGAGTGCTACATAATTTCAGTGTTTCAATTGTTTAGGCCAGTGAACAGTTTGATTTTGGTACTGGTTTTTGAGTAATGATTTCGATTTAGTTTCTTCCATAGCGAAGGCCATTTTCTTTTTTCTTTATGTAAATGTGTGCACTGAGATACGCTGTTCGCAATAGTAATTTCAGTTCAACCTCTTTATAACAGAGGACAGTACTTTCAGTTTTATGTAAAAAGCGGGCAAATAATTTAATGCTCATTAACAAACGAACGATCCCGTCACAGCAAATAGCTTTCACTTGTCTACCACTGCTTTGAATTTTGTCCGCTGGCACAATTTCTTCGTTTTATTTTCCTACAGCACACAGCACAGCGTATGTTCTATGTACTAATAATTTCACCTTTCTTTCTTTCTTTCTTTTATGTAATTGTTACGAGTGAAATTTTTAAAGTTTTCAGGTACTTGACGTGTGACAAATATTCATTCTGTGCAACAAATATTCAGTACTTGTGACGAAGTTTCATTACGTGTAAAAATTTGACTATTGGACTTTGCTGTTAGCCAACGGTTACGTCATATTTTCAGTTACTGCATTTTTTTAAAAATTTCTTCTGAGCGATAAATCATATTACAGTTTTAGCGATTTTGGTAATTGTTGTGAATCTCACTTTGTTATAACAGTGAATACCAAATGCATTCAGCGAAGAGACGAGCAGCAGCAGAACCTGACGCAACACAGCGAAAGCGTGTCGTTTAACTCGTTTAATAATGAACAGTTACCACTTTGCGTCAATACAGCACTAAATGTAATCTAATTACGGAATTACAGGAAAAAACACCTACACCTGAAATAGAACGAAATTGCGAAACGAGCGATAGTTGTCAAACTAAACAATAATCGTTAGGCGATAAGTCACCAATGTATAATATGCAAATCGGACCTCAGACAGTGAATACCACAGTTAACGATATGCAGTTGATTAATACAGATTCAGGTTTCGCATCGTTTGTTTCTAGTAGATCGAACTCTGTCACTATGTCGAACAATACGAATTAAGATCAAAACGTAACATTGATGTTTCAGATGCTACTTCAGAAGCTTAAACAGTCGCAACTGCGAAGGAACCAACAAGCATACAGATGAAACAGACGCAAGAACAAAATAATTCTCAGTTCCAACGGCTGAGGGAAGAAGGCAAACAGGCGCAAGAAAAGATACAAACCTTAACTAACCGATTAGAAGTTTTAAAAAGCGACCGCGCAGAAACAGGGGTGAAAATTAGCGAGGCCGTCCCCAATGAAACAGTCACTGAGGTGAAAAAGCAGACCGTATTATTACAAGGGAATGTCAAAGAGATTACCGAAAAATTCGTAATCTTACAGTTACGATCAGAAGTACAGAAAGAATAAATAAGTAACATCTCAAAAGAAATGGACGAACTATGCACAAAAATGACAAATTTGTCTGCCAACAATGATCGAGATTCCGATGACACAGTGCCTGTGCACTTCATGGATACAGCCGAATACCACTGTTCGAAACATTTCAAAAAAATCAGATAAAAATCAATAAACAACAACAGAATGACATTGCAACCATACAGGTACAACTTTCGTGTATTGGAGAAAAATTGAACATTAATAACCATAGACAAGAGTTTATACCTAGTAATACAAGTCCACACTGTGAATTCCTAGACGACCTTAGTAACTTATGGCATTTAGGAGATTACCAACGTGAACCATTCAACACGTGGAGATTTGACAACAAACAAAGCGCTTGGCACAACCCCGAAAGCGCTGCTCCAGGGCACAAAGGCACATTTGAATATAAACACTTCCTCACTGTACGAAAGTTAAAATTTTTTCGAAATTTCACTAACAACATTCGTGCTAGGGCGTGGCTTCATCAGTTTATCTATGCATTACCACCAAACTGGTCCCCTTGAACAAAAGCTATAATTCATGTGTGGATACCTAGAAAATGAGCCAACAGTTAGAATGCGATCGGTTATAAGAGATCGTCAATCAGAAAAGGACTTTTAACAGACTTTTTTTCTGCTTACTGGTGTTCATCACAGGAGGATATAATCATGTCGAACAACTTTGAACAATCGGAATTCTCAAGTCCAATACAGTATTTTGGGGACATGATGTGGCAGAAGCAATACCTCTATCATCCGCTCAGCCCAAGTGAGTTAATTAGAATTTGCCCCACAAAACTGTCAAAACATTTACGTCAAATGATCTCGGCAAGCAGGTGTAAGGACGATTTAGAAGAATTTTTGAGATTTTTGGAAGAGTTGGAACTATACAGTAATCATGCTGTAACAGAAAAATCAGCTGACCATATGTTTGATAATTACGATTACTCATGCTCACGACATGACAATAGGAATAACGGTAGATTATATAATGAATTTTATGGTAAAAACAGACGCAATCATAGACACGATCGCCGGCCGGTGTGACCGTGCGGTTCTAGGCGCTTCAGTCTGGAACCGCGTGACCGCTGCCTCGAGCATGGATGTGTGTAATGTCCTCAGGTTAGTTAGGTTTAAGTATTTCTAAGTTCTAGGAGACTGATAACCTCAGATGTTAAGTACCATAGTGCTCAGAGCCATTTGAACCATAGACACGATCCTTACGACACGCAAGTCTGGCACCGAAACGACTACAAAAGAGCCGCAATTTCAGAAGCCACAATTCGAATTCTTTTTCTGGAAATAAATATCGTTTCGAAAACAGTCGTAAATATAGTAACAAGCAAATAATAATCAAGGAGCTTCATGTAATCAGCAATTTAATCAGTCAGGTCAAATCACCTGGTACAACCATGGAAATTTAGGTAACAACTGACAGTAAAACAAGTCTATATGGCAGAACTATGGTAGATCATCACCACAATGGCACATAGGGACAATCGTAGTTAGATCATCGGCACCTAATGACAGTCAGCGACAAGGAAAAAGAATAAACAATTACTTCAGGTCCTGGCAGCTGAAGGGAAAAGGCAGTGAACAGAAGACTTTGATACCATAACTATTAACTTTATGCAATTCGAAGATATTAGTGGCATTTTGCTCCAGTAAAACGAAGTTGGACCAAAACAAGTTGTACACCATGTAATCAACATTTGCATTGCTACTAATAATTTTCTGTAGTTTTGAACTCAGGTAGCGCAATATCAGTAACCAACGAGTCAGCATATAATAAATGTACAAAAAAAATACTTTGCTCAACGCGACCTCTTACAAAAATTAAAATACAAGGTGCCATTGTGGAAAAAGACTGTTGATATTAAACATGACACCTTTCTGGATTTTAGTTGTCAGGGACATAGTTTTGCTACGAACTTTCTCATTTCTCTACTCAAATAATTTTAGGTCTGAATTTCTTTAATCAATACAAAGCAGTAATGAACTTGAATCATGCAGAAATTAATATAACGATATCAGATCAACATGTCATTTTAAAATTTGAAGATTAATTAAGTTCACAAGAAGAGATCAGCCGCTCGTGTTTCCCATGCAACGATTTTTTTCATTGTTAAATCGATTCTGTTGACAGTAACACAGCTTATAATTCTACAAATAACGCCAGTTACGATCAGGTAATCATCTAAGTACACTAATACAGCAAAGGTAGAGGGAACAGAGAACTGTGGTGAACACGACAGGAAAGAACTTAGCGATATTTTGCAAGAATATGTGGTAGTGTTTACATATAGAACCGGCACCATCAAAGGATTTCAATACCATTTCCAGGTTAGAGAGCACAACAAATTCTGTGTAAGACCACATGTAACACTGCTTCATTACCGAGCAAAGGAGAATGCTGAGATACAGCTGATGTTAGGAAACGGTGTTACTGAGCCACCTGTCAGCTCCTACAGCAGTCCACTGCACACAGGTGAGAAAAGAGATAGTTCAATTACGTGGGTCTTGGACCCACATCAGATCAGTACTATCATTCTTCCAGAAATATACGGATCTCAGACACTTCACAATTTGTTACAAGATTTCTATGGCATACAAGTATTGTCATCTGTAGATTTGCACTCCAGTTTTTGGAAAGTAGAGTTACATCCTGACTGCAGGAAGTACACAGACTTTTTATACTTTGGGACATGTTACCAGTTCTGTAAACTGCCTTTTGGTTTAACATTTCATCAACAGCATTTATTCGTGGACTAAACACTGTTCTTCCAGGCTATCTAAAGAGACACTTACATTGATGATATTTTAATAGCAGAACCAACTTGGTCAACATATAACAAAATCTTAGAAAATTTGTTAGTCATTTTTGAAGATTCAGGTCTGACAGTGAAATTAGAAAAATCATATTTTGGTAAGATGAGTGATATTTTTAGGCCATATCATTTCGCCAGAAGTTATTGCACCTGATCCTGAAAAACTGGAAGCAACCACAGCAATCCCACCATCTATTACTAAATGACAGTTCTGAAGATTTTTAGTACTAAATTTTTACCATAGATTTTTGAAATTGAAAATTTTGATTGTATCTACATTATGTTCTTTGACAGGCAAAAACACCATTTGGCTTTGGAATGATGAAGCACAATAAGAATTTATTAGTCTGAAAGAGTCACTGCTCACTGCGTGTATTTTAGCTCACCCTGATCTCTCAAAAGATTTCTGCTTTTCTATAGAGTCTTCCAAAATAGGACTCAGAGCTCATCTTTTCCAAGAGCACATTAATAATAAATCATTGTTCAAAAAAGTATTGATTTGCCTTTAAAGTGTTAATGCTGTAATTTTTCAGGTGAGATTATTATCGTATTTTTTTGTTCTTTTGTTGGTCATGTCACGTTTCCATTACATGGCTTCTATGCATTATCCTTATAATTCGTATTTTCGAGGGTTCAGTGAACAGTGCGTGTTTCATAGGGTTGTTACGTGTTTCAATGTTTCAATTTTTTTGGGCAGGTTACAGCTTGATTCTGGCAGTGGTTTTTGAGTAACAGTTTCAATTTAACTTCCTGCACAATGAACGCCAGTTAGTTTTGTCTTTATGTAAATGTGTGCACTGAGACACGCTGTTCGCAATAGTAATTTCAGCTCAACCTCTTTATAACGGAGGACAGTACATTCAGTTTTGAGGAGAAAGCAGTCAAACGTTTTAAAGTTTATAAGATCAAGTCAGAGTGAATAACTTTAAACTATGACAAAAAGTTTCTATCACAACACGATTATCATTCTAGAGCTCAATCGATAAATGACTAATGAGTTACCCACCACCAAAGGAGTACGAAAATGCTGTTGCATCTCCCCGATTCTGTCTCACTTTTATATGAATAAAACAAATAGGATTTTAAAAGGTATATATATCTAGACAGGAGGGCTCTTTTAAATAATTAACTATATGTTGACAATGCAATGATCATAGGAGACAAAGAAGAAGACACTCTGGAAGGAATTTCCTTACAGAAAGAATTAAGAGCGAAATCTGACATGGAGATCTCAACAGGAAAAACTAAGACAATAGCCTTCATTGGGCAGAAACACATTAGAACCAAAATAGTGGTAGATCAGAAGATTTTTGAGCAAGTAAATCACTTCAGTCACTTAGGATGTGAGGTGACATACGGCCACAGCAAAGATATAGAAATTAAGCTTAGTAAATTCAGCTGGGTACGTGGAACAGTTAAGAGAAACCTTGAAAACAAAACTAGGAAAGATACTCAAATTAAATTCTACACTGCTCTATGAAAGTGAGATCTAGGTGGTTATCAAAAAGAAAGAAAGCGATATTTGGGCAGCAGAAATAAAATTTCTGATACGAGTTAAAGGTGACACAATAGAAGATAGACTAAGGAATGAAGATCTTACAGAAGGACTAAACATTTGTAGATTGTAGGAGAAAATGGAACGAACACCTAGAAAGAATGGAGAGTGACAGGCTCCCCTTAAAGGCGAGAAATTACAAGGGCCAAGAAATGAGAGAGAGAAGAAGATCCCAGCAGTGATGGGCACCATATCAGGCAATTTCGCCAAATACCCGAAGAGAAGACGGAGAGGCACATGTTTTCTTTCTCTCGACAGTTATTTCTTGAGAACTTATATATATGTAAATAGCTAGTGTCTGTAACGTAGGAACTATATTATGTAGTACTGTATAAATATACCAGCTCTATTTTGCATTTTTATTTAAATGCTTCAAAGTAATTTTAATAATAATAATAATAATAATAATAATGTAAGAGCTTCACCCAAATTTAAACAAAAGTAATGCATGTCACTCATAAGGCGACGTGAATTAATATATTTTCGATATTAATCAAAGTAAATGTAAAAGAGAGTATGCAGAAGGCAGTGGGCAGGCATACATCAAACAATAGGTATAGAAGGCTCTGAGTCATCTCAATCGAGAAGGCGCACTGGTTGATGTGGCTGGGTGCAGATGGGAGTGTTAGTTGCGCGGGGAAATTGATAGTTTCTAGAACCTTCTAGAACAATTTCAGCATAGCAGTACCGTTCCGTTGCGTGATATCGGCATCGAGTGAAAATACTCCCATTTGTTTTTAACCCTTCAGATCAAGAAAAATGTATTTTAAATGTAACCTAAAGCACGTAATTGAGGGGAGGGCTTAAGAAAACGATCTCCTCTCTTACATGCTATTTTCTTTCATCAGTTTATAACGTGTAACAATGTGATTACTGATCAGCGCGGAGGTACATAAAAAAGGGGAGGGGCGCACTAGTTTTGGGGTTGGTGTTTTCGTTCTAGAAAGTCGCGCTGGGTCCTTCAAGACTCCGGTCAGTGAGTATTTTTATAGTACAAATGGCTTTCCTGCCATTGCTCCGAGTGTCTGGAACAGCAGTTGAGTAGCAACAGGTTATTCCGGAATCTAATACGCCAGTAAAAGCATACACGAGGCACTGATTTTGACTGTGTGATACGAAGTCTCATTGGAACTGTGATGAACTTTAGGACAACGGTAGAACCACGTATCGCAATCATGATGCAGTCTCATCATCACGGGTAAGTGATTTCTTGCATGGCTCGGCGCTGGTGTGAATTTCCGATAAGTCTTCAAGGTATTACTGTAAGCAAGACGGCCGTAGAATCGATTGCAGTTAAACGAATTTAAATTCATTGTGTAATGTGGTAATGTTCAGGCGAGCGAGTGTTAGTGGTAGGTGCATCACTAGAAGTCCCGCGTGGCAGTACAAAATTAATTATGACGACCTAAGATGCAAAATTAATTATGACGACCTAAGATGCAAAATTAATTGTTTAACTATATGTGGAGCCGGTATCTAAATTCTATGTACGTAAAGAGAAAACAGATTGTTCTAGAAGCGACTAACGCTTATTGCCTTGTTCTGAAGGACAGAACCTGATTCATTGTGAAGATAAATTATGAACATAAATGAGAGATGTGTCATCATAAGGCGTGTAAGGAAAGACGTTAGCCTGATAGTCTGTCATTTGTGCGCTCTCGGATCAACTACAGGTGCCAAAAAATACTGTAATAGCAATCCCTTGCTGTTGTAACATGTGCTTTATTTGAGGACACTGCACCTCTGAAGTATATTTTATTTATCACGTTAGGTCCATGTTGTTATTTGCTGCCACACCCTTTTTCATTACGACATTTCTTGGTTGATTTATTATTTACAGTGAGTAGCATCGAGAGCCGGAGAGCAGGACGATCTTTGAGAGCCAAGCATCTTCGAGAAATATAAAGGTCGTGGGCTGTGGTGCTTACGACACATAACAAACGTGAGGTGGACATTGGCACGCTGTGCACCCAATTTAATATAATGTACAGACGAATGGAAAGCTAGTAGAAACCGACCTCGGGGAAGATCAGTTTGGATTCCGTAGAAATATTGGAACACTTGAGGCAATACTGACCTTACGATTTATCTCAGAAGCTAGATTAAGTAAAGGCAAACCTACGTTTCTAGCGTTTGGAGACTTAGAGAAGCTTTTGACTATGTTGAGTGGAATACTCTCTTTCAAATTCTGAAGGTGGCAGGGGTAAGATACAGGGAGCGAAAGGCTATTTACAATTTGTACAGAAACCAGATGGCAGTTATAAGAGTCGAGGGACATGAAAGGAAAGCAGTGGTTGGGAAGGGAGTGAGACAGGGTTGTAGCCTCTCCCCGATGTTATTCAATCTGTATATTGAGCAAGCAGTGAAGGAAACAAAAGAAAAATTAGGAGTAGGCATTAAAATCCATGGAGAAGAAATAAAAACTTTGAGGTTTGCCGATGACATTGTAATTCTGTCAGAGACAGTCTTGGACTTGGAAGAGCAGTTGAACGGAATTGATAGTGTTTTGAAAGGAGGATATAAGATGAACGTCAACAAAAACAAAGCGAGGATAATGGAATGTAGTCGAATTAAATCGGGTGATGCTGAGGGAATTAGATTAGGAAATGAGACACTTAAAGTAGTAAAGGAGTTTTGCAATTTGGGAAGAAAAATAACTGACGATGGTCGAAGTATAGAGGATATAAAATGTAGACTGGCAATGGCAAGGAAAGCGTTTCTGAAGAAGAGAAATTTGTTAACATCGAGTATAGATTTAAGTGTCAGGAAGTCGTTTCTGAAAATATTTGTATGGAGTGTAGCCATGTATGGAAGTGAAACATGGACGATAAATAGTTTGGACAAGAAGAGAATAGAAGCTTTCGAAATGTGGTGCTACAGAAGAATGCTGAAGATTAGATGGGTAGATCACATAACTAATGAGGAGGTATTGAATAGGATTGGGGGAAGAGAAGTTTGTGGCACAACTTGACTAGAAGAAGGGATCGGTTGGTAGGACATGTTCTAAGACATCAAGGGATTAGTACTGGAGGGCAGCGTGGAGGGTAAAAATCTTAGAGGGAGATCAAGAGATGAATACACTTAGCAGATTCAGAAGGATGTAGGTTGCAGTAGGTACTGGGAGATGAAGAAGCTTGCACAGGAAAGAGTAGCATGGAGAGCTGCATCAAACCAGTCTCAGGACTGAAGACCACAACAACAATCTGGGGCATCAAGGCTCTCAAGTAACTAACTGGTGGTGGTGGTTAGTGTTTAACGTCCCGTCGACAACGAGGTCATTAGAGACGGAGCGCAAGCTCGGGTTAGGGAAGGATTGAGAAGGAAATCGGCCGTGCCCTGTCAAAGGAACCATCCCGGCATTTGCCTGAAACGATTTAGGGAAATCACGGAAAACCTAAATCAGGATGGCCGGAGACGGGATTGAGCCGTCGTCCTCCCGAATGCGAGTCCAGTGTGCTAACCACTGCGCCACCTCACTCGTTCAAGTGACTAACTACTGGCACTAATAGGCCTACTTCCAACGTGGTGCGATCGGCCGTGAATTGAAAATTTCCCGTATGGCGCCAAAGCGCGAGAAAAGTTTTCAGTGGTGACATGTTAGATATAACGATGAACGCTACCAGCAACGAAAGAATTTAAAGAAAATCGCTTAGTGAAACGAATCAAGCAGTTCTAAAATTGATTAAGAATTTGAAGACAATATCGGAGTTCTGCAATGCGAGCCATTGCATAAAATCATTTCCTATTGGAAGTTAATTGCGGAGCAGCAAGCGGAGCTGAGTAGAAGTCAACTCTCTCCGTATAACAGGACTTGATCGGAAGCCATATTGGGAGAGCTGCCGTAGGCAACAGCAGGCGACGGAATACGACGTCACGAAAGGCGAGGCGATGTCGGGGTTCCCGCTAGTCTACTACTCATCGTCACCAGCAAGAGGAGGCTAGGGCTCCAGAGCAGACGTCTCACGCAGCACGATGGGTAACGCACATCAACCACGCCACGAAATCAAGAACAGCGGACCGCCGCAAGACAAAGTTAACCGATAAAAACTATTCTGTTTACTCAAATCAGTTTTCGTCATGAGTGAGAAAATGGCGGAGCAAGCAGTCAAGGATAGGTTCTCACCTGTTGGTAAGCTGGGTGAACCCTCCAACAATTTTAAAGATTTAAAAATTAAACAAGAGCCATTAGATGGTAGGTTTGATGACTTTGCAACTAATAGGAAGCCAGGTGTAGAGGAAGTGGAGTCTAGCATTAAAATTAAGAAGGAAGTAGAGAAATGGGCTATGGATGATTAAGATAACTTTACGACTGAGAGTACCTGAATTCTGAATAATTCAAATCCTCAGAAGTATTCCGAACCGATACTTGCTGAAGAGAGAAATAACCAACTTCTGTCAATACTAAGTGCCTTAAGCGCTCAGATAAGTATAGTAAATGCAAATGTGGAATCTGTAAAATACGACTTGGAATCTGCAAAGTCTGAGGTAAAAAGCGAGATGGAAAAGGTAGAAATTAAACAGAGTGGGGAATTGACTAAATTGAAAAAGGAATTGGTTATTTGTTTTATTGAACACTTCAAGCAAATGAGAAAGGAATGGGAAACAGAATTTTCGGAAATAGACACTAAAGTAGCGGAAAAATTAGTGTTTGTTCAGAACGATTGCAAACAATTAATTACAGAATCCACATCTGCAGTAGTTACTAAGTTTAAAGAGCATATAAAAGAATGCGATGACTTTCAGTTGAACCGGTAGAATATGAGCAAACTGTGGAAGAAAAATTAGTAGCTTTGCGTGCTGAAGGGAGCAAAAGAAAAATGTAGGGATAGTTAAAGGTGCTGTCTCTGAGATGAATCACGTAATTAGTGTGGAATGTGATAATAGGCAATCGTTTCCAGTCCACCCAAACTGCTCATAACAAAGTAGTTGAGAAACAAATATTTAATGTTACAGAGCAAACCCGTAAATTATCACGTACAGCTGTGCATTATCAGACCTCTGGATCTGTAGATGCAGCTTTAATTAAGTGCAGGAAGTTTTATTAGTTTGTTCCAAACCGTAAAGTGCATTCAAAAGTATTTATTCAAAGTTTTGCCCACCATAGAATATTTAAAAGAAGATGATATAATATGGACAAATGGCATCGCAGTTTCTTGTAAAACTGTAAAGGAATTTCAGGTTAGGTTTTTGGAGAAATACTGGTCTAAAGAAATGGGTTTGCTTTAGTCAAAAACATGGTTCGAATGGCTCTGAGCACTATGGGACTTAACTTCTAAGGTCATCAGTCCCCTATAGCTTAGAACTACTTAAACCTAACTAACCTAAGGACATCACACACATCCATGCCCGAGGCACGATTCGAACCTGCGACCGTAGCGGTCGCGCGGTTCCAGACTGTAGCGCCTAGAACCGCTCGGCCACCCCGGCCGGCTTGCTTTAGTCAGTGGAATGTGTTTGCTTTTTGGTTTTCCTACACTGGCTGTTGCAACGACTGCCACAAACTACATAGTAGTAGGTTTGGTCCCTGTACGCCATTTATTGTTTTCAGCTTTCAGTTCTGATATTTCGACCTGCAAACGCTGTATGAAATCTAGTGCACCAGGGTCTTTTGCCGTGCCTAGTTCTCTCTGTAACCTGTTATTTTCTGCTCGCAGTTCTTCATTCTGTCCATTAAGTTTCACCTTTTCTAGATCCAAGACCCATATTTTGTACTTAATTGGTGCAAGCGCAACCGGTGACACTCTCTTGTCTTTAAGTGTTGTCTGTAACTCTGTCAGTATCTCGTCTGCAACCTCTGTCATTCGCGTCTCCATAATTCTTCGTTCAGGTGTTAGGTCCCCCCCAAGAATGTCTGCGTGGTGTACCTTATGTTAATCTGTCCGTCGGGGTATCATGCACACTGTTTCTGCCGCTTCCAATGGGGGTCCTATTCGCATCGGCAGCGTTCACGGCTGCAGACGGTTTTCATCGCTCCTAGTGTTCGCGTTGTTTACTTGAAAAATGGGCTGTTGGTCATTTGGGAAAGTTTTGCACACGTCCCAAATATTTCACAACATGATATTTTAGGAGTTCGCTCCAGGTCTCCATTATTAAAGGTTTGTTACTACAATTTGGTAACAGCTCTAATACTTAAAACGCTCACCATACAGATATAAATTGGTGCGCCCATTTCAAGCTTCTGTGTCTGTAGCATAAACAGATCGCACGCGACAAAATAAATCACACGCCTGCGGCGCGGCACGTTACCTTTTTTTGCCGCCCTGCCAGTGTCCAGCAATATTCATTTGTCTAGCTAAAAGCTGTAGTAGAAAATAGTAGACCACTAGTGCCTATTGCAGGTCGCAACATACATAGAATTGTCCGGTAAACGGGGTGTGGCTAGCTACTGAAATAAAAGTTTTAACTTGACAATGTAAATTTTCAGGTGTATTTTTTCGATAAAGATCACAGTTAATACTGCCAAGTCCGCAATAAGTGGCAACACAATGTGAAGTTCACACGCACACCACAATCACACACATAGCCAGTTTATGGTATTTACACCCGTTACCGAAGTTAATAGAGTTCACCGGATCGTTTAGTTATGAAAATGCTCGCTCAAATGTTGTGCACTCTGCTCTACACGTAATACCTGTTCCAGTCTTAGATCGCACAACACGCCACGCAGTTTTAACTAACAGTCAAAAGCAATAATTTTGATATTCCGTCCGAAATTCCACACGGACTTCCTCTATACCGTTCACTTAAATACACTTTGTACTACTTCGCAAACTCGTAATTAGTATTTTTCCGCTATTTTACAGTACTTTCGTCGGAGCTGCTTTCAATGAGATGTTACTAGTTCGAACCCTCAGCCCCGACCCCCTTAGATCACACCAAAGGCTTTGTTCCCAGCATAGATTGGCGCGACCCTGCATTTTTCTGATTGGCTTATAACACAAACAGCAAATCATTTTGTAGTATTATCCTGCGCTAACCCGCGCGTTACTTCAATGACCAATCATTCTTTCTATGGAAATTGCTAAATAAATAAATTTAGAAAATCAAATATAAAATTACTCCTTCTGAAATTACCGATTAATTTGTGTTCTACTCACGATTTATTAGTACCATAAACTGACTGCACATTTAATTAAAGTAAATCCCTTGTATAGTTTAACTGGTACTTCGTGAATAAACAAAACAATTTTCATTTACTTCTGTTCTTCTTCAGTCATACAACACTCACACTGCTAATTACTACACATACAAAACAATTATAATTATACAAATACATTAAATATTAATCAAACATAACTTTACAACATTGTTTTGACTACGACTGCTAGCACTGTCTGTCAACTGCTGACCTCTGCCGCCTACTGGTACAACTACATGCAGTTCTGTAACTCAGGTCCATGTCAGCTGGTGACATCTGTCGATGACTCATGCCTATAACGATATCGTCCTCACAAGTGACAGGAGCGATGCGAAGGCGCTACGCCTCACGCCGGTTGACATTTCGCGGCCTACTCACTTGCACATGCTGACGCGTCAACTGTTTCCGCAGTCGCCGAAGTCACACGCCGCGCTGCTACGGTCGCAGGTTCGAATCCTGCCTCGGGCGTGGATGTGTGTGATGTCCTTAGGTTAGTTAGGTTTAAGTAGTTCTAAGTCTAGGGGACTAATGACCTCAGATGTTAAGTCCCGTAGTGCTTAGAGCCATTTGAACCATTCCATACGCCGCATCGACGGCCGACGGCGTGCTGCTGCTGATGTAAGCAATGCTGATGTTTCACAATCCGAAGCGACGCGCCACGCCAAGACCCGGGGTGAGGGGAACGACTGTTACACGCAGACGAAATTCAGGAACAGTATTTACACGCCTTTTGTGGCCAGTGTTTTATCCTCAGTCACCGTGGTGCTAACCGAAACGGAACGTTAGTGGTCCCCGTTTTGCACTGTGAATGCGTAGTACAATCGAAGCGCATAATAATCCACTTACTGACACGGCGGCCATCTTGCCAGGAGATATCTGGCTTTCAGCCACGAGGCCCGGGTTCGATTCCCGGTATCGGAACATATTTCTTCTGTCTTGAGTTTTGGATTCACTGAAGGCCTTTTCCATTTTCATTGTGATATGACCTTTGAGATCCAAGCATCAGACAAGAAAAATTCAACAATAAAAGACGGGTGTTTAAATGAATGTTAGGGCGATGATAAAGGTAGATGAGAAGGTGGCTCACGTACCGGAGTGCTGACGCAGCCGTATTACGTAGCCTGCTAGCACACTAGGTTTGAGCGTAGTGCTTGAACGCGAAAGCTGTTGATGTATCCCAAGATGGGCCATTTCTCCCTTAAAATGCAGTGCTTGCTCCAGCGAGAGACTGCCATTAGACAAATTCCAAGTAATGTATACAAGATCTAAGACGTCTGCACGTTTGGTAACATTCTCGCCAACGGCCATACCACGCTGAGTACATCGGTTGTCGTCCAGTCACAGACGTTAAGCTGCGTTGCCCGTGGTCAGTACTTGGATGGCAGCTCGCCTGCAATACCTGCCGCTTGCGCTCCGCCAGTCGTCGTGTTTACATCGGAACCTGCCGCTGTGTGGCACCGAGGAGGAGACTCCGCTGCGCTCAGCAATGTGCGTGCGTTATTTGTGATATCTCGGAAACTCGGTGAGTGACATGGCTGCTAATACATTAACAACATGTGCGGTGCAATGTACTTCCGATCGAAGCGCTTCGAGGCCAACGGTTCTCGAAATAGATACTTGGATACGCGAAGTTTTGCGCATACCTTGTGAACAGTTATTGAAGTTACTTACTCCCACATACAAGAAAGATCGGGAGAATGAGGATAGGCAAAAGTAAGTAGAGATTCGTGCTGCTGTAAAAAGAGCGATGCGCGAAGCATACAACCACTACCACCGTCATACCTTAGCAAAAGATCTTGCTGAAAACGCAAGGAAATTCTCATCTTACGTAAAATCGGTAAGCGGAGTCGAAGGCTTCCATCCAGTCACTCACTGATCAGTCTGGCCTGGCAACGGAAGACAGCAAAACGAAAGCTGAAATTTTAAATTTAGTATTTGAGAAATCTTTCACGCAGGAGGATCGTACAAACATACCGCCGTTTTAGTCTCGTACAGATTCCCGTATGGAGGACATAGTGATTGACGTCACTGGGGTTGTGAAGCAGCTGAATGGGTTGAAAGTAAATAAATCACCAGGTCCTGTTGGGATTCCATTTCGGTTTTACAGAGAGTACTCTACTGCACTGGCTCCTTACTTAGCTTGCATTTATCGCGAATCTCTTGCCCAACGTAAAGTCCCGAGCGACTGGAAAAAAGCGCAGGTGACGCCTGTATATAAGAAGGGTAGAAGGACGGATCCTCAAAATTACAGACCAATATCCTTAAGTTCGGTTTGTTGCAGGATTCTCTAACACATTCTCAGTTCGAATATAATGAATTTCCTTGAGACAGAGAAGTTACTGTCCATGCATCAGCACGGCTTTAGAAAGCATCGCTCCTGCGGAACGCAACTCGCCCTTTTTTCACGTGATATCTTCCGAACCATGGATGAAGGGTATCAGACGGATGCCATATTCCTTGACTTCCGGAAAGCGTTTGACTCGGTGCCCCACTGCAGACTCCTAACTAAGGTACGAGCATATGGGATTAGTTCCCAAATATGTGAGTGGCTCGAAGACTTCTTAAGTAATAGAACGCAGTACGTTGTCCTCGATGGTGAGTGTTCATCGGAGGTGAGCGTATCATCTGGAGTGCCCCAGGGAAGTGTGGTAGGTCCGCTGTTGTTTTCTATCTACATAAATGATCTTTTGGATAGGGTGGATAGCAATGTGCGGCTGTTTGCTGATGATGCTGTAGTGTACGGGAAGGTGTCGTCGTTGAGTGACTGTAAGAGGATACGAGATGACTTGGACAGGATTTGTGATTGGTGTAAAGAATGGCAGCTAACTCTAAATATAGATAAATGTAAATTAATGCAGATGAGTAGGAAAAAGAATCCCGTAATGTTTGAATACTCCATTAGTAGTGTAGCGCTTGACACAGTCACGTCGATTAAAAATTTGGGCGCAACATTGCAGAGCGATATGAAGTGGGACAAGCATGTAATGGCAGTTGTGGGGAAGGCGGATAGTCGTCTTCGGTTCATTGGTAGAATTTTGGGAAGATGTGGTTCATCTGTAAAGGAGATCGCTTATAAAACACTAATACGATCTATTCTTGAGTACTGCTCGAGCGTTTGGGATCCTTATTAGGTCGGATTGAGGGAGGACATAGAAGCAATTCAGAGGTGGGCTGCTAGATTTGTTACTGGTAGGTTTGATCATCACGCGAGTGTTACGGAAATGATTCAGGAATTTGGGTGGGAGTCTCTGGAGGAAAGGAGACGTTCTTTTCGTGAATCGCTACTGAGAAAATTTAGAGAACCAGCACTTGAGGGTGACTGCAGTACAATTTTACTGCCACCAACTTATATTTCGCGGAAAGACCACAAAGATAAGATAAGAGAGATTAGAGCTCGTACAGAGGCATATAGGCAGTCAAATGGTTCAAATGGCTCTGAGCACAATGGGACTTAACTTCTAAGGTCATCAGTCCCCTAGAACTTTGAGCTATTTAAACCTAACTAACCTAAGGACATCACACACATCCATGCCCGACGCAGAATTCGAACCTGCGACCGCAGCTGTCGCGCGGCTCCAGACTGTAGCGCGTAGAACCGCTCGGCCACGCCAGCCGGCTACAGGCAGTCATTTTTCCCTCGTTCTGTTTGGGAGTGGAACAGGGAGAGAAGATGCTAGTTGTGGTACGAGGTACCCTCCGCCACGCACCGTATGGTGAATTGCAGAGTATGAATGTAGATGTAGATGTAGACTGTGAACGCCGTGTTTCGGTAAATGATGGAATTCGTAAGTTCAAGCATGTAGACGTTTAGTTACTTTTTATTTATTTACGAGTCAAACTCCGTAGGACCAAATTGAGAAGCAAATCTCCAAGGTCATGGAACGTGACAGCGCATGAAATTAGAACATAAAAGTAATAACGGATAAAAATAAATGCTTATGAACCCGAAAAAAGTCAGTCCATAAGTTTAAGTAAACGCAGTCAACA
This sequence comes from Schistocerca piceifrons, assembly GCF_021461385.2. NCBI lineage: Eukaryota > Metazoa > Arthropoda > Insecta > Orthoptera > Acrididae > Schistocerca > Schistocerca piceifrons. The sequence goes on along the minus strand of NC_060139.1, from coordinate 42,437,427 downwards.
ATACAAGAATCAGTTTCATTTTTCAAGGAACTCCTCGACAGAATAGAAGAAGTGACCCACGAGGAAACTCTTCGTTTTCGACTTGAAAGCGCGCGGATCACTGCTAAGATTCTTGAATTCGAGTGGTAGCTTATTGAAAATGGATGCAGCAGTATACTGCACACCTTTCTGCATAAGACTAAGGAAGTCCGATCCAAATGCAGGTTTGATTTCTGCCGAGTATTAACTCAGTGAAAGCTGCTTATTCTTGGGAGTAAGCGAATATTGCGAACAAGAAATGAGAGTAAGGAATACATATATGGAGAGGCCAAAGTCAAAATACCCAGACTCGTGAACAGGGGCCGACAAGAGGTTCGTGAACTTTCACCACTTATTGCCCGAACCGCCTGTTTCTGAGCCAAAAGTATCATTTTAGAATGGGAAGAGTTACCCCAAAATATAACGCCATATGACATAAGCGAATGAAAATAAGCAAAGTAGACTAATTTTTGTGTCGAACGATCACTCATTTCAGATACCGTTCGAATAGTAAAAATGGCAGCATCAAGTCTTTGAACAAGATCCTGAACGTATGCTTCCCACGACAGCTGACTATCTATCTGAACACCTAGAAATTTGAGCTGTTCAGTTTCACTAATAATATGCCCATTCTCTGAAATTAAAACTTCATGTTTTGTTGAATTGTGTGTTAGAAACTGTAAAAAATGAGCGTTACTATGATTTAGCGTTAGTTTATTTTCTACAAGCCATGAACTTAGGTCATGAACTGCACTATTTGAAACCGAGCCAGTGTCCTTTAGTACCAAGCTAGTGTCATCAGCAAACAGAAATATTTTAGAGTTACCCATAATAATAGAGGACATATCATTTATATAAATAAGGAACAGGAGTGGCCCCTCACTTGACCGTACCTCTCTCAGGTCCCACATCACAGCCATTCTCAACATTGTGAATAATGACCTGACATTGTGAATTAGTACTGTTATTTTGCAACATTCATGCCACGAACTCCGTATTGATGCGTGTTTTTAAACGTACCACCTGAGTACCCAAACCAGGAAACAGCCAATGTTTTCCACCGTATAGCAATGTTATTGGGATCGTATCGACTTACGCAGGAACATTCCTTCGTACTTGCTCATAGGCTGCTGTCGGGTGTTTGTTTGCTACAGTGGACAACCGCTGACAAGCGGAATTTGCGATTCGGAAGGCCACATTCTAAATGATTGTCCCAATAAAGAGCGGCATCCTGTTCCGTTGCCATGGCAAAGCTCAATTACCTGTCGGGTACAACCTTGGTTGAGTGGGATTGTAGAAGGTATCACGGCACCACCTCCCGAACAGCCGCTACCTACACAAGTTGTAGCGGAGGAACAAACTATTGAACAAAACCAGTCTGCAACTGTCGAAATTGCCGTTTCTGACACCGTACAAGAGGCCAAGGAGTCAAGCTTGGCTCTCGAGGCTGCCCCATAACCTGATTGAGGTGATGCATCAGCAGCTCCGAACGTTTCAGAATCGAAGAAATGGCGTAACAGGAAGGTCACTGCAAAGGACCCCCCCCCCCCCCCCTCCCAGTCCACCCCAAACACACATACACACACACAAACAGAGATGAAAGTAGCACTGAGGGCGATCTGCAGCTGTCTTTTTCATCTCTGTTTGTAACCTCCCCCTCACTTATCGACCTTAATGACAGTGAAAAATTAAACCACGTGTACGTGATGGAAATTTGGGAAAAGCAATCGTCACCGAAGTTAATCTGTCGGTAAAGACGGAGGAAAGGGTTCCATTTAAATGAAAGGAAAAATGCAAATGAAACTGGTGGAAATTAATTTTGAAAAAGGGTAAAAATAATAAAGAAAGTAAATGTATGGTCGTTACGGCAACAATTAATTGGCGTTAATTAGATATGTGAGATTTGGGGAAAATTACGGTCGCCAGTCCTATGGACAACTACTATAATAACTGAAAAAGAAAGGCATGATAATTAAATGGACACCCTAGCTGCAAACAGGCGTTGATGTACTTCATTGGGGACATGTTGAAAATGTGTGCCCCGACCGGAACTCGAACACGGGCTCTCCATCTGAGCCACCGCGGGCACAGAGGATAGTGCGTCTGCAGGGACTTATCCCTTGCACGCTCCCCATGAGATCCACATTCCCAACATGTCCACACCACTACATTCGTAGTGCGCCTAATAGATGTTTGCCCATCATACTCATTACTCGTGGCAGATTAATCTACCAAGTCCCGTACGAGTTCGGGCATAGCGTGTGCGTTCGCACAAGAAGGTCAATGGCCGGGAAGCCATATTTTAACTTAATCTGCCACGAGTAATGAGTATGATGGGCAAACATCTATTAGGCGCACTACGAATGTAGTGGTGTGGACATGTTGGGAATGTGGATCTCACGGGGAGCGTGCAAGGGATAAGTCCCTGCAGACGCACTATCCACTGTGCCCGCGGTGGCTCAGATGGATAGAGCGTCTACCATGTAATCAGGAGATCCCGGGTTCGAGTCCCGGTCGGGGCACACATTTTCAACATGACCCCAATGAAGTACATCAACGCCTGTTTGCAGCTAGGGTGTCCATTTAATTATCATCTCATTTCTAGCAAAGCTGCATGGTCATCCACGGTAACTGTTCTTTCGGGAACAGATACTACCGTCATATATAGTGAAAAAGAAAGGTTATTGCACATATAATTAGCACTACAAGCGTGTCAAATGAAGGCTGACACGTGTTGTGTGAAAACTGAATGTTTGTCAGAAGTAATAAATTTCGCTATACTCTGACTTAATTTAGCAAAAGAATTAATAAAACCGGAAAATTGAAAGTTAATTTAGTGACCGAAATTAATAGTGAACTTTCTTTCTGAAGCACTACGAAATACAATAAAATAAGATTAGTCTTGGGCTACCTCAACAATCAGTTCTAAAGCTACTTGAATCTGCGCAATTTAGAAATAAGAGATTTAACTTTGAACTTGAATTAAATGATTCTGAACAATTAACAATAGTAAAATTTAGTACGTACCAAGCTGAGCTGCAGTCACAGATAAGGTAACAAAACTTGCACTCTTAACTTGAATCTAAATATTGTACCAGCTATGAATACCTTAACTGAACTTTGAAATTAAAGCAGTGAAATCGAATAGTATTACTTTAATGCTGGCGTTTGAATTTCAACGACACTCGAGTTCATCTCGGAAAAGGAAGGGACCCTTCTTGATAATGCAGTTGGGACAATGAGCAACAAAGGTTCATGCTAAGTTGCTGTACTTTAGTGATGCAAATGGAACAGTTTGAAAAGCTGAGGTCTGCCGTACAGTTCTCAAACTTTACGTGCTTTCAGTCTTCCTGGTTGGTTGATTGAAGGTTTGAAGTCGTCGATCTAGGAGATGGCGACAATCACTCATTATCGGCCGTAGCTGTTGCAGAAGCTGGATGTTGGCGCGCCTTCTTCTCGACACGGTCACCAGGCGAAACGGCCTCTTGATGTGTGCCAACTGATATTTCCCGTCCGCGACACCGTGCCAGAAACTATCATAGCCAGTCAAGCGCAATTACATGCTGCAAAACCCCGAAAGCGCGGCAACTCGCGGGAGCGTCACACAACACACCTGCTCCAGCCAGACTCTGCTCTGCCCGCGCTCGTCGCGACACATTGGTTCTCCACACGACCTATCTATGTAATCGTTCGATAGCGTAGTTTTCCCTAGGCAAGACCCAACGGAAAAATACAAATAATACACTCCTGGAAATGGAAAAAAGAACACATTGACACTGGTGTGTCAGACCCACCATACTTGATCCGGACACTGCGAGAGGGCTGTACAAGCAATGATCACACGCACGGCACAGCGGACACACCAGGAACCGCGGTGTTGGCCGTCGAATGGCGCTAGCTGCGCAGCATTCGTGCACCGCCGCCGTCAGTGTCAGCCAGTTTGCCGTGGCATACGGAGCTCCATCGCAGTCTTTAACACTGGTAGCATGCCGCGACAGCGTGGACGTGAACCGTATGTGCAGCTGACGGACTTTGAGCGAGGGCGTTTAGTGGGCATGCGGGAGGCCGGGTGGACATACCGCCGAATTGCTCAACACGTGGGGCGTGAGGTCTCCACAGTACATCGATGTTGTTGCCAGTGGTCGGCGGAAGGTGCACGTGCCCGTCGACCTGGGACCGGAGCGCAGCGACGCACGGATGTACGCCGAGACCGTAGGATCCTACGCAGTGCCGTAGGGGACCGCACCGCCACTTCCCAGCAAATTAGGGACACTGTTGCTCCTGGGGTATCGGCGAGGACCATTCGCAACCGTCTCCATGAAGCTGGGCTATGGTCCCGCACACCGATAGGCCGTCTTCCGCTCACGCCCCACCATCGTGCAGCCCGCCTCCAGTGGTGTCGCGACAGGCGTGAATGGAGGGACGAATGGAGACGTGTCGTCTTCAGCGATGAGAGTTGCTTCTGCCTTGGTGCCAATGATGGTCGTATGCGTGTTTGGCGCCGTGCAGGTGAGCGCCACAATCAGGACTGCATACGACCGAGGCACACAGGGCCAACACCCGGCATCATGGTGTGGGGAGCGATCTCCTACACTGGCCGTACACCACTGGTGATCGTCGAGGGGACACTGAATAGTGCACGGTACATCCAAACAGTCATCGAACCCATCGTTCTACCATTCCTAGACCGGCAAGGGAACTTGCTGTTCCAACAGGACAATGCACGTCCGCATGTATCCCGTGCCACCCAACGTGCTCTAGAAGGTGTAAGTCAACTACCCTGGCCAGCAAGATCTCCGGATCTGTGCCCCATTGAGCATGTTTGGGACTGGATGAAGCGTCGTCTCACGCGGTCTGCACGTCCAGCACGAACGCTGGTCCAACTGAGGCGCCAGGTGGAAATGGCATGGCAAGCCGTTCCACAGGACTACATCCAGCATCTCTACGATCGTCTCCATGGGAGAATAGCAGCCTGCATTGCTGCGAAAGGTGGATATACACTGTACTAGTGCCGACATTGTGCATGCTCTGTTGCCTGTGTCTATGTGCCTGTGGTTCTGTCAGTGTGATCATGTGATGTATCTGACCCCAGGAATGTGTCAATAAAGTTTCCCCTTCCTGGGACAATGAATTCACGGTGTTCTTATTTCAATTTCCAGGAGTGTATTTAGAAAACAAACCAATTATACATCGACATAAATGCATAAATATATACATACAAATTGTAAAACGATTACTATATATAAAGATACAGAAATGTCGTATCTTCAGGTAACAAAATAAGGAAAAAATTTATAGTGCAATATATGGAAATAGGAGGATATGTATTTCCGGTGTTACAAGTTCGCCGTAGCGTCAAACGAATCTCGTCAGCGTAGCTCAAGGGAGCTACAAAATTTGCGACGAACTTCGCGGGTGAGAAGTTCGGTTGGGTGAAACTGGAAGCTCTTCCTCAGCGCATGCGCAGGCACTGCAACAGTGGCGACGGCGGGACGCAGCAACGCCATTGGATGTCAGCAGCCCCGCAGTAGCCAAGCTTTCCGTCATGGACTGGGCGGTGGACTTGGGAAAGAGGAAGGACTGGACCCTGGCGAGTTCTCTTAGCGTCCATCTGTTTTCTTGTCTTTCGCATATGTCCTGCTGAGCGACGGAATGCCTTTGTCGTTACGACAGTGAATATTAACAAGATCGAGTGTTCTTTCAAACTGGAAACCTTGGGTGATTTTTTAAGGGGTTCTATGATTGGAAGTGAAACATGCACGATAAATAGTTTGGACAAGAAGAGAATAGAAGCTTGCGAAATGTGGTGCTGCAGAAGAGTGCTGAAGATTAGTTGGGTAGATAACATAACTAATGAGGAGGTATTGAATAGAATCGGGGAGGAGTTTGTGGCACAACTTGACTAGAAAAGGGATCGGTTGGTAGGACTTGTGCTGAGGCATCAAGGGATCACCAATTTAGTATTGGAGGGCAGCGTGGACGGTAAAATTCTTGGAGGGGGACCAAGAGATGAATACACTTAGCAGATTCAGAAGGATGTAGGTTGCAGTAGGTACTGGGAGATGAAGAAGCTTGCACAAGATATGTTAGCATGGGGAGCTGCATCAAACCAGTCTCAGGACTGACGACCACAACAACAACAATAAGACAAACATATCATTTTTACAACAATTGAACACTACTCAAGGTGACTGCATACCAGGTCTTAGGTCGATTTTAAATCTTGACCCATAGTGAGGAACCGCAGATTTAGTACATCAGCTGTAAGATGTTCAAAATGTCTCGAGGTTGCCGAACGGACGTGGCACCGCCTGCACAGTAGTAGATGTGCTGTTCATCAACGTGTACGCTCCGTGAGGGTCAGACAACAGACGCACATACGATCTATTTTTTACTACTGATATATGCCCCGAAATCATGACTGCGTCACAGTACTAGGGGGCCATTTCAATTGTACCATTGACGACGCAGATTAACACCCGCGCCTGAACAAGTGTCAAGCACTAAAGGCGCTTATAGAAGATCTCGTTTCATTGACACTTGGAGGCAGTGCAGTCCCTCCCTCTGTTGAAACACATCAAAGCAGAACTTCGTATGTTACAAAGGGCTCAAGGAAGCAGCACTCCTGTTAGACATTAACCTTTAGTCAGTATCTGTAGGGAACGCCCGTCCGTTTACCACACTACGAGGGCAGACAAGAGCCACCGCCAACTCCAGGGGAAAACGGCGATCTCCTTACATCTCAGCTCTAGATGTTATCGGAAGCTCACAGATATTCCGCTAACCTGCTTCAAGAAATGTTGCGGATTATCAGTCGCACCTCGATCGACACCTTTGACGTCTCCACACTGATGAGACCGGCTACGTCCCATTTCCGAACAGCAAACGAGCGCCTACTAATTGGACCGCAGCTAACGGAGGACACGCAGTTTTTAGTCTCGAACTTACAGATGCGGTCCAGTTCCTCATCTAGGTATGAGAGCATTACGGGATCACGCAGAGCCATGTGAAGTATCGAGAAATGTTTCAATACTTTTTAAATGTAGCAATTCACGCCGCATTCCAAAAACTTATACATGTGAGGTGTAGCACCTCCTATATACTTGAAGAAGTTTACTGGTACCTCTTAGCAATTGTTGTTTTCACTGTTTCACCTCGCAGAATTCGCTATCCCAAAATGGTTTAGTTACTCCAGAAGAGGAATTTCTATTTCAAACGCACTTTGTTTCTTGCCGCAACTTTTACGTTTTACGTCTAAGGCCACAAATGAAGGGGCCCTTTCTTCTTTGGTTTGCCTAGTAGGTTTGTGCTGTTGCCTTTTTCTTACGAAGAAGTGTTAAATGTACAGCGTCGTCAACGCGCCGTTAGGGCGCAACACGTGATGCGACGCACGCTTTCTTCAACTATATGTTTCTCCTCACGTAACTGTGTCATGCAGCCTTCGATTACCATTCCACGGCACTTTCAAGAACTTTTTTTTTATCTCTGCGACATTTTTTACTTTTATGTTTCGTTTAATCGTGGCAAGAAGTTTTTCATCACAACTGGACTAAACGCAACAGAAGATAATTTTTCTTTTAAAACATTTTGCTCGAAGTTTTTTTTACAATGTTGGTATTACCTAAACCTGCAAGAAAACAGCATCGTCCCGATGTCATTCCTCTCTTCTCCTTCGATTCTCTTCTCCTTTATTTCAGCTATGTCTACGTCAAGGAAGAAACATAGTCACACCTCTGTTTTCATCGACTATGTTTCTGTTTTCTTTCCACATTGTCGTCCCGAATGGAGCCAACAATACCGATCAAAGCTACAGAACATCACAGATGAAGGCATAAGAAAAAAAGAAAAGGAAAAAAAGGTGCTGTTAGCTCCCTTAATTTTTTCTCCCCCTCTTCCCCTCTCGCCGTCGTTTCATGCTACCGTCACATGCTGTCATTAGCATTACATTACTGTGATTAAAAAGAAAAAAAATTTGCTATTTTCATTTTGCCTTTACCCTTCGTTTTCAGAGCTAGTGTGCAATAATGATGTGGTCCAGTACGCTGACCCCACTCTTGCCTCTCGGTGCACTAATGCTCGAATCTGCAGTTACGGCGAAATGAAAGGGTCCGTTGTGAGTTTATCGATTTGGTCCCCTCCAGTCATGCTTCGCGCCTGTCCTCTACATACAGGGTGAAAAGCATTTAAACCGACAAACTCTGGGAGGTTGTAAGGGACATCAAAACAAATGTTTTTCCCTAATGTCATTTTTTCCTATGAGGATTATTTAAGCCGGTGGAGGCCGTATTACGCTGTTCAGTTGTAGGCAACTGCTGTCCACCAGTGTAGTAGAGCATTGTCTCTGTTCACTAATGGAGCGATACACCTGTAGTGAGTACCTTGATATGATTGATGCGTACTGTGTAGCACACCACAACGGACGAATTGTACAGCGAGTTTGTCAACAACAATATCCTAATCGCCGTATCCCGCATCATACGACCTTTGCTGCTGTGTACCAACGTCTGCGTGAGACGGGAGCGAGATCCTTCAATCAGCACTCGTGCAATTGCACGTTACATGGGGACGAATCAGACGAATGTAAATGGCTTCAAATGGCTCTGAGCACTATGGGACTTAACTTCTGAGGTCATCAGTCCCCTAGAACTTAGAACTACTTAAATCTAACTAACCTAAGGACACCACACACATCCATGCCCGAGGCAGGATTCGAACCTGCGAATGTAGCGGTCGCGCGGTTCCAGACTGAAGCGCTTAGAACCGCTCGGCCACAACGGCCGGCTGCTACCTAGGCCATTAAATGACAGGCACTATTGCAATTTTCTCACCAGAGCATTGCCAGAATTACTGGAAGACGTCCCGCTCCCTACAAGACGACGCATGTGGTTCCAACATGACGGGGCGCCGGCATATTTCAGTCATCGTGTGCGTCGATTCCTGGACCGACGGTTCCCAGAAACGTGGCCTGGCAGAGGTGGTCCTGTACCATGGCCTGCTCGATCCCCAGATATGTCCCCTCTGGACTTTTTGTGTGGGGAGAGATGCACAAACTTGTTTACGGACCCCATGCATCAGAATAGGATCTGGTTGCCCGGATAGTAGCAGCAGCAGGAACAATTCAGGATACTCCTGGGGGTTTTGCTTGTGTCAGACAGAACATGATCCGACGGTGTAACCTTTGTTTACGTGTCAATGGAGGTCTTTTTGAAAATCTACTTTAATTGAAATTGGGTTGTGTTAATGTGTTGTCTGTTGGTCATAAAAAAATTGTAAAAGTGTTTGTTGGTTTAATTAATTTGCCGCCAGAGAAATCTTCCTCAACCGGTTTAAATACTCCTCACAGGAAAAAAATGACATTAGGGGAAAATATTTGTTTTGATGTCCCCTGCAACATCCAAGAGTTCGTCGGTTTAAATATTTTTCACCCTGTATATGCCCATTCCCAACCGTCAGCCGAGCCAAATCCAGACAAGTCGACATATAGGAACACTAGCCTACATGGAGAGAGACGAGGGGGGAAGAACAGCTATTAGTACTGCAACAGTTCGGAAATTCGAGGATCGCGTGGCGTGGAACGTGCACTCTTACATAAAAAGAAACAATCTTTCTGCAGTGGCCAAATTCGAGCTCTGATCAACTGTCTGGGAAGCAACCATGCTGTCCGTTACACCACTACCACCTTCTGATCGGTCCCACTAGCGCGGCTTCCCTGCTGTCGTCAGACGACGAAGGTGATGGCTCTGTAGACGCTCAATGCCACGGCAGAGGCGAGCACATCTGAACGCAGTGTCCAGGTACTGCTAGGGCGACGTACCGTAACTAGACGCAGAACTGACTTCCGTTGAAAAGTCGGGTCTAGTTTAGCAGGGGATACAACCCGTCGGCTTTGACCAATGACGTCAGAATTGGCCAGAGAGCATGTACTACAAAGATGAAAGAGCTGAGAAGAATGTTCAGAAACAAAGGAATGCAAGAGAGAAAAACTGTACTTCACATATATGAGGGCCAGAAGTATTGTCACGTTAACGATATCGCGTATTTGTATCTTAGTATTTCTCCGCAAGATACAACGGAAAGAAATGAATGAAATATATTACTAGCAAAGAATATATCACGTTACATGTGTGTCAGTTGAATCTCGAAACTCTTTAGAACTGTATTGCTTAAGTGCAGTACGGGATACAAGTTCAGCGTACGTAGATTTCTTAGTTTCAACTAGCATTGCTGTCCTGTTGTTCACCTGAACTCTGTATCCCTTGCTTCACTAAACCGTAAATGAAACACCGGATACACATTAAAAGCTCACTCGAAGTGTGTTGCTTAAGTACAGTACGGAATAAGAGTTTGTCGTAAGTCGATTTCTTCGTTTTCACTAGCATTACTGTCCTGTTCTTCACTTGAACGATGTATCCTGCGCTTCAGTAAACCGTAAGTGGAACACGGGATATAAATTGTAGATGTGTTGTTTATTTCGTCTCCGCTATTACTAACAGTCCTTTCTTACGTACATATCAGTACTACTGATGACAGAAGGACCTACGTATGTAATATATGTATACCAGACTTCCGTTGACCTCTATATATGTACGCTGGTAACGAAAAGATGGAAATAGACGTAAGTTACATTTGCAACCTGTACCACAACTGAACTACACGGAGACAAGAAGATGACACACGTAGAATTTGTATCCCGTACTTCACTATGTGGTACAGTTTTCCTGTTGCCTTGGACGCTAATAGTATCCCATTCGTTACTTGAGCTATATAGCTATGCGCAACATTTGTATCTTGCTCGCCGATTGACATATATAGTGTCGGTGTAAAGGCGAAGTGAAGGACGGTATACAAATTTTAGTTGTGTCGTCAGTGTAAAGGCGAAGTGAAGGATGGGATAAAAATTTTAATTGTCAGGGGTTTCGCCTGTCATGTAGCAAGTACACATTCGAAAATGTCGTACTGGTACTAGTGATGAGAAACGAAAGAAGATCGAGAGCTGAGAAATTTCTATTACGTACTTCACAACACGAAAATACACATATTGATGGAATAAAACAGTGAAATATGTCAAAATAGTGAAATACAGTGAAAGAAGCAAATGGAAAAGTGAACTTACCACACGGAAATATCGAAGAATAACCGAAGCTCTCCTAGACAGACAGTAACGAAAATTACATACCCACAAACAGACAAATCCAGTCCTATAAACGAAAATAAGACAGAATAAATTGTTCTACAATAATAAACTAATACTCCAAATTACCTCAATATCATTGCGAATAATTTTAATGTACGATGATAGCGCTTATCCGGAACACAGAACTGTTTTATTATCTATGCCTCGAAGTGAAGACATTACTATCTATGAGTAATGTATGACGTCATTGGTCAAAGCCGACGGGGTGTATCCCCTGCTTCACTAGACCCGAAAAGTCTGCCCTTTGATGTACGGCAGCGTGATAAAAGGAATATCTAATATGACGTACTTATTGATACTCCACAGACAATCATCACGTGTGCGTCGGTACCGCTGAAGGAAACGCTTACGTATCATAATGTTCAGCTCATTAGTGCTATCCTCACCCGGGGAATGTCATTAGCTTCCCATTACGGTGAAGTAACCAGCGGAGCCGTTGCTAAGGAACGGCCTTATCTGCTGTTTGTTACCATGTTTTTCTCTTTGCGTCAATATGATATTAACTATAATGTTGCACGTTCCAGTTAAGACAGAAAGCGCCGGAAAAGTGTGGTCTAAGGTGCCACTTTTAAGCTCTGGTTCCCAAAAGGAAGGGTCAGTTCCAACCCCACATCTGCCAATGTATTTTAAATTTTACAAAAGTAACATACTTTCTTCGTATCAAAAAACAATTATATGAAGATAGTAACTGTTCTCGAAAGAACATATACCATTGATAACCGTGCAGCTTCTCTAGAATATATGATAATTAACTGAAACCCTCAGCTGCCTACAGGTGTTGTTGATATACCTCGATGGGGACAGCTGAAAATCTGTGCCCCGACCGGGACTCGAACCAGGGATCTCCTGCTTACATGGCAGACGCTCTATCCATCGGAGCCATCGAGGACACAGGCGAATAGCACGACTGCAGGTACGTCTCCCTTGCACGCTTCCCGTGAGACCCACATTCCCAACTGTCCGCAATCTACATACGTAATGTTCCTAATAGATATTTGCCCATCCACTCATTACTCGCGCCCACTAAGGTGACTAAGGTGACAATTCCTTAGTTGGCGCGAGTAATGAATGGATGGGCAAATATCTATTAGGAACATTACGTATGTAGATTGTGGACAGTTGGGAATGTGGGTCTCACGGGAAGCGCGCAAGGGATACGTACCTGCAGTCGCGCTATTCGTCTGTGTCCTCGGTGGCTCCGATGGATAGAGCATCTGCCATGTAAGCAGGACATCCCGGGTTCGAGTCCCGGTCGGGGCACAGATTTTCAGCTGTCCCCATCGAAGTATATCAACAACACCAGTCGGCAGCTGAGGGTTTCAATTAATTATCAAAAAACAATTATATCACGGAAAAACAGGCTGCGGAGATGTTACTAGGGGCGACAGTGGTTACGGTGCTTTTCATGCACGTCCGATTTCGGAGGTCAAAAAGAAAAGAAAGTTGCTACAACATGTTGCTGTCAGCCAGGAGCCCCGAGGTCGATTCCCGATTCCGGAACATAGCTTTTCTGTGATGATTTTTGGCTCCTGTCACCTTAGTTGTGTTGTAGCTTCTGGGGTCCAAGCATCAGGCAAAAAAAGTCAACAAAAAGAGATATGTGTTTAAATGAATGACATGGTCGTAATAAAGGTAGTGAGATGCTGGCTCGGGCATTGGTCTGCTGACGCGGCCGCATTGCGTAGCCCGCTAGCTCAGTAGGGTAGAGCGTCGTGATATGAACGTGAAGGCTGTCGGTTCGATTCCAGTTTCTCTCCTCTGAAAGGCAGTTTTTCCAATAACGAGAGACTGCCAGATAAATTCCTAGTGATTTGCACAAGAACTAAGTCGTCTGGACGTGTTGTTACGTTCTCCCCAACCGCCACAACACGCTGAGTACACCGGTTCTCTTTCGATCACCGAACTTAAGCAGCGTTGGACATGTTTAGACTGGGCTGGCCGCCACCCTGTTCACATCGAGCTATCCGGCGTAATTCGGAGGCTGGTGTTAACAAGTGCTTTACGTTCGGCGGTTTGTTGTTCGCGGTGCCGGTTCTTCTGCGCTTTCCAACACATTTGTGAGTAGTATCGATTGCAACAATTGTGAAATACGTCCGAACAATATTCAGTGCGATTATGAAAGATATGTGCGTTGGCTGACTGCTTTCGAAATTCATGAATGCTTGAAAAATGACTTCCAGTTTACGAAAAGTTACTTTCTTGGTGTACAACTAGACACGTTCTTGAATTCGTTATTCTTAACAACGTCCTCTTCCGAAATGTGTGACTCCTGAGCTAACGTAAGGGTGTCCGAAAATTGAAGCACCTTTTTGACGCGGCTTCTGGCCTTCTTCGGGTGTGTGTGTGTGTGTGTATAGTCGTGTGACTAGGGCCTCCCGTCGGGTAGACCGTTCGCCGGGTGCAAGTCTTTCGATTTGACGCCACTTTTGCGACTTGCGCGTCGATATGGATGAAATGATGATAATTAGGACAACGCAACACCCAGTGCCTGAGCGGAGAAAATCTCCGACCCGCCCGGGAATCGAACCAGGGCCCTTAGGATTGACATTCTATCGCACTGACCACTCAGCTACCAGGGGCGGACATTCTTCGGGTATTTAGCTTACATTTTGAGGAGCGGAACGAAACCATTTCTCGCAGTTTAATTCCATACGGGACTGAGCTTTCGGTCACCAAAAGAGAAATGGCCGTCTGCCTATAATTATCAGGCTGAAAACGGAATTCGAAGTAACCGAATGGTTGTCAGACAAGATTTACCGTCTTTTGTATTTGTGGCTGGACATCGGGACTTTATAAATTATAGTGGCCAACCGGCGACATGTTCTTTCTGCAATGGCGCCGGACTTTTCGATAAAACCGCCCCATGCGTAGCCGTCCCGTGCAGTTACCGTGAGAGTCCACAGCTCGTGGTCGTGAGGTAGCGTTCTTGCTTCCCATGCCCGGGTTCCCGGGTTCGATTCCCGGCGGGATCAGGGATTTTCTCTGCCTCGTGATGACTGGGTGTTGTGTGATGTCCTTAGGTTGGATAGGTTTAAGTAGTTCTAAGTTCTAGGGGACTGATGACCATAGATGTTAAGTCCCATAGTGCTCAGAGCCATTTGCACCAAGTTGCCGTGAGAAGACGGCCAGGGCGAGGTGACGTGCGCGGCGGAATCGCTGTTTTTTTCTTTTTTCCTTTTTTTTTACTGTGTAGTGTGGGCTGAAGAGATCATCCTTGATGGCTTATTCTTCTAGGATGGGATGTAAGGATAAAAGGAAAACACTTTATTTATTACACATTCAGGTAGGCTTGGACACTCAATGGGTCCTTTAGCCTGCTGTCTTTGGTGATGTCTATCTGCTGTGGAGGGTGAAATGTGTCTAGACTGTTATGTGTGATTGCTTCCTCGTGTTATAACAGATTGCCTATGGGGGGGTGAAACGTTATTGACTTCGGTACTCGATACTTGTGCCATCTTGGAGGGTTTACCGTTCCTACCGATTCTAATTGTCGAACTCCGTCCCTAAGGGCATCGATTTTGTCAAAAACTCGTACAGCTTTGTCATGGACCTTCTCTTGTATAGTGGTCTCGTGGAGTGCGGTGCGGATGTCGACGTTTCTTGTCCACCATGGAGCTCCTGTGATCCATCGATAGCAAATGTTTAGCAGCGCTTGGAGTTTGTTGCAGTTGGAGACGCACGTAGTTCCCCACGGGGTGGAGCCATATAACATTGTGGGTTCCACCGTTGCCTTATACAACTGGAGTTTAGTCTTAGGGTTGAGATCCTTACTCTTCAGGAACGGAATCAATGACCTGGCCATCTTCTGGGCTGCCGTCTTCTTGTCGTCAATATGCTGCGTAAAGAATAATTTTTTGTCAAGGTAGACACCGATGTACTTCACTCCCGGAGACCATGGGATAAATTGGTCAGCTATTTGGAGCCCGTCGTTCAGAACTGGTTTCCTCCGTGTGAACAGAACGGCTGCCGTCTTCGTCGGGTTGATCGTTATCTTATTTTGCAGCGCCCAGCGTTCCATTACAGCAAGTTGCCGTTGCATCTTAGCGATTAGCTGGTCCAAGTGTCGTCCAGTTGTCATAAAAGCCGTGTCGTCCGCATAAAAACTCGCCGTAACAAGGGGGACTGTTTGGATGTCATTTATATATAAGTTGAAAAGCAGAGGCGAAATGACAGAGCCCTGCGGAATTCCTGCGGAGATCAGATTCATTTCGGAGTTTTGGTCGTCGACTCGGACATACAGTTTCCTGTCCTGCAGAAAGCTGTCTATGAGTCTAATGTAACAATCCGCAATAGGGGTAGTACGATGCAGTTTGACGATAAGGTTGGGCCGCCACACCTTATCGTAAGCTTTTTCGATGTCAAGGAAGACACCAATCGTGAAGTGCTGCTTGTTGTATCCTTCTTGTATCCATTCGGTGATCCGTAAAAGTTGAAGTTCGGCAGATAATTTGTCCTTGAAACCGAATTGTTCGGGTCGTATAACATCATGCGCTGTAAGCGTGTCATGGAGCCTCTTCAACAGCACTCTCTCGAGCACCTTGCCAAGGGTCGGCAAGAGGCTAATTGGCCGGTAACTGTTGGGTTCTGCTGGGTCTTTACCTGGCTTGGGTATTGGAACTACTCGAGCCGTCTTCCATGCCGTAGGAAAATATCCCTGCAGAAGACAGCTGTTGAGAATTCGGGTAAGGAGTACAGTTGGCTTCCTGGGCAACTGTTTCAAATCGGTGTTGCTTATGGAGTCGTTGCCAGGCGCATTATTCCGAGTCTTCCGGATAATTTTACGGATCTCTGCTGGTGTGGTGAGTTGTGGGCGGCTCTGCACAGGCGCAGCACGAAAAGCAGTCCATGCTGCTGTAACGACGGCTTCCTGTTCTTGCAGGCGGACGTCGTTCACGGGGGTCGCTGGTGTAGACATCTGTTCTTGGTAAGTCGAAGCATACAGCTCCGCCTGGGCGAGTTCGTCATAGAGGAGGCCATCTGGTCCTCTGATGGCTCGTTTAGGTGGCCGCTGGTGTCGTATGTTCTTGACTACCTGCCATTCGTTCTTGGTTCGAAGTAAGAACTCATCCATCTTATCTTCCCAGACCTGCTGTCGCCACTCGGCCACTCTCCTGTGCAGTTCTCGTGTTAAGACGTGTGTTTCTCGTCGATCGATCGGGTTTCTATAGCGGACCCAACGTCGCCTACTCCTGTTTCTCTGTGTCTTCAGTTCTTGGAGTAGAGGCGGGAACTCATCGAAAGCTACTACAGGGTAGACCGTGTGAGTAGTTGCCCTCCGTTTGGCTGCCTTTATCTTCTGCGTCAAAGTTTGCACCGCGATGTCGATGGCTTCCGGTGTTGAAACGTCCTGCGTCGGGCAGATATTGTTGTCAAGATATGTCCGAAATTGACCCCAGTTCAGAGTTTGTGAGGTTGGGGGCGGAAGGGTGGCCGTTGCGTGTTCCACTATGCTGATAACAGGACGGTGGTCAGACGAAAGATCGTCGACGGTGCGGAGCTGGAGGTTCGTCTCAATATTTTTGATGATAGCAATATCTAGGACGTCTGCTTCTTGCCGATCGACGTAAGGAATCCGTGTCGGCTCTCGTGGGCCATGGACTGTGATGCCCAGTTCTTCTTCCATGGCAACCAAAGTTCGTCCACTAGGGTTCGTACGCCGGGAATTCCACGCGACGTGCTTGCTGTTGAGGTCACCTCCGAGGAATATTTTGTCAAAATTGGTGAAGATACTCCTTAGGTCGTCTGATACCAGGTTTTTACCGGGGCTGTTGTACGCCGCAATGAAAGTGATGTTGCCTGTCGCCGATCGAACCGTTACTGCTGTTGCCTCCAGATGTTGGAGGTGTGGTAGTGTTTCATGATGGTGTCGCAGTTCCTTTTTAAGCAGAACTGCGGTCCCTCCAGCTCGTTGGCCTTGCCTGTCCGTTCTATAGACGTACATGTTACGAAATCTGAGCTCAGTTGTTGGACGAAGGTGCGTCTCCGATACAAGTGCGATGTCGATTTTGTGACGTTGTAAAAATTCAGTGAATTCTGTTTTCTTGTGTTTCATTCCGTTGGCGTTCCATATACAGATTTTCAGGTTTCTCGTGGTCCCAGGGCGATCCATCTTAAGGTGTTCCAAAGGCCGTCAATACACTTTCGATTAAAGAAAGTATCCCCACTAGTTGTTGCTGCACGGCGGTGAGAAGTTTCGCGACATCAGAGAGCGCTGGAGCTATAGATTCCATCAAATGAGCTGGTGAGACGTAGGTTTCCGGTTCCGGTCGGCGTGGTGATGCTGCGTGGGCGTATGAGTAATGCTGGCGGTGCTGTCGAGGTGGAAGTGCTTCAGGAGGAGGCTGTGTTACTGGCTGCCGTGTCGCTTCCGGCTGTTCTTGTGGCGGTTGCTGACGATGGGGCGGAGGGTGTGGCGTCAGGTTGGAGTTCCGTATTACACGAGTCCTCCGTTGAGAGGGCTGCGGGGAAGACCGTTGTCTGTATTTCCTGAGAAGTTCCTGGTACTTCTGGCAGCCACGCCATGTGGCAGGATGGTCCTTGTCACAGTTAGCACATTTCGGCGGAGCCCCTCGGGGATGAGTACAGGCTGAAGATCGGTGTTGCCCTCCACAGCGAACGCAGCGAGCAGGCAAGCTGCAATAATTAGCCGTACGTTCGAATTGCTGGCAGTGGCGACATTGAACAGGTCCTTCCTGTCTGTTGGAGGTTTCAATAACGACTTTAGTATATAGAAGGTATTTGATGTCGTAAATCTTGTAGTTTTCCTTTTGGGCTGGCAACGTGACACAGTAAGCATCTTGAGGTCGTAATTCCTTCGTGTTGTCGTCTCGATTTTTAAACTGTTGGACGTTGATGACAGGAAAACCCTTCTCTATCAGTGCGTCTTTCAGTCCTTCCTCCGTAACTTCGGGAGGTAGACGTTTGACAACCACTTTGAGGTCCTTGTCCTCTGCTGCCTGATGTGTAAAAAAGTGGATGTCATTCGACACAAAGAAATTTATGGCCCGCCGTTGATCTTCATAGGAGTCAAAATGGTATTTGATCCTGTCTCGTTGGTAGATGGCCTTAAGACTGCCGTCAATATTCGCTTTCAGCGCCTTGTTGAGTTCCATGTAGTTCTTGGTATGGTAAATAGTAACTGGCGGGACTTTGCGTAGTAAGTTACGGCCAGAGCCACCTGTCCCCTCTGTATCTGCTTCGAGATTGACGTCACTCGTCTGGTCCATACGTTCTGGAGCATCCGTAGTATCTTCCGTCGCAATAGCCGCATAACGGTTGGAAGTTTTCAGTTCTTCTGGACGTTGTCACTTCCGAGAGTCGTTCTGCTGAGGAGAAGCGTTGAGTCGTTTTCTTTTGCGAACCAGTGTAAAATCGCCCTCTCCGTCGGTGGGCTGCATGGTCCAAACTTCTTCAGAGGAGACTCCCTCCATTTCGTCGTCGTCTTCCGGTGGAGAAAATTGTTCCAGGTCGCCGACTTGTTCTTCAGGCTGTGAGGGAGGAACTGTACTAGTCCGGTTGTCGTATACTTCCTGACTTTGCAGAATCATGTGTTGTGTTTCACGTCTTAGTTCCCGTTGTGGCCGATCGTTCTGTGTTAGCTGATTTCTCTCGTCACAGGGGTTCGACGTACGGTGTCCTCCGCTCTGCATTCGCATATCGCTCGTCGTGGTCCTGTCCTCGTTATGTTGCCGGTCAGAATCCGTTGTCACTGCAGGGGTCGTCGCCGTTGTATCCCTCCTGTGGGGAGCGGGGCAGGCCCCACCGACCGGCCAGCGGCCGGCCCCGGCGCGACCCAGCCGGCTGGCTCGGACGCGCGCGTTCCGTTGTCCGCACTCTTCGGCATCGCGCGCTCAACTGGGAAGCGCTGGTCGCCTCCTGCACACGAGAAAGTCGCGTGGCTGGCCGCGAGATGGCGGCCGAAGCCTTTGCCGTGGACACTACGTACCCCGCTCCTGCGACTGATCCCTCACCAGCACTGCGGTGATTTCTCTGCCTGAAACTGTGGAAACGCCATTGGCTGACCTGCAGGCTGTTGAAAGAGTTGCGCCAGTGGTATTATGTGAAACCGCACCGGTAGCCGCGGCACAGTCCGAATCAGAATCCATTCAAGAGGCTGTTCCCTGTGTTGCGCCAAAGAGTGCGTCCACTGCTGCCCCTGTTCTTCTTCACCGTCAGGAAAGCAATGACGGCTCCGAGGACCCCAAACCGCCTCGGGGAACAACTGCTGAGAGAAGTGACAACGCAGCACCAGTAGTTCGAGTATTTTGGAGTTGCTATCTTTCACTCGCAACGAGGGCACTCCGTCTCCGGCAGTGATGTAGGTCCCGACCTACAAGTTTGCGTCGAAGCAAAAGAAGTCGCAATGGGCCACACAACGTGAGGATGTAGATTCCCGACATGTGTCGGCTTTCGATCGCCGTCGACAGCGGTCAAGCCCTTGTAGCCAGGTCGAGGCCTCGGTGAGTTCCACGTAGACTATGCGGGACGAGGCTGTTCGTCAGTTTAAGGTCATCCTCACTAAACAGGACACTGCCACGGAAGGCGATACGGCAGTGGACGTTATTTCGGACGTGCCAAGTGTGCAGTTAGCAGGACACCCATCGCTGACGCACCCGCTGACAATCACCGGATTCCGGATCGGAATACGACGCCGACGCTGCATCTACCACGGCGATTCCTTCGGGTGCCTCTCTTCGTACGGACATGGAGGAGGCCCACCCACCCCTGTTTTCTAGAGAAATGTATGACTGGGCGGCGGACGAGGAACTAGATGGTGGAACTCAAACCGGTACGCGAAGTGCGACTATCGTACTTTGCCTGGCGGCGCAAATCCATGCATCGTTGTGCAACATTATTTCTTGTGATCATTGACTGCGTATGGTGTCTGACACCCGTCGGAGGAAGAGTTTTACCGTTACTCGCAACAAAATGAGTATACTTAGAAACGCAAATGCAACCCTTGGTTCGCTGGTTTGTATGTTTGACGGGACCAGATAGCGAGGTCATCGGGCTAATCAGGTTAGGGAAGGATGGAGAAGAAAGTCGACCGTGCCCTTTCAAAGGAACCATCCCGGCGTTTGCCTGAAACAATTTAGGGAAATCGGGGGAAACCTAAATCAGCGTGGTCGGACGCTGATTTGAACCGTCGTCCTCCCGAATGCCAATCCAGTGTGATAAGTACTGCCCCGCCCCGCCCAATACAATCCTTGTTGTGCATGTTTATTTTTGATGCCTAGCAAGATGGCCGCCGGGTCAACATCACTGGCAAAGTGCTCCATATATTTCGTCGATTTTTAGTGGTTACTCTTGAGTTTTCTTTATGAAAGTGTTGTGAGTGATCAACTGCAATAGGTACTCTACTGTGCACAAAAAATTTCGCTTATAATTACTGGGCCTTCAAGCATATTCTAAATTCCTTAACCACTGTGTGGTAAGTAAGCTGTTGGAACAGTTTAAGAGTTTTTAAATCAGTTTTACTCGTTAATTTTTATTTGATACTTTATTTAATGTATATTTAAGTGCTCACTGACTGTAATTTTGATTTCATTCTTACTCTAAGGGATTCTAAAATTCAAATATGCCAATGAAGATTTATTTGGCAGGGAAAAAACTCTCTGTGATTAGCTAATTTTGTGGTGACGTCATTTCGGCGCGAAGGAAACTGATAGGTCGGTCGATTCCAGCGCTGTGACTGGCTGTACCCACTACTACGTCATCAAGGAGGGATAGGGCCACATTGGCTGTCAGGCTGTAGTGAGATGATTTGCTGGGTCTTCTCTGCCTGCATGTTTGGCAGTAAAATGTTACTGGACGACGCTCTGCGACCAGTTGATTTGTCAGTGGAAGCACAAACGCAACGGCTCTCTGCCTAAGCTGCAAACGCAGAATGAGAGGAAATCACCTTGACTAGTTAACAAGGGCGACAGTGGAACTTGCCACCAAATGGCGAATAACTATGTCTCAAAAATACATCGAATGCCGAAGAAATAGCAGCTGTTGAAGAAATATTAAGCGATTTTTCGGCGGAATTTAAAGGCAAAAATGTCTCCGCAACCGTCCCCCGGCCTGTAAGGAGTCGAGTATGGGCACTGGTATTGGCGCAATCAAGATTAGCGGGTGAAACAGAAGTACTGAACTCAGAAAACGTCAGACTCAGGCAACAACTAGAAATACTACGTCGGTCAAGACTAGAAGATCAGATGGATGTTCTGAAAGATGAAAACGAGACGTTAAGGCAACAGGTGGTGTAACTGCTATGAGAAAAAGTGCCGGACGCGAAAGATAAAACAAAATATCAGAAGGCTGAACTGCAAAAAGCATTAGATGAAAACAGCCAACTTAGAAATAAAACATACCTTACTCAGGCCTTTTCATTTGTAGTATCAACTGTGAAATCCAAATACAGCGAAATACCTACGAAAATAGGAAAGGCAAAACAGAAACAGGCCACAAGACTTTTTATCAGATTGAAGAACAAACAAAACACCAATGAGGTCAGAGACACGCTGAGAAAAGAAATTGGCCCAGAAAAAGAGAAACTGAAAATTAGAGGAATAAGGACAAACAGAAACAGAAAATGGCTGCGAAATTTTAGAGCAATAAGGACAACAGTGACTGTAGTAATAGTAGAAACAACCACGCAAGAAGATTGCAAAAAACTGTTCTCAAAAGCAGGCGCTATCGAAAACATCAAAAGGGAGGAGACTAAAAAGAGAAGACCGCTACCCGCAACACATGGTGTCCCAATAACAGTCACTGATGATGAACTCCTGTCACCGTTACATAAACTGAACTTGGAAGAAAACCTTACTGAAGAACAGCTTTCGGAAGAAGTGAAAATAAATTTATAACAGGGCAAAGAGAACGAAGTACAACAAGTATCGTCCTGGAGGTTACACCAAAAGAACGAGCAATTCTCTTGCACCAAAGTAGGGTATACATTAACTTTCACGCACTGACCACAGAGGACTACTATGACATAACAAAACGTTTTAGATGCTGTGGGCTCAGTCACTCGACGAAATACTGTAGAGAGCAACAATTAACCTGTGCAAAATGAGGCGAGACTGGTCACAAACGAGCAGAATGTGCGTCCATGGATACCCAGTTGGTTGTATTCCATGCAAACAAAGAAACCGTGCTTGTAATAATGGTGGAGGACCAGACTGCCTGACATGTAAGATGTTACATAGAAGGTTAATGGCTAGAATTTAATATGAGTAGCTCCAGAAACAGGAAAGGACTGCGAATTTTACAACTAAACATGATGAACTCCCTGCTCCCTGCCGCCGTTGGATAAGCAGCTGCAGCAGCAAGTCGTATACTCCTAGCTCACTCATTTGTTACATAGTTTAATTCTTAATTTCTTTGCGTGTTTTTGGTACTTGCATTGTTTAATTCGTAATTTCGGGCGTATTATAGTATTTGAGAGTTGTAGCATCGCGTTTTAGTACCCGAATAGTGTACAATCGCGTAGTCTCCTTCCGCCGCCGAGCAGTGTGTCAGCAGTGCGCAAGTAGCAGTATTACTGCATTTACTAGGCAATCTTGTATTTTAATAACCGTTTAAATTTTGTGTCGATTTGTTTGCGCTCTCTGTTGATTAGTTCAGACGTTCTTTGCACAACAGTTTTTAGCATGGATAGGGACTGCAACTGCTGTGTTCGGATGCAGGCTGAGTTGGCATCCCTTCGCTCCCAGCTTCAGGCAGTGTTGGCTTCGGTCACACAGCTTAAGGCTGTTGCCAATGGGCATCACTGTGAGGGTCCGGATGGGGGTTTGTCGGGGACGGCCAGCTCGTCCCACGCATCCCCCGATCGGACTACGACTGTGGTTGCCCGGGATACTGCCCGCATTGAGGCTGATCCCTCACCTGTGGTAGAGTGGGAGGTCGTCTCAAGGTGTGGCAGGGGGCGAAAGACATTCCGGAGGGCTGAACGGAAGGCCTCTCCAGTTTGTCTGACGAACCGGTTTCAGGCTCTGTCTCAGGCTGATACTGATCTTCGGCCTGACATGGCTGCTTGTCCTGTTCCAGAGGTTGCCCCTCAGTCTGCAAGATCCGGGCGGTCGCAGAGAGTGGGCTTACTGGTAGTTGGGAGCTCCAACGTCAGGCGCGTAATGGGGCCCCTTAGGGAAATGGCAGCAAGAGAGGGGAAGAAAACCAATGTGCACTCCGTGTGCATACCGGGGGGAGTCATTCCTGATGTGGAAAGGGTCCTTCCGGATGCCATGAAGGGTACAGGGTGCACCCATCTGCAGGTGGTCGCTCATGTCGGCACCAATGATATGTGTCGCTATGGATCGGAGGAAATCCTCTCTGGCTTCCGGCGGCTATCTGATTTGGTGAAGACTGCCAGTCTCGCTAGCGGGATGAAAGCAGAGCTCACCATCTGCAGCATCGTCGACAGGACTGACTGCGGACCTTTGGTACAGAACCGAGTGGAGGGTCTGAATCAGAGGCTGAGACGGTTCTGCGACCGTGTGGGCTGCAGATTCCTCGACTTGCGCCATAGGGTGGTGGGGTTTCGGGTTCCGCTGGATAGGTCAGGAGTCCACTACACGCAACAAGCGGCTACACGGGTAGCAGGGGTTGTGTGGCGTGGGCTGGGCGGTTTTTTAGGTTAGATGGCCTTGGGCAAGTACAGAAAGGGCAACAGCCTCAACGGGTGCGGGGCAAAGTCAGGACATGCGGGGACCAAGCAGCCATCGGTATTGTAATCGTCAACTGTCGAAGCTGCGTTGGTAAAGTACAGGAACTTCAAGCGCTGATAGAAAGCACAGAAGCTGAAATCGTTATAGGTACAGAAAGCTGGCTGAAGCCAGAGATAAATTCTGCCGAAATTTTTACAAAGTTACAGACGGTATTTAGAAAGGATAGATTGCATGCAACCGGTGGTGGAGTGTTCGTCGCTGTTAGTAATAGTTTATCCTGTAGTGAAGTAGAAGTGGATAGTTTCTGTGAATTATTATGGGCGGAGGTTACACTCAACAAACGAGCTAGGTTAATAATTGGCTCCTTTTACCGACCTGCCGACTCAGCAGCATTAGTGCCAGAACAACTGAGAGAAAATTTGGAATACATTTCACATAAATTTTCTCAGCATGTTATAGTCTTAGGTGGAGATTTCAATTTACCAGATATAGACTGGGACACTCAGATGTTTAGGACGGGTGGTAGGGACAGAGCATCGAGTGACATTATACTGAGTGCACTATCCGAAAGTTACCTCGAGCAATTGAACAGAGATCCGACTCGTGGAGATAACATCTTGGACCTACTGATAACAAACAGACCCGAACTTTTCGACTCTGTATGTGCAGAACAGGGAATCAGTGACCATAAGGCCGTTGCAGCATGCCTGAATATGGAAGTTAATAGGAATAAAAAAAAGGGAGGAAGGTTTATCTGTTTAGCAAGAGTAATAGAAGGCAGATTTCAGACTACCTAACAGATCAAAACGAAAATTTCTGTTCCGACACTGACAATGTTGAGTGTTTATGGAAAAAGTTCAAGGCAATCGTAAAATGCGTTTTAGACAGGTACGTGCCGAGTAAAACTGTGAGGGACGGGAAAAACCCACCGTGGTACAACAACAAAGTTAGGAAACTACTGCGAAAGCAAAGAGAGCTTCACTCCAAGTTTAAACGCAGCCAAAACCTCTCAGACAAACAGAAGCTAAACGATGTCAAAGTTAGCGTAAGGAGGGCTATGCGTGAAGCGTTCAGTGAATTCGAAAGTAAAATTCTATGTGCCGACTTGACAGAAAATCCTAGGAAGTTCTGGTCTTACGTTAAATCAGTAAGTGGCTCGAAACAGCATATCCAGACACTCCGGGATGATGATGGCATTGAAACAGAGGATGACACGCGTAAAGCTGAAATACTAAACACCTTCTTCCAAAGCTGTTTCACAGAGGAAGACCGCACTGCAGTTCCTTCTCTAAATCCTCGCACAAACGAAAAAATGGCTGACATCGAAATAAGTGTCCAAGGAATAGAAAAGCAACTGGAATCACTCAACAGAGGAAAGTCCACTGGACCTGACGGGATACCAATTCGATTCTACACAGAGTACGCGAAAGAACTTGCCCCCCTTCTAACAGCCGTGTACCGCAAGTCTCTAGAGGAACGGAGGGTTCCAAATGATTGGAAAAGAGCACAGGTAGTCCCAGTCTTCAAGAAGGGTCGTCGAGCAGATGCGCAAAACTTATCTCTGACGTCGATCTGTTGTAGAATTTTAGAACATGTTTTTTGCTCGAGTATCATGTCGTTTTTGAAAACCCAGAATCTACTATGTAGGAATCAACATGGATTCCGGAAACAGCGATCGTGTGAGACCCAACTCGCTTTATTTGTTCATGAGACCCAGAAAATATTAGATACAGGCTTCCAGGTAGATGCTATTTTTCTTGACTTCCGGAAGGCGTTCGATACAGTTCCGCACTGTCGCCTGATAAACAAAGTAAGAGCCTACGGAATATCCAGACCAGCTGTGTGGCTGGATTGAAGAGTTTTTAGCAAACAGAACACAGCATGTTGTTATCAATGGAAAGACGTCTACAGACGTTAAGGTAACCTCTGGCGTGCCACAGGGGAGTGTTATGGGACCATTGTTTTTCACAATATATATAAATGACCTAGTAGATAGTGTCGGAAGTTGCATGCGGCTTTTCGCGGATGATGCTGTAGTATACAGAGAAGTTGCAGCATTAGAAAATTGTAGCGAAATGCAGGAAGATCTGCAGCGGATAGGCACTTGGTGCAGGGAGTGACAACTGTCCCTTAACATAGACAAATGTAATGTATTGCGAATACATAGAAAGAAGGATCCCTTATTGTATGATTATATGATAGCGCAACAAACACTGGTAGCAGTTACTTCTGTAAAATATCTGGGAAGTGGAATGATCATATAAAATTAATTGTTGGTAAGGCGGGTGCCAGATTGAGATTCATTGGGAGAGTCCTTAGAAAATGTAGCCCATCAACAAAGGAGGTGGCTTACAAAACACTCGTTCGACCTATACTTGAGTATTGCTCATCAGTGTGGGGTCCGTACCAGATCGGTCTGACGGAGGAGATAGAGAAGATCCAAAGAAGAGCGGCGCGTTTCGTCACAGGGTTATTTGGTAACCGTGATAGCGTTACGGAGATGTTTAATAAACTCAAGTGGCAGACTCTGCAAGAGAGGCGCTCTGCATCGCGGTGTAGCTTGCTCGCCAGGTTTCGAGAGGGTGCGTTTCTGGATGAGGTATCGAATATATTGCTTCCCCCTACTTATACCTCCCGAGGAGATCACGAATGTAAAATTAGAGAGATTAGAGCGCGCACGGGGGCTTTCAGACAGTCGTTCTTCCCGCGAACCATACGCGACTGGAACAGGAAAGGGAGGTAATGACAGTGGCATGTAAAGTGCCCTCCACCAAACACCGTTGGGTGGCTTGCGGAGTATAAATGTAGATGTAGATGTAGATGAACGGCGCACCAGTAAGTAACGAACTACTTAAGATTATAAATGATGAAAGAATAGACGTTGCATGCGTACAGGAACCACACTCACGCAAAAATATGTTAATTCGCGCGCCAAAAGACAGTAGAACCCTGACTGTTTGAACTCCACCGAAGGCAGTCATGATCGTCGAAGCTACTCACATAACGATTTCTAAGATATCACAGCTGTGCAACAGTCATGCGGTAGCCGCTGAACTCACAAGAGGGCACGACACCTGGAGACTGGCCTCACAGTACTCCCACGATATCGAACTATACGCACAGTCGATTAAATTGGCGCTCCGGTGTAACGACAAGCGCTGGCACGACGACGATGAAGAGCAGAGAGGGCTGTGAGTCGACGTCAGCCAGTAGTACTCTCTCTAGGACGACTCAAGACAGGAGCGGCATCTATACGAAGAGAATATAAGCGCCGCGCCGCCAAGCCGCGGACGCACTGGAAGGCGAGTCGTCACACAAACGCGACGACAGCGACTTATCAACGTTTTGTTTTGCTTGTATTTAAACTGTATATAACGAAACACATCGATTTTTTTTGTATGTCGATATTTGCTTGCGACACCCCTTTCAAAATACGCAAAGTTAAGTATTGTCAATTTAACTTACTGTGATAACCTCCATTAATACGATTCGGCTGAATTGTTGTCTAGCGATCCGAGAAAACCACTTCCTAGGCATCCTATATTAGACGAGTGGGCAGGATACTACAAATGGCAGCTGACTACGCAAGAGGAAAGAAACTTCTGGTTGCAGCCGACATAAGCGCAAGATCCTCATTATGGCATCCGAACACCACAGACAGTAGAGGAGACACCATGAATGAAACTATTTCGAGCATAATCTACACTCCTGGAAATTGAAACAAGAACACCGTGAATTCATTGTCCAAGGAAGGGGAAACTTTATTGACACATTTCTGGGGTCAGATACATCACATGATCACACTGACAGAACCACAGGCACATAGACACATGCAACAGAGCATGCACAATGTCGGCACTAGTACAGTGTATATCCACCTTTCGCAGCAATGCAGGCTGCTATTCTCCCATGGAGACGATCGTAGAGATGCTGGATGTAGTCCTGTGGAACGGCTTGCCATGCCATTTCCACCTGGCGTCTCAGATGGACCAGCGTTCGTGCTGGACGTGCAGACCGCGTGAGACGACGCTTCATCCAGTCCCAAACATGCTCAATGGGGGACAGATCCGGAGATCTTGCTGGCCAGGGTAGTTGACTTACACCTTCTAGAGCACGTTGGGTCGCACGGGATACATGCGGACGTGCATTGTCCTGTTGGAACAGCAAGTTCCCTTGCCGGTCTAGGAATGGTAGAACGATGGGTTCGATGACGGTTTGGATGTACGTGCACTATTCAGTGTCCCCTCGACGATCACCAGTGGTGTACGGCCAGTGTAGGAGATCGCTCCCCACACCATGATGCCGGGTGTTGGCCCTGTGTGCATCGGTCGGATGCAGTCCTGATTGTGGCGCTCACCTGCACGGCGCCAAACACGCATACGACCATCATTGGCACCAAGGCAGAAGCGACTCTCATCGCTGAAGACGACACGTCTCCATTCGTCCCTCCATTCACGCCTGTCGCGACACCACTGGAGGCGGGCTGCACGATGTTGGGGCGTGAGCGGAAGACGGCCTAACGGTGTGCGGGACCGTAGCCCAGCTTCATGGAGACGGTTGCTAATGGTCCTCGCCGATACCCCAGGAGCAACAGTGTCCCTAATTCGCTGGGAAGTGGCGGTGCGGTCCCCTACGGCACTGCGTAGGATCCTACGGTCTTGGCGTGCATCCGTGCGTCGCTGCGGTCCGGTCCCAGGTCGACGGGCACGTGCACCTTCCGCCGACCACTGGCGACAACATCGATGTACTGTGGAGACCTCACGCCCCACGTGTTGAGCAATTCGGCGGTACGTCCACCCGGCCTCCCGCATGCCCACTATACGCCCTCGCTCAAAGTCCGTCAACTGCACATACGGTTCACGTCCACGCTGTCGCGGCATGCTACCAGTGTTAAAGACTGCGATGGAGCACCGTATGCCACGGCAAACTGGCTGACACTGACGGCGGCGGTGCACAAATGCTGCGCAGCTAGCGCCATTCGACGGCCAACACCGCGGTTCCTGGTGTGTCCGCTGTGCCGTGCGTGTAATCATTGCTTGTACATCCCTCTCGCAGTGTCCGGAGCAAGTGTGGTGGGTCTGACACACCGGTGTCAATGTGTTCTTTTTTCCATTTCCAGGAGTGTATATGCGTTAAACAAAAAATGACAGCCACCAACGTATGATAACAATATAGCGAAGAGCGAAACAGACATAACAACAGTCAACGAGAAAGCACTCCCCGACTGTTGCAAAAAAATGGTTCAAATGGCTCTGAGCACTATGGGACTTAACATCTCAGGTCATCAGTCCCCTAGAACTTAGAACTACTTAAACCTAACCTAAGGACATCACACACATCCATGCCCGAGGCAGGATTCGAACCTGCGACCGTAGCGGTCGCGCGGTTCCAGACTGAAGCGCCTAGAAGCGCTTGGCCACACCGGCCGGCCCGACTGTTGCACATGGGTGGTGAAACCACACTTAGCGCATAGTGATCATAGTGGTGCAATAATACAACCGCAGGGAAGTGATTGCGCAACAAAAGCAAATAAGAGTAACAGAATACCGAAACGCAAAAGTAAAGCTCAAGGACAAGCTTCTCATTGTAACTGCATAGGATCAATTACGTCAAGATACAACTGGCTGATAATGTTTAGCACACACCTTACAAACTATTAACTTAGAAGATTAAATCCTCTCTGACTTTATCAATAAAGCAAGAAAACGGAAACATTACGAATGGATGGAGAAAAACTGCGGAATACTTGCTGTTTAAACTTTTGCTGGATGATGACTGGACATTGGACAACTTGAAACACGAAGAGAAGCGACGTAATTTTGTCGCTCATTACGAGGCAGCAACTTGTCCTTTTGCTAACGAAGAGGTACTATGCACAATATACAAGATGAAGAAAAAAAAGCTCCAGCTCCAGACGGAATATATACAGAAACATTGCACCTAGAAGACCCGTAGATAACACCGTTTCTAACTAACATACTAAATGAAGTGCTAATACTGGGAAAAGTTCCAGCAGCCTGGAAAACTGCGGACAGCGTAGTTATAAAGAAGTTTTCAGATAAAGATCCCTCTGGCTCTAGGTCCTATAGGCCTATGTATTCGCTAAATTCAATAGCCAAGGTTCAAGAGAGATTGCTATGCGAACGATTACAAGCACGCAAGGAATTACGAGGCCTGAACGCAAATCAATTTGGGTTTCGAAAAAATAAATCTATCGACGATGTCACTAACCACACGCTCCAGTTCATTCATAAAACTAACAAGTTGTACGTCATTATGATATTTATCGGCATCCAAGGAGCAATGGACAACATGTGGTGGCCGGCACTTTTCACCCAGCTAAGAGAACAATTTTCGACGTCCTTGTATTGCACCATAAGAGACTATTGTCCCGATAGGGTGGCGCATTGGAGAGCAAGAAATCGGAAAGTCGTGAGGAAATTAAAAAAAGCATGTCCCTAGGGATCGATCCTCGGACCCATTCCTTGGAACATGACAATTGACCTACTTTTACAACAAGTAATGGAGGAGGATGCAAATATAATCGGATTTGTGGGATATGCTGACTACTTGTACGTAGTAGTTTCGGCTAACTCAAGAACTGTAGAACAAAAGACCAGTAGCATAGTGCATACAATGGACCACTGGTGCAAAAGAAACAAGCTCGCAATAGCTTCGAGTAAAACCTTATACATGCTGGTGAAAGATACCTTACAAAGAAACCATATGATACACCTTGGAAACAAAGACATCGAAAGGAAAAATAGTCACCAGATACCTAGGGGTGCATCTGGGTGAGAAATTAAGCTGTAGCAACCATATGAGGCTAGTCACAGGTAAGACAACCACAACACTGCACAAGCTAACAAGGATAGACGCTGCCGAATATAGAACGCCCCGAGCGATGATAAAGACTTATTGTTATGCGGTATACGAGTCGATAGTATGCTCCGTTGCAAGCACATGGGCACACCGATTGAGTCTATCCACGTATGCAACAGCTGTCAGTAGAGGACAAAGGAATGTAGTCCTACAGCTGTCAGGGGCATTTAGCACCACATCCATCGAAGCCCTATGTGTGGTACTCGGTACCTATCTAGTCGATCTGACAATTAAATAAAGAGCAGCATCGTACTGGCTGTGACTTGGTCACCACCAAAAAGTCACGGAAAAAACGTACGGAGGACTTCTCACAACAACGGATCTAAAAAGGTGGAGGGTGAATGCGTGGCAACAGCAGTGGTATGCTACTCGTTCTTTCCAGATATAAAAGAACGTTTGAGACTGAAACGTGCAGACCCAGAATGATTCACTTCCTTACGGGCCACGGACCATACCCCACATACTTTAACCGTATTAAACCAGACAGAGCAGAAAACTGCACATGTGGACACATTGGTTCGCCAGAACATGTCGTTCTAATATCAATACGCACGAAAGACGACAATTTGAGCTATCGGAAGATGACCTAAAAGAATTATTACGAGATCTAGTGAAGTGGCAAGAACTAAACGAAACAGTAGACAGAGTTTCAAAAGCCCTCAGAGATTAGTATAACAGGAACCGGTAACGGAGAGCTGCACTAGCAAGCCCACAACACCAATACACTACAGATGACGGCAGCAGCATAGATGCGCAAGATGAAAGTCAAACTAGAGCACACAAGAAACACGGGAAATGGCAACACAAAACACACAAACATAAAAGCTGATCATACGCAGTTTATGTGTAACTGCTTGGAAAATTCCAATAGAACCTCTTAACGGATCGGTATGTTTACAAATGATGGCAACGTTTTTTTAGAATGTTTTAATCATTTATTTAACCTAAAATAGAAATGTTTTAATGTTTTCATGTTTCAAATGAAAATGTCATATAATATGCCTTTTTTCCAAAATGCATCTTATTGTATCTTAGACCCTAGAGTAGAGTATCATATCAGAAGAATTTTAATCTCAATGATTTACTGCATTTTGAAATATTTTAAATGACTGTGTCAATTTTATTCGAAATGTTTCATTGTACTTTCTTAAGCTTTTAAATGATTTTATTAGACAACTACTGTTTCAAAATCTTTTTATTGTACTTTAAACCTTTTAAATGATTGTATCACGTTAGATGACCACTAACTCAATACTTTTTACCATAATAACTTTCTTTAAGTATGTAGCAGAGAAATACCAACTGCTGTAGGAACTATACGTTATATGTATAAAATGTTAACAAACATAGCTTAATGTTCGCAAACCTACATTCCGTCTGGGCCCTCAAAAGCAATCGGATACACAGATACTTGCAAACATATATCTTTAAACGCTTTATTTAACATAAAAGACTTGGTAAACAGCGTTGTGTTTAGTTTAAGTTTATTAAACGCCTTATTCAAGACAAAAGACTTAGTAAACAGCGTTGTGTTTAGTTTAAGTTTATTCTTCAACAGAATTAAAACCAGATTATAGACTCGGTGCAGTCGCATTAACTGTAGCCCAATCAAGATCGTACGTAAAATGTCTTGTAAATAATTAAATAATTATGGTGAACATTCACATATTTATTATTTTAATTCAGTTTAATAACCCGTAACGTTTAAATTGTACTATTGTCTATCACTAATTTTTAAATAAGTAAATAAATTGCAAACAAATACAATAATATAGGGCAAAGTGATCCACCTTCACGTCGGTGGGACACGAGCAACGACACCCAGAGTATGATAATATCGCTCTAGGTGTAGAATAAGTGACCAGCCCAAAAGTTTAAAGAAGAACCGTCGTATGTATGAAGATGGCGGATTATAACAGGTGTAGTAGCAGTGAAAAAAGTGTGCATATGTATTTTTCGGTATCTTAACTGTGTGTCTGACACCCATCGGTGGAATATTTTAACCATTAATTCCAACAAACTGAGTAGTTTTGGCAGCGCAAATTCATCCATCATTCTGCAAATTTATTTATTGTGTGTTTTGACAGTGTATGGTGTCTGACACTCATTGGTGGAACATGTTAACCACCAACTTCAAAAAAATGCGTAGTCCGCCTGAGGTGTTAGCGTTAAAGATCTTTTTACGTGAAACTCATTGCCATATTGCCTTTCTGCAAGAAGTGACACGTGAAGTTTTGATGTTCCTTCACGATCTTACTGATTTCATTAGTGTTGATGATGTGGTGTCAGACCGCCATAAACATTCAGTGTCTACCTGACGGTCGTGCAATAGCATACACTATTGAAGGTGTTGCTTTTGTGAATGTTTATGCTCCTTCCGGCAACAACCCGGCGATAAGAATTTTATGGTCATGAGCTTTGACAGATTTTGCATGAGAACTGTGGTGATTTGATTATTGATGGTGATTTTAATGCGGTCTTTGATGATAGCGGCCAAGTGCCGCGCCCCAACAGGTGTCCGGAACATCGTGCGTTCATTACTAGTTTTCGATTTCGCAATGCGTGGCGTGTGCCCCACCCGGTCGAAAGTCAGTTTACATATTTTATGCCACGGGACACAGAAGTCTCGATAGAATTTATGTGTCATCGTCATTATCAGCCCCAGTTACTAAGTTCGGGATCAAACCAGTCACTTTTTCCAATACTGTGGTTATTATTGCCAAATTCTTCTTCCATATGCTCGGCATTCTGGCCGCAAGAATATTTAGAAGTTCAACTGCAGCCTGCTCGACAATCATCGTTTTAAGCGATCTTTTACTCACATGTGGCACAAGCTGTTGCAGATCAAGAACTATGACAGAAGCGCCCTATAGTGGTGGGTTCGCACTGCCAAGCCTGCAATCAGAACTTTCTAAATCAACTTTAGTCGCTCAGCAGCGCAATGGCCTCTGCCGATGTCGCTGTTTTATCAGACGTGTTTAAAGGACCTCGCCGGGAAAGTCACGACCCAGCCACGTTTTATTCCGATTTTTAAGAAATGAAAGGCCAAACTTTTAAATGACCCGTGGTGGAAGAGTAGAGGGCCGGTTACACGGAGCCAGCTTGTGGTTGCTGTGGACGGGGAGCCGCTCTCTACTTATCGTCTCATCAGAGATCGGAAAATGTGCGAGCGATTGTGCATCGACGCGTGGATCACACGGGATGGTACGAAGACGTCCGACAGGGTGACAATTGAGATGGAAATTCGCGCGATTTTTTATGCTATTTCTCAAAATGTGGATGTCAATCCCGACGCGCTGCGCAGTCTTTTACAGAGGATTCCTCGTGTTTTAAGTCGCACAGACCGAGCTATGATCAACGAAGGTTTTACGTACGACGTCTTGGATGCAGCTGCGAAGCGGAGTCCTAGGGGGGAATGTCCCGGAATGGACAGCATCCCCACTGAGTTTTATTTGCAGTTTTTTCACATTTTAAGTGGCGCATTAATTTTC
The DNA here is from genome assembly GCF_021461385.2 of Schistocerca piceifrons. Classification (NCBI taxonomy): domain Eukaryota; kingdom Metazoa; phylum Arthropoda; class Insecta; order Orthoptera; family Acrididae; genus Schistocerca; species Schistocerca piceifrons. Next base: position 42,403,192 of record NC_060139.1, on the reverse strand, counting down.
ATCGCCAATGAAATTCGTAGTGGCACTCTCATACCACCGGAATTTGCAGTCGGATGTATTAAGTCCATTCCAAAAACGAATGCGACGCCGAACATCAATACTGTTCGACCAATAAGGTTGTTGAACGCTGATTATCGGAAGGTGCGTCGAGCACAGAATGGGGAAACTCACGTAGCGAGTTGTAAGTGAACATAAAACGTGTGCTGTGCGTGAGACAAACATATTCAATGGCCATAAATTTACGCATATGATCCAAAACTTTTTGCGGCATGCCACGTCGAGTGTTACCATTAACGTCTTTCTATGTCCATCGATACAGATTAGTCGATCGGCAAGACAAGGTTGCCCCTTGTCTATGACGATTTACGCCTTAGCGCTCTACCCGCTGCTACGATATACAAGGTGAATGTTACCTTCACTACTATTTAGAGCGAAAGCGTCATAGCTGACTGAAGTTCTCCCAGTATTGAAGCAGTTTGACCGTGCTATTAACCAGGCCGTTTGCTGGCTGATCTGGAAAGGTTAAATCTTCAAATTTTCTGCGGCCACCTGCACCCTATGGCCGACAGATAGGTTGCTGGGTTTTGTGGACTTCTCCACCAAATGCGCGGCGCTTCTCTTGAAATGGGCTACAGCGGTGTTAGAGAAGAGAATCAGCAGTGCAACGGTTATTTTGTTCAATAAATATCGCCCACACTTAGTGGTTGCTCCGGCCGCCGTCAATTATCTTCCTTCGACGCTGAACTACGTGCTTCAATTTTTACCTACATAACAGCTATCTTGCACATAGTGACGACAACTACGTTTGTGTCGGCGAAATGAGGGGATCACCGACCAGAAACAGGTATGAGTACCGCACGCAACGCACCGATTGGAAACTGGTTTCGAAAAACATCGCCACACCAATCTTCCCTGCACCTGTTCGAGTGACGTGGTACATAGTTGTCAGGCTGCAGCAGCCGGCGGAGACACAATCAGTAACAGACAAGTTGGTTGGTTGATTGGTTTAAAAGGGCGGGGGGGAGGGGGGGGTAAGGAAGGGACCAAACTGCTTGGTCATCGGTCCCTTGTTCCTATTAAAACAATTCCACAAGGAAAGAATAAAACAAACGAGACTTACAGCACAAAACAGGGAGAAAGGAAAAACCACAAGATCACAGAAGAGCAACAAACACCACAGTGGTCAAACCAGGACAAGAAAACCACAGAGAGATGAAAGAAACAAGTGGAAGGGCTTAGAACAGGAGGGCAGATGACTGTGGCTGGCTGTCACGAGAATAAAAAACATAAACCAGCCTCTCCGCCACACATTCAAACCTCCAGCCTAGAAGCACTAGGCTAGAGAACACACAGGGAAGAGAGACATGCGCTAAAACGTAAATAAAATAATAAAACCCAGACTCACGTATAAAACGTAAAACTAATTGAGCCAATTAGGCGTTGTCAGCTAAAATTAACGGTAACCGAAGATTTTGTAGCAGGGCAGCCAAAGCAGGGTAGCACAACAGAATATGGGCCACTGTCAACCAGGCACCGCACCGACATTGAGGGTTTTTTTTTACGGTGCAGCAGATACCCGTGGGTCACTGGCTCCTCTCTTACAAAAGCAAGCACACATCGACATACGTCATCAGCATCGTCATTGCAACAAAATTTTCCCACGGTTCAATGTTATGAGATTTTACATAAAATGACATAAAGTTTTAACGTATGTCCGGCATGCACTCTTTCATTCATTCCCATGTATTCACACCAAAAAATAATAAGAAAATAATAATTTTGAATGATTTTTGTGCTACATATGTTGTTGTTGTTGTGGTCTTCAGTCCTGAGACTGGTTTGATGCAGCTCTCCATGCTACTCTATCCTGTGCAAGCTTCTTCATCTCCCAGTACTTACTGCAACCTACGTCCTTCTGAATCTGCTTAGTGTATTCACCTCCTGGTCTCCATCTATGATTTTTACCCCCCACACTGCCCTCCAATGCTAAATTTGTGATCCCTTGATGCCTCAGAACATGTGCTACCAACCGGTCCCTTCTTCTTGTCAAGTTGTGCCACAAACTCCCCAATTCTTTTCAATACCTCCTCATTAGTTATGTGATCTACCCATCTAATCTTCAGCATTCTTCTGTAGCACCACATTTCGAAAGCTTATATTTTCTTCTTGTCTAAACTATTTATCGTCCACGTTTCACTTCCATACATGGCTACACTCCATACAAATACTTTCAGAAACGACTTCCTAACACTTAAATCAATACTCGATGTTAACAAATTTCTCTTCTTCAGAAACGCTTTCCTTGCCGTTGCCAGTCTACATTTTATATCCTCTCTACTTCGACCATCATCAGTTATTTTGTTCCCAAAATAGCAAAAATCCTTTACTACTTTAAGTGTCTCATTTCCTAATCTAATACCCTCAGCATCAGCCGACTTAATTCGACTACATTCCGTTATCCTAGTTTTGCTTTTGTTGATGTTCATCTTATATCCTCCTTTCAAGACACTATCCATTCCATTCAACTGCTCTTCCAAGTCCTTTGCTGTCTCTGACAGAATTACAATGTCATCGGCGAACCTCAAAGTTTTTATTTCTTCTCCATGTATTTTAATGCCTACTCCGAATTTTTCTTTTGTTTCCTTCACTGCTTGCTCAATACACAGATTGAATAACATCGGGGACAGGCTACAACCCTGTCTCACTCCCTTCCCAACCGCTGCTTCCCTTTCATGCCCCTCGACTCTTATAACTGCCATGTGGTTTCTGTACAAATTGTAAATGGCCTTTCGCTCCCTGTATTTTACCCCTGCCACCTTCAGAATTTGAAAGAGAGTATTCCAGTCAATATTGTCAAAAGCTTTCTCTAAGTCTACAAATGCTATAAACGTAGGTTTGCCTTTCCTTAATCTTTCTTCTAAGATAAGTCGTAAGGTCAGTATTGCCTCACGTGTTCCAATATTTCTACGGAATCCAAACTGATCGTCCCCAAGGTTGATTTCTACTAGTTTTTCCATTCGTCTGTAAAGAATTCGCGTTAGTATTTTGCAGCTGTGGCTTATTAAACTGATTGTTCGGTAATTTTCACATCTGTGTGCTACATAAACTAGAGTGCTACATAGTGTAGAGTAATTAAAGTTTTGAAAAGAAAACTCCAATCAAGTGATTTTATATACTGTGAGCTTTGTTATGACATCAGATGCAAGTAAAAGACCGTTGGTTATTGTTCCTAACTGAGTTTTGAAATGTGTCAGTTTTAGGGTATTTAAGTAAATTTTTCAGTCTATGTAATTGTAATAGATAAAAATATGAAATTTTGACAGAATCCCTTCCTTAATAACAAAAGATTGCGTACCAAGTTTGAACAAAATCGGATGATAATTACTGTGGTTTATTTAGATTCGTAGGAGGTATGAATCTGCGTACCGACTGAACGTTACTTGAGACCGTCCTCATGGCTGGTAGCGTCAGTTGCGCTGAGAGTCAGAGCGAAGGAGAATCGTAGCCATCCTGAAGCCACCGTGCCACACGGCTGCGTGCCTTACCGCATCGTATGTTAAAAAGTTTCAGATAGATTATATAATGGTAAGACAGAGATTTAGAAACCATGTTTTAACTTAAAACTGAAGAAACTGCAAAAAGGTGGGAATTTAAGGAGATGGGACCTGGATAAACTGACTAAACCAGAGGTTGTACGGAGTATCAGGGTGAGCATAAGGGAACAATTGACAGGAATGGGGCAAAGAAATACAGTAGAAGAAGAATGGGTAGCTTTGAGGAATGAAATAGTGAAGGCAGCAGAGGGTCAAGTAGGTAAAAAGACGAGGGCTAGTAGAAATCCTTGGGTAACAGAAGAGATACTGAATTTAATTGATGAAAGGAGAAAATACAAAAATGCAGGAAGTGAAGCAGGCAAAAAGGAATACAAACGTCTCAGAAATGAGATCGACAGGAAGTGCAAAATGGATAAGCAGGGATGGCTAGAGGACAAATGTAAGGATGTAGAGGCTTATCTCACTAGGGGTAAGATAGATACTGCCTACAGGAAAATTAAAGAGAACTTTGGAGAAAAGAGAACCACTTTTATGAATATCAAGAGATCAGATGGAAACCCAGTTCTAAGCAAAGAAGGGAAAATAGAAAGGTGGAAGCAGCATATAGAGGGTCTATACAGGGTCGATGTTCTTGAGGACAATATTATGGAAATGGAAGAGGATGTAGATGAAGATGAAATGGGAGATACGATACTGCGTGAAGAGTTTGCCAGAGCACTGAAAGACCTAAGTCGAAACAAGGCCTCAGGAGTAGACAACATTCCATTAGAACTACTGACAGCCTTGGGAGAGCCAGTCCTGACAAAACTCTACCATCTGGTGAGCAAGATGTATGAGACAGGCGAAATTCCCTCAGACTTCAAGAAGAATATAATAATTCCAATCCCAAAGAAAGCAGGTGTTGACAGAAGTGAAAATTACCGAACTATCAGTTTAATCAGTCACAACTGCAAAATACTAACGCAAATTCTTTACAGATGAATGGAAAAACTAGTAGAAGCCGACCTCGGGGAAGATCAGTTTGGATTCCGTAGAAATGTTGGAACACGTGAGGCAATACTGACCCTACGACTTATCTTAGAAGAAAGATTAAGGAAAGGCAAACCTACGTTTATAGCATTTGTAGACTTAGAGAAAGCTTTTGACAATGTTGACTGAAATACTCTCTTTCAAATTCTGAAGGTGGCAGGGGTAAAATACAGGGAGCGAAAGGCTATTTACAATTTGTACAGAAACCACATGGCAGTTATAAGAGTCGTGGGACATGAAAGGATGCAGTGGTTGGGAAGGTAGTGAGACAGGGTTGTAGCCTCTCCCCGATGCTAATCAACCTATATATTGAGCAAGCAGTGAAGGAAACAAAAGAAAAGTTCGGAGTAGGTATTAAAATACATGGAGAAGAAATAAAAACTTTGAGGTTCGCCGATGACATTGTGATTCTGTCAGAAACAGCAAAGGACTTGGAAGAGCAGTTGAATGGAATGGACAGTGTCTTGGAAGGAGGGTATAAGACGAACATCAACAAAAGCAAAACAAGGATATCGGGATGTAGTCGAATTAAGTCGGATGATGCTGAAGGAATTAGATTATGAAATGAGACACTTAAAGTAGTAAAGGAGTTTTGCTATTTGGGGAGCAAAATAACTGATGATGGTCGAAGTAGAGAGGATATAAAATGTAGACTGGCAATGGGAAGGAAAGCGTTTCTGAAGAAGAGAAATTTGTTAACATCGAGTATTGATTTAAGTGTTAGGAAGTCGTTTCTGAAAGTATTTGTATGGAGTGTAGCCATGTATGGAAGTGAAACGTGGACGATAAATAGTTTAGACAAGAAGAAAATATAAGCTTTCGAAATGTGGTGCTACAGAAGAATGCTGAAGATTAGATGGGTAGATCACATAACTAATGAGGAGGTATTGAATAAAATTGGGGAGAAGTGGAGTTTGTGGCACAACTTCACTAGAAGAAGGGATCGGTTGGTAGGACACGTTCTGAGGCATCAAGGGATCACCAATTTAGTACTGGATGGCAGCGTGGAGGGTAAAAATCGTAGAGGGAGACCAAGGGATGAATACACTAAGCAGATTCAGAAGGTTGTAGGCTGCGGTAGGTACTGGGAGATGAAGAAGCTTGCACAGGATAGAGTAGCATGGAGAGCTGCATCAAACCAGTCTCAGGACTGAAGACCACAACAACATGTTATTTCATAATAAGTTGCTGCGTTACACACGGTATCGGAGGAGGTGAAAGTGTTCCAGTCAACCTTGGTAACTGCCCACCTGGGCAAGCGTTCAGGGGAGTGATACTGAGGAGCGGGTGGCGCAGGGGGGGGGGATCGAGGACAGGAAGAGTGGAAAGTAGTCCCTTAGGAATTCACACACATTTAAACATTTTTCTGACCATTGTGCCAATGCCGTAACAATAAATCTCGACAAGCAACCAACAAAGAGGTTCAAAGAGCGTTGGATGTTCAACATTTCCCATCTTCAAGATTCAGAGCTCAAAGACGTTATTCGTGCAACACGGAATTTTTTTCTAAGCTCCATAAATCAACATAGAACTAAAACTAGAATGGTGGAGCAACACGGCTAAAAGAAAACTGCGACAATGTGTAGTCTCTTGCTGCTACCAGAAAGCGGAGGATGACGAAATAACAATAAAACTTTACTACGCCGTTTTAAGAAAATTATAGGATAAATTTAATGAATCCGACCCTTACACAGCACAGATCAAGAGAGTAAAAGCGAAACTGATGAGCATTAAGCGAAGACGACTAGGTGGCCTAAAAATTAAATCGACGGCAAAGTCCGTCAGTGACAGAGAACTGACGTCATTGTACCATCTGATCAAGCACCGTTCCAATCGTGTACGGACCTTCATTGATGAACTAACAATCCCAGATGCTAACTATCTCGTTGTCCAAAAGGACATTGTGCAAGGTTTTCATCGACACCATAGTGATTTATACTCGGAAGATCAACTTGATAAAAATCTGGCGTCTGATTCAATTCAGATTCTGAACAGTAACATGACTGCAGAAGACAACGACGAACTTCTTGCCGATTTCGCCATCTCAGATGTCTTAGAATTAATTGTCAACTTTCCCGCGAGCAGGACCCTCGGGCCAGACGGTCTCTCCAAGGAATTCTACCACAAATTTTGACACAATATTGGACTCGCCTTCACGGAAATTATTAATGAAGCCTTCAAAGACATAAAATACCAGAGGAGTTGAAAGAAGGTAGAACAGTGCTCGTACTAAAAAAAATAAAAATAAAAAATAAATTAAAAAAAAAACAAGAGACCACAAACGAATTGATAACTTCCGGCCTGTTATGCTATTAGATTTTGACTATAAGACTATTACCAGGGCGATAAGCAGTAGAATGATCTCGATAACCGAGCACGTCATCAAAATCATAAGTCATGCATCCCAGGTAGAACCTTAATGCCCACAACTGCGGAAATTAGGGACGTAATTTCGATCTCTGTAGCAACCAATATCAACTGTTCCCTACTTTTCTAAGGCTTTTGATCGTGTGAGTCACCGTTACATACTGCATATCATGGAAAGGATTGGACTAGATAACAGAGAAATTACCGTGATCCACAATATCATCACAGACATTACCACAAGGTTGAGTATTAACGGCCAGTCGACGACACCAATCAAACTCAAGAGAGGGATACGACAGGAAAGTTCTTTTTCGATGTTGCTCTTTGCCTTTTCGCTGGTACCCATCCTTAGAAAACTGCAGTCCACATTACAAAATATCAGGAGCAACTTCCGCGGTCCGTGCATATGCCGATGATGTTACAGCAGTTATTCGTTGTGAAAACGACATAAAGTTGGTCAAAACGGAAATCGACAGCTACAGTAAAGTGTATGGAGCCAAAAGTAATGAAGGAAAATGCAAAATGGCCAACCTGAGAGGACTTGAAGATGTACCCACAGCGTGGGCCCAGAAAGTGGACGATCCTAAACGACTAGTTATCGTCGTCGAGAAATGCCCAGTAAAAACGGCTCCATAAAACTGGAAATCAGTCACGAATAGCAAGCAAGGCTTCATTGTTGAAACCAACTGGCGAGCCGCGACTTTGATTGGAAGGATCAAGATTGTCAATATATGTACTTTTTCCAAAGCGTTTTACCTGGCACAAGTATTCCCCATACCTAAATTACATGCCATAAAAATGTAGCTATTAGCCACCCAGTTCATGTGGAAGAGTAATATTTTTAAAGTGGACTGTGCTGCGCTAGCAAAATCACGACCCAACGGTGGATTAGAGTTGATTGACATACAATGAAAAGCTAACGCCCTTTTCCTGAAACGAACCTCGAGACTGCTATACATTAAAGATTCAAACATAAGTGCGAGACTGTTCCAGGTGGTTCACCCCGGAAACATGAAGCCGCCAGTAGACATAAAAAAAATAAACTTCCAGCTGAGACATGTTCGAGAATATTTCGTTGAAACACGTTACATAGGCAAGAGAATCTAAAGAAAACTTCTCTTAACAAAGAACGAAGTAACGTCGAAACAGAGTATGATGCATAAACGTAACACAATAGAGACAAAAAAAAAAAAAAAAAAAAAAAAAAAAAAAAAAACATCTGGAAGACACTTCGGACGAATATCAGTCTGAAATTTACACATGAGATGTCGCAACTTTGTACCAAATGATAAATAATACCTTCGCCACTTACGAAAAATTACACAGAATAGGATTACATCCATCTGAATAATGTGTTACGTGTGGTTCAGTCCACTCTTTGCTTCATCGATTCACCTGCTGCGGACACGTATACAACTGGAGATGGGTGAGAGAAAAACTATCACTCTTGTCGAGGAGCCCGACAGCAAATCAAACGACCACCATATTCGCGAATCCAGATAAGGACTTCTATCCTACGGAAAAGAATAATACAATGATGTGGATACGATTACCAGACGGGACGAATTTTTGGCGTATATGTACCGTGCACATTGGAGGTTATACCAAAGAGAAAACTTGAGAAAAACCTTCGGCAAAATGTTGAATATTGTCTCTTAAAAACAAGGGATAAGTTAGCCTCTGACGATACAAATGCCACCTGTCACGCGTATCTAGAAAGGGGGAAAAACAGGTTAATGAGACAAGATGGAGTTTAAAAGAATGTCAGTACACACTGATTTTAAGCTCAAACTTAAGAACATATTAACAGACGTTTTAATTCTTTACTGAATAAAATTTTACTTTAGTTCAACGAAGAGGGCACATTTATTTGCTTTGATTCATTTTGAAGAAAAGTTTCCTTTTATTACGTTACTATTTGCATGAGATTACGAGGGACAAAACAAAATTCAAGAAGAATAAACAGGAAGAAGTGGCTAGGATGCCTGCCTTTCACTCAGGAGGCCTGCGTTCGATTCCCGGTAACGGAAAGGAATTTTTTCCGCACAAATCATGAAAGGTTCTGGCACTCCGAAACGACGTTTCAAGCCCTCCCACGCAGTGTATCCACTGGTTCACACAACAGTCAGCCGAAAATAGTCGAGAGAAACAGGCACATAATGAAATTACTGTCAGCAACGAAATAAAGTGAGAGGAGACGCTGGTCCACAATCCGACTGCTACCATCGAAATGTTGCATGACATTACGCAACGTGATTCCAGTGTTGCGCTGGTCGACTGCGTGTATCGAGGCCTGTTAGCTCAGTTAGCTAGCCTGCAAGGGGGAAAAAAAAACTGATTTAATGGAACGACGATGAACTTGCACAAGCGTCGTGGGACGTCCGCCCCGAACAAATAGAACGAACAGTCATGAACGAAATGAGATCAAGGGGAAAAAAATAGGTAAGAGACTCAGGCTAATAATGCGAAGGTCGTGGGTTCGATCCCTCACGGGCCACTATGATTTTACTATTCCCAAAAGACAACGCGATTTCGGCTGGAAATTATGGTGACAGAAAAATAATCAGTTTGTGTGGAAGCTAACAGGGGACCCGAAACCGACTTGTCGGGACACACTGCAACATTTGACTCGTCAACGGCCATACCATGCTGAAGCCGGCCGGAGTGGCCGAGAGGTTCCAGGCGCTGGAGTATGGAACCGCGCGACCGCTACGGTCGCCGTTTCGAATGCTGCCTTGGGCATGGATGTGTGTGATGTCCTTAGGGTAGTTAGGTTTAAGTAGTTCTACGTTCTAGGGGACTGATGACATCAGAAGTTAAGTCCCATAGTGCTCAGAGCCATTTGAACCAACCATGCTGAACACATAGGTCTCGCCCGACCACTGCAACTACGCAACGTTGGGCGATATCAGTACTTGGGTGCGGGGCCGCTTGGGAACACACGGTATGTCGACAGTTTTTAATTCCCATTTTTCTTCCTTCCTCGGTTTCGGAGCTGCAGCGCGATTCGTTCAACGGAATTGGCACCACATTTTGCCTTTCGGTATGCTAAGCCGCGCCGTACAGCTACAGTGAAATGAAGGAACGTGTTGTGTGTCCGTTGCCTCGCTCCACCATTAACTCTCTCAGTTGTTTCGCATCGTTGGCCTTGTGATACAGGCGGATCTGATAACGCGCTAGTTGAGCAAAGCCGAGACAAGTCTAGACATAAGGACACACTACAGGCTGGGCTGCAGGGACCAAGTGGGGAATGAAACATTAATTGAAGAGGGCGCGACAGTCGTCTTCATACCCAAAAGTAACGGCCAGCTGCGGTAGTCGGTAATCGGACCCGGATCAACTGCTTGGAAAGTTACTATGCTGACCATTACACCACCACCACGCAGCTACTCGCTCACACGCCGCGTTGTGTCAGCCTGCCGCCTGGTGATAGTAGCTGTGGACGCATTACGAGGAAGGTGAGCACATTGAAACACATTCGGACAGCGCCTCCGTACACATCGCGCGGGGCGGTTAAGGCTTTGTTTACATCGCAGGGGGCGAGTTTTCCGAAGGTTACGTGTTCAAGTTACATCAAAAGTGAGTACCATGTCGACAGTTAATAGGGCGAACACGGCACAGTTTGTGTTCGATAGGAATGCTTTGCGGCCAACCGCGTTTGAAATCCATGAATTTATATTCGAAGACTTGAAAATACGGGAAAATCTTGTAGATACTTTTCAGTTGGATTTCATGCAATACTCTCTGTTTTTGAAATTTGTTTATGGCGGCATTTGTAATAAATATATAGAGAAATTTGGCGGTGTGCGAAAGTTCAAACATATAAATGGAACCGGCAGTGACGCGCAAATTGTGCCATCCGGTTATGGTGTTCGAACTGTTCGCGTGTTTAATGTGCCTCCTGACTGTGGTGAAACGTCCCCTTAGAGAAATTTAGTGAATTACTGTGCTGATAAACCTCTATGTTATTTGATTTTCAACAGCTGAGCAAAACTGAACGTACTCAGACATTACTCTCTTTACTTATTCTGATCAACACTAAACTGACACGCAATATTTTTAGCGCAACGCAGTCTGACTTTCAATAATCCCTATGAAAGAATGGCCCTGACTAATAATAACCTATACCTTTCATGAATCACTTACCTCACAAAAACTTCGTTACTCGAACTACTGCAATACAGCGAGCGCCACTACTGCCAGATAAATAAAAGATTCTAACTACTGAAGGCACTAACTACTAATAGGCATAGTTAGCAAATGAAAGATTTTGATAGAGATCAAACACTGTATTTACCTTAATAGTGTTCAAAAGTCATAATATATATATCTGTGGTGTCACCGCCAGACACCACACTTGCTAGGTGGTAGTTTTAAATCGGCCGCGGTCCACTAGTACATGTCGGACCCGCGTGTCGCCACTGTGTGATCGCAGACCGAGCGCCACCACAAGGCAGGTCTCGAGATACGGACTAGCACTCGCCCCAGTTGTACGGACGGCGTAGGTAGCGATGCACACTGACAAAGCCTCGCTCATTTGCAGAGCAGATAGAATAGCCTTCAGCTAAGTCAATGGCTACGACCTAGCAAGGCGCCATTAGTAACATTGCATGTATCTAAAGAGTCTCACTTGTATCGCCACAATCTCCAGATGTACCAAAAGGATGGATTAAAGTTAAGTATTCCAGAAGCTACGTACTTTTCTTTATAGCATTCATTACGTATCCTGTTTCAGACCTCACGCCATCCTGCTTTGGCTTAGCGCGTGCCTTTCGGCTTCCTCTCATTGTGTCTAGGCTGTCTTGTCTAGACACAACAATATCAGTTCATGACATCCAGTCTTACAAATTTACTGTCTCTGATGGGCACACGTCCAGATCATCCGCTCTCAAAACTCTGTCATCTCTCTCCCCACATCCACCACTGCTGGCGGCTCACCTCCAACTGCGCAACGCAACGCACTGTTCACATCCAACTGCCCGACACTACAATAGCGAATATTACAACAATGCCAACCAGCCACAGACTGCACACAGCACAGCCAGTGATTTTCATACAGAGCGCTACGTGACGTTACCAACATAAAAACCTAAACAGTCTACTTACAGTGGCAATGACTTAATTGCACGTGCTTTAATTCAGTACTGAGTGGTACTATCTGTAGTTAATGAGAAGTGGTCCAGTGCGTACCTATACAAGGTAAATAGTGGCGTGCGACGTGTAAGAATTGATTTAAAGAAACATATTCCCTCCTATGTTATGACTGCGGGCTGTCTTGCGCAAGTGACTTATATCGGACAGCCACCCACATGCTCTATTTGTCATTCAACCGAGCATTTACGGGTTGATTGTACTCGTAGACGACCTGTGCAACTCCCACGCGATGACGCTGCAGCTGCGGGCGACCGCTTTGTACCGTTAATGAGCGGAGTAGCAGCGGGCACGGTGTCACAACCCCGACATGCGTACCCCGTACGTGCTGAGGACGTGCCAGTTGTGGCCAATGCTACTGTTAACGAACCTCTACACCGGATGGAATCGCTTCCATTTTGTCCTCGGCAGTGGCAGAGTCGGATTCGTTTAATAAGGAGATCCTGGAGGTCTCGGTTAATACACCTGTTGATATGTCGGAAGAGATGGACACCTCCTTACCGCCACCTCGTCCACCTGAAAAGGTTCCCCTCGCACCGAGGAAAGGAGGTACAAAGAAAAACAAAAGTAAGAGTAGAAGGAGACAGAAGTCTGATGATTTGCTGAGCACTCCCGTTTTAGAGAGTGGCAGTGAGTGTGAGAATCAGACACCGTGGCCCCCGCCACCTGAAAGCTCTGAGCGCCAGGAACGCATGCGGCAGCAGACAGAACATCTAAAGGTTTTCTTAAATACGGCACGCGGACAGGGTGCGAATGCTGCGAAGCGCAAAAGCGAGCAAAGCAGCGAGCAGCTGCCGCAGCGCACACGTGCAGTCGCACCAAAAAGTGTTGGCACACGTGCGTATTTATCGTTGCTGGTTACAAACGCCGCACCTTCCGGTACACAGCACATGTACGTGCTACCTCACATACCAGACATTACAATTCTGCCCACAGTGCCTACCATTAACAAAGAAATGCAGTGTTAAGGGCAAACGTGTATCTCCTCTGCACACAAAAAGTATTGGCACACAGCGTGGCTTCTCGGTATATTGCTGGGTTTTCAGGAACCGGAACGCCATCTGCTGACGCAATAGAAACTGTGTGTTGTTGACGGCCCAGTCGCTAGTATGTTTCTGTATTGCGCGATAGTGGTCAGCATGGGGCCGAGGAAGAAGGAACATTCAGTGGCGTTGCGTGAGAGAGTGGTATTGCTCCATTCACAAGAGAGAAGCTATCGACAAATCGAAGCAGAGGTGTCTGTTAGCTACACCACGGTAAGAGCCATCATTCATAATTATAAAGAGGCTGGAACAACAGTGAATAAGTGTCGTCCTGGACGTCCAAAAGTGCTTACAATCCGAGAGCGTCGCCGTATGATCGCACTTGCTCGGAAGAAACCTGCTACAAGTGCAGCAACTATTGCTGAGGTTGTTCAGACAACGTCCGACAAGACGGTTAGTGTTCAAACCATACTAAATGTGTTGAATGAGGCTGACGTGCATGGACGTTCTCCCAGGAAAAAGCCATACCTATCGGAAATTAACCGGCAGAAACGCCTGCATTTTGGTAAGGACTACATCAGCAAGCCGATGGAGTTTTGGAAAACTGTGATATTTTGCGACGAATCGAAGTTCAATGTGTTCGGATTTGATGCAGAAAAGAAAATTTGGCGCAAGCCCAATACGCACCTCGACATCAAACACATCCTTCCCACAGTCAAACACGGTGGGGGCGGTATCGTGGTGTGGGGCTGTATGGCGGCGAGCGGCGTTGGAAATCTAGCTGTAGTCCACGGTAAAATGGATCATTTGAGATACATCGACGTGTTGCGAGGTAATTTACACGCTAGTGCACAATTATTGAGCCTTACTGGGGTCTTTCATTTCCAGCAAGACAACGACCCAAAACGTACCGCCATGAAAACCCGGGAGTGGTTACTGTACGATGCCTCCAGAAGTGTTCTATCACCACCTCAGAGCCCTGATTTGAACCCCATTGAGAACCTGTGGGCTCATCTTGACACACAAGTCAGAAAAAGGCGTCCGTCCGGTAAAAACGACTTGGAGAAAGTGCTCCTGGAGGAATGGTCGAAAATTACCGCTGATATCACCCGGAATTTAATACAAAGCATTCCTATGCGTTTACGTGCTGTTATAGATGCTAAAGGGATGCACACTACCTATTAGAAGGTGAACATCAATAAAGAAAACGTGCACACTGTCCGATTCATACGCGTGTGCCAATACTTTTTTGGATGCAGAAGAGCGATGTTTATTTTCATATCACTGTATGTTACTTTGCGGACAGGTGATTTGGACATAAAAAATGGTTCAAATGGCTCTGAGCACTATCGGACTTAACTTCTGAGGTCATCACTCCCCTCGAACTTAGAACTTCTTAAACCTAAGCAACCTAAGGACATCACACACATCCATGCCCGAGGCAGGATTCGAACCTGCGACCATAGGGGTCGCTCGGTTCCAGACTGTAGCGCCTAGAGCCGCTCAGCCACTCCGGCCGGCTACACCAAGAAGAAATGTAGATGATAAACGGGTATTCATTGGACAAATATATTATACTAGAACTGACATGTGATTACTTTTTCACGCAATTTGGGTGCATAGGTCCTGAGAAATCGGTACCCAGAACAACCACCTCTTGCCGTAATAACGGCCTTGATACGCCTGGGCATTGAGTCAAACAGGGCTTGGACGGCGTCTACAGGTACAGCTGCCCATGCAGCTTCAACACGATACCACAGTTCATCAAGAGTAGTAACTGGCGTATTGTGACGAGTCAGTTGCTCGGCCACCATTGACCAGGCGTTTTAAATTGGTGAGAGATCTGGAGAATGTGCTGGCCAGGGCAGCAGTCGAACATTTTCTGTATCCAGAAAGGCCCGTACAGAACCTGCAACATGCAGTCGTGCATTATCTTGCTGAAATGTAGGGTTTCGCAGGGATCGAATGAAGGGTAGAGACACGGGTCATAACACATCCGAAATGGTAACGTCCACTGTTCAAAGTGCCATCAATGCGAACAAGAGGTGACCGAGACTTGTAACCAGTGGCACCCCATACCAACACGCCGGGTGATACGCCAGTATGGCGATGACGAATACATGCTTCCAATGTGCGTTCACCGCGATGTCGCCAAACACGGATGCGACCATCATGATGCTCTAAACAGAACGTGGATTCATTCGAAGAAATGACGTTTTGCCATTCGTGCACCCAGGTTCGTCGTTGAGTACACCATCGCAGGCGCTCCTGTCTGTGATGCAGCGTCGAGTGTAACCGCAGCCACGGTCTCCGAGCTGACAGTCCGTGCTGCTGTAAACGTCGTCGAACTGTTCGTGCAGCTGGCTGTTGTCTTGCAAACGTCCCCATCTGTTGACTCAGGGATCGAGACGTGGCTGCACGATCCGTTACAGCCATGCGGATAAAATGCGTGACATATAGACTGCTAGTGATACGAGGCCGTTGGGATCCAGCACGGCGTTCCATATTACCCTCCTGAACCCACCGATTCCATATTCTGCTAACAGTCATTGGATCTCGACCAACGCGAGCAGCAATGTCGCGATACGATAAACCGCAATCGCGATAGGCTACAATCCGGCCTTTATCAAAGTCGGAAACGTGATGGTACGCGTTTCTCCTCCTTACACGAGGCATCACAACAACGTTTCACGAGGTAACGCCGGTCAACTGCTGTTCTGTATGAGAAATCGGTTGGAAACTTTCCTCATGTCAGCACGTTTTAGGTGTCGCCACCGGCTCCAACCCTGTGTGAATGCTCTGAAAGGCTAATATTTGCATATCGCAGCATCTTCTTCCTGTCGGTTAAATTTCGCGTCTGTAGTTCGTCATCTTCGTGGTGTAGCAATTTCAATGGCCAGTATGGTATTTACCTTCCGAGTGGCACCGATCACAAAGTGCTCCGTCTGTATTTTTTAATCAAGAGGTGACTCCGTTCTTTGCCTCGAGCCGCAATGTAATTGTCGGCGGCGACTCCAACTGTGTTACTGCCTCAGTTGGTCAATTTCCCACGGCTACCATGTATCCGGAACTTTCTCAGTTAATCGTAACCAATGACGTAATTGATGTTTGGCGTCATTTTTATCCAGCTACGACGTAGCACACTTATTTTTATCAGAATGGTGCCAGCAGGATCGATCGCATTTGTGTGTGACGGTCACTTCAAGACCATCTTTTAGTGATCACTGCGGCGTTGTGTGTGATGTGCAATTACAGGCCACTCTGGAGGTGCCACCTTCCCGCGCTTGGAAATTCGATACCCGTCATTTCTCTGCCGTCGTATTACGTTCCGAGATTCAGAACATGTGGCAGCTTTGTTCCGAAAAACGGTGTAGTTATGACTCGGTATTACACTGGTGGATCGAATTAGTCAAACCGCAGTTGTGCAGTGTCGCAATGTGGTATGCACGGGAGGTGTCGTTTTGGGAGAGGTGCACCATTGCATTTTATCAACAATTTCTTCAGGATGCGCTTGATGCACCCGTCGGCCCAGTTCAGAACTTTCGCGCGCGCTTAAATAGGATGGAAAGCAAGATACTCCATCTTCAACTCCACAGGGCAAAAGGTATTCTGGCGGAGCCGAACCCCTTGTGAGATGACTGACGAGGTGCCAACACTTTATCACTTGGCACGCGAAAAACGGCTGGCGCGCAGGAAAGTAATTACCAATCCCGCAACGGACACTGGTGCTCGTCTCACGGAAAAGCATGAGATCGTTGCTCACGTCTCCGACTATTTTCGACAGTTATTCCGACGGACTGACGCCTACGACGTAGGGCTTACTTTTATGTTAGACGAATTGGATTGTGTCCTTTGCTACTCAGACCGTCAGGCGTTGGATGAGAGCTTGTCACAGGACGACGTCCAAGCACATGTCGTAAAGGGAAGTCTCCGGGACCTGATGGTCTTCCAGTTGAGTTTTACCTGACTTACTGGGATATCTTCGGTGAAACGCTGACGACTACGGTCAACGAAATTGTTAGTGGTACTCCTGTTCCTTCAAAGTTTATTGAAGGGCGCATTGTTTTACTCCCGAAGAAACCTACAACATGCCGAGTTAAGGCGTTTCGCCCTATCACACTTATAAATGCAGATTACAAACTTGTGGAAATGTACCTTGCGACGAAACTCAAAGTGATAATGGACAAGATCATCAGTCCCTTCCAGATATGTCGTGTGCCACATCGTAGCATTTTTCACGATGCAGCTTCATATCGAGACGTAGTCGCATTCACGGCCGTCAGTGGACTGTCAGCTGGCATTCTCACGATTGACTTTGCCAATGCTTTCGACCGTATCGGGCATGATTATCTTCTGTCCGTAATGACAAAACTGGGGTTCGGCGGCCACTCCCTCCAGGCGCACCGAGCGAGGTGGCGCAGTGGTTTGCACACTGGACTCGCATTCCGGAGGACGACGGTTGAATCCCGTCTCCGGCCATCCTGATTTAGGTTTCCCGTGATTTCCCTAAATCGCTTCAGGCAAATGCCGGGATGGTTCCTTTGAAAGGGCACGGCCGATTTCCTTCCCCATCCTTCTTTCACCCCGAGCTAGCGCTCCGTCTCTAATGACCTCGTTGTCGAGGGGACGTTAAATACTAATCTCCCCCCCCCCTCCCCTCCCCCCCCCTCCAGCCTCTACGGAATATTTTAATGGTTGCGGAATCAGTAATTATTATCAATGAAACTTCCTGGCAGATTAAAACTGTGTGCTGGGCCGAGACTCGAACTCGGGACCTTTGCCTTTCGCGGGCAAGTGCTCTACCGACTGAGCTACCCAAGCACGACTCAAGCCCCATCCTCACAGCTTTACTTCTGCCAGTACCTCGGCTTCTACCTTCCAAACCTTACAGAAGTTCTCCTGCGAAACTTGCAGAACTAGCACTCCTGAAAGAAACAGTATTGCGGAGACATGGCTTAGCCACAGCCTGGGGACTTGAGTCGTGCTTGGGTAGTTCAGTTTGTGAGCACTTGCCGACGAAAGGCAAAGGTCCCGAGTTCGAGTCTCGGTCCGGCACACAGTTTTAATCTGTCAGGAAGTTTCACATCAGCGCACACTGCGCTGCAGAGTGAAAATCTCATTCTGGAAACATCCCCCAGGCTGTGGCTAAGCCATGTCTCCGCAGTATCCTTTCTTTCAGGAGTGCTAGTTCTGCAAGTTTCAAATCAGCGCACACTCCGCTGCGGAGTGAAAATCTCATTCTCAATTGTTATCAATGGTTGATAGTCGATGCCAATTCCTCTTGCAAGATCCGTCAGGCAGGGCTACCCTTTATCAATGCCCTTATTTGTAATTGCGCTCGACCCGTTTTGAGCAGTTGCTCAAATCATTGAAGGTATCAAGATCCGTCACGTGTCTCCAAAGCGTGCTGCCTACGCTGAAGACGTGGGGATTTTCATGGAGCGGACCCACGACTTGGATAAGGTCCACGATATTCTGACGTTGTACGAACGTGCCTCTGGCTCCGTTTTGAAGGCACGGAAAAATGTGTTGGTCCCACTAGGTCCGCGAGACATGTACACTGCGCAGGACTGGTTCCGTGTTGCTCGCAGCCATAGAATTTTAGGCTTCGACGTTGCTGCGTGCCCACAAGTTCTAAACTGCAGGCGAATTCTTGTAACTGTGAAGACCCTATGTCGCAGCCACTATGGTCGCTGATTCAATCTACATCAACGAATCGCTGTCATTCACACATTCATTTTATCTAATGCCTGGTACATCGCCCAACTGCTCAGCGTTTCGAAGCCAGTCGGCAGGGCAATTTCTAAAGCTGTCTCCTGGTTCCTATGGAGGCACGAAAGCTTGCAGACCAACAGTCCGGCAGGAACAACAGCAGCACTCCTGGAGCTCTGCCGCCTACACTCCGAAGGAGCGCCAGTCTCCCTCGCGGGTTGTTGTTGTTGTGGTCTTCAGTCCTGAGACTGGGTTGATGTAGCTCTCCATGCTACTCTACCCTGTGCAAGCTTCTTCATCTCCCAGTACCTACCGCAAACTACATCCTTCTGAATCTGTTGAGCGTATTCATCTCTTGGTCTCCCTCTACGATTTTTACCCTCCACGCTGCCCTGCAATACTAAATTGGTGATCCCTTGATGCCTCAGAACATGTCCTACCAACCGATCCCTTCTTCTGGTCAAGTTGTGCCACAAACTTCTCCTCTCCCCAATCCTATTCAATACTTCATTAGTTATATGATCTACCCATGTAATCTTCAGCATTCTTCTGTAGCACCACATTTCGAAAGCTTCTATTCTCTTCTTGTCCAAACTATTTATCGTCCAAGTTTCACTTCCATACATGGCTACACTCCATACAAATACTTTTAGAAATGACTTCCTGGCACTTAAATCTATACTCGATGTTAACTCGCGGGTATCCCGTTTAAATTGTCATATGTCCGGGAGTACTTTTTAACTAGGAGTTATGCTCTGTCAACGGCTACCGACAGGAACAGGACAGCTCGCGGTCTCTATGTTGCCGTGACTGGACAACCTCCGCGTCATGAACTTGTGGTGCAGAACCCCACAATGGAACGGGTGAAGGTGTGGGCAGACTTCAACAACCCAGTGTTGCCGCCGGACGTGAGTGCGCTATGGCTTAAGATCGTCCACAACACCCTGGCGACGAATCAGCGGCTTTCGGACATCCATCTCCTCCCCTCCACCAACTGTGGAAGATGTGGTGATCCGGACACACGCAAACATCGTTTCGAGTGTAGTTCTGTGTCGACGGTATGGCGGCTCTGTCAACAAATGGTCGCCCACGTTAACAGAACGCCTCCACACCTAGTGACTGTTCGTCGTGTGATACTGCCTGTCTTCAAAGCCTTCCTGCAGACGAAGAATAATGTCACTGTCTGGGTATTAGGGCACACGATTTATGCAATTATAGATCTGACCGTTACTGATTAATGTGATATACCTGGATTATGTGTGGGCCCAGTATATGAAAATGAAAGATTGCATCAACTATCGTGAACTGTTTACGAATATTTTGCAGGCGGCCTTCGATTATGGCTATGAGATGGCACTGCGGACAACACCTTGCACTGAGTTTTACTGAGTAGGCACGGTCCACTTTTTATTACTTTTCTCTTTGTTTTACTTGTTTCACTTGTGTTGTAGTTCATGCATTGCGCCACGTACTCACTACGGAACGTTCTGGTTTTATCTCTTGGGGAGAGTCACATTTTAATACGGAGGAATTTTATTTTGTTTCACCAGCCTTCATGAGTATACTGGAAGATACGACCTGTATGTTTGACACATTCATGGCTGCAGAAGTGTTTTTCCAGTCACTTCATTTCCGTTACCGGACTGTCACTACTTCATTTTGTTAATTTTAGATGATTTATTTTTCGTTAGTGTGAAGCGCACAGTCATCAACACTTAGTTGTGCAGTTTTGCCAACTGTTATTAAGACCTCTCCGTTCCATCGGAGTGGATGACACTACTGAAGAGAGAAGAATAACATTTGTTTAACAAATAAATTTTTGTTGAAGAACGTGCAGCTGAGTGCAACTGCGGAAGAAAAAGACCGTCCGCCGACTCCACAGTACTATCGATTTTAGTACTCCATTGTTCTGCAGAAGTGGACAATATCACATCCCAGAAGTACATGATTTAGTTTGTATTGTCCTTGCGTAAACGAAGTTCGAAAGATTAAGAAATTACAGCGTTGAGGCTTGCCGAAGAAAGCGTTATTAGGTGGAGCAAGGAGGGCTATAAAAGGGGTTGGGAGGCCCTAAATGACAAAAAAAGTGCAGCTGTTCTCATGTGATCACCGGACTTACGAACCCTTGGGCGTGGTTAGTACTTGGATGGGTGACCAGCTGGGAGCTCGATCTGCATTTGGCTTCTTTCATTTTGCCTTTTTACTTCGGTTTCGTTGCTGCTTAGCGTTAATGATGCTGTTCATCACGCTGACGCCACTCTTGCCTCTCGGTACACTAAGGGGCGAATCTGTGGCCACAATAAAACGAATGGTTCTGTCGTGTGTTTGTCGTTTTTTGGTCTCTCACAGTCGTTTCTCGCGCCTGCCCTCTACATATATGCCCGTTTCGAAACGTCAGCTTTCGCGTCAGCCGAGACAAGTCAGAGACAAGCCGACTCACGATGCTGTGAAACCAAATTCGGCGACTAGCACCCTGGCAGCACGGAATGAGACGAGGGTCTAAGGAAAACTATTCGTACAACGACAGTTCACAGTTCCGAAGATCGCGTTTCGTTACGTGGAATACCCGTAGAAGAAATATGTACGTATTGTGCGGTGGCCGGGAATCGAACCCGGATCAACTGCTTGGGAAGCAACCATGCTGACCGTTACACCACCACCGCGCTGTGCTGCGCCCCACCCACGCCCTGATGTGTCGGCTACCCTCCTCCCATCAGAGGCCGAAGGCGATGGCGCTGTAGGCGCTCAACGCCAGGGCGGGGGCGGTAACATCTGAACACAGTGTGTAGGTGCTGCTAGGGCGATGTAGCGTAGCTAGAAGCAGAACTGACAGCCGTTGAAAAACTGCCCTTTAATTTACAGCAGGGCGATAAAACAAATATCTAATGTGACGTACTTACTGATGATCCAGAGTCGATTCAGCATATGTGTGCCAATCCACAAGTAGAAAGCGCCTAAGTATCACAATATTAAGTTGGTTAGTTTGATGTTCGCCTGGAGCATATCATTAGCTTCCCCTGAGGGCGAAATGCACAGCGTAGCCGTTGCTAGGGAACGGCCTTTTCTTTTCATTCGTTGTTTTCTCTGCGCCAATGTAAAAATTGATAATTAGAGTTCTGCTCGTTCCACTTAAGACAGAAGGCGACGGAAAACAACGGTGTAAGGCACCATATTTAAGCTCTGGATCCCAAAAGTGAGTGTGGGGTGCAACCTCACATCTGACAACTCGCCTAAAATACTCTAAAAAAAAACGTATTTCCTTCACACAAGAAAAAACAAGCAAATTTCGCCGTCAGGCTCCGGAGATGTTGCTAGGAACGACGGCAGCATGTTGTTTGCGCTCGCAAGTTAGATTGGCCGAGCGGTCACAAGTCGCGCTTGAGACACGGTGCTATTCGGACGTGCTGAGAGCGCTGTTAACCGGTGTGTTTACGAGTTGTGTATTTGTGTTGTTTCTACTTTCTTTTGGAAGTGCCGTGATTATTTACCATTGATTGTGGTGGAGTTTCTAACCGTTTTCGTTGCTATTATTTAGCGGTCTCGACCGCTTGTTAATTTCTGATATGGCCAGTTTATTTCCCACGAAAAGTACCCTCCGCTTTGAGTTTGAAAAGTCAACCCGTCACGTACAACTGACATCGCTGGAGATTCATGACTGGATAGTGGACGTTATTGGTATCAATTCTGATCAGGTGCACACTGCGTATTACGACATGGAGCAGTATTGTTTTTTTGTCAAATTACTGAACCCTGTGTTGCTGGATAAGATACTCCTGAAGCATGGCGGACGAGTTGAATTCCGACATCGGGATAACTCTGTAAGTACCGTCACCGTTACTAATGCCGACGTAGAATAAAAAAATGTACGTATCTTTAATCTGCCCCAGGAAGCTGAAAATTGTTATCTGAAAGATGTGTTAAGCAAGTATGGAGATGTCAAACAGATTCGAAATGAACGCTGGTCTAGCCAGCATCGGTTGCAATGTTTCAGTGGTGTTAGGTCAGTAGACATGCATGTAAAAGTCAATATTCCTTCCCATATTATGGTTTGCGACTACAGGGTTCAAGTTACGTACACTGGTCAAACTTTGACGTGTCACATCTGCAATGAGAGTGGCCACATGCGTCAAGATTGTCCCACACGGGTTTTCGTCTTAAAAAATTCTTTACAGCAACGGAAACGGCTAACGCTCGCGGAGATTGTTACCGATAATCAAGCGGCAGAAAGTGCTACAGCCAGTGGTGTATCTGCGTTGCATGAACCGGAAGTCGTGCGCATTGAAGAATTTCCAACCTTGCCTCGGACAAGTACGGACGAACCGACACTTGCGACCGGAGACACTGCTACCAACAAACGACGTAGGACTTGTGACGGTAGTAGTTCTGAGGACGAAGCCCACAGTACACCAGAATCAAAGAGACAAGACTCGCAGGAACGTAGATCTGATACTAAGTTCTTAAAAGGTCCCGTTCTAGTAGACGATTTTCCCTCTGGAATGTCACATAGTGACATTTCAGCTGCTGTCGCGGCGTCGCAGGGGACGGATGGTCGGCCCTCCAACCAACCACAGCACCAGGTTCCGGTGGACCGACCGACATGTGAACAGCAGGTCGCTGCAGGGCTTCAACACGGCGTAGACTGTTGTGATAGTAAACAGACCACACCTCTAGATGAGGAAGCCGGACAGCCAACGGCGGCGGCTCGCGACACGGCAACACAACAGGAATGTTGTCATGACACGGAACGCGAACATAAACAGCAGTCGGTGACGGAAAATGTCAACAAACCACTTCATGTGGAGTTTGATAACAAACGTGTTGATAGCGAAAGTACTTCCGCAGCTGGGTTGCCGCCGGAGGACACGCCGCGAGTGGTTCCGGCCGTAGTGTCGGGACCGTCGTCGGCCGTTGACATTCCCCACGACCCGCCCACGCCGCCATCTGCCGGGATGGCTCATAGTGGGCGCCGCAGGAACAGAATCCAACCAAATGTGAACGTTGTCCGAAAGAAAACTAAGAATAAAGATGCCGGGGGCAAACACAACGAGCATGGCTTGGCTTTACAACCGGATAAACAAATGGAATGGCATGACGATCCGACCGTTGGCGATGATTAATTCATCCCCCTTCCTGCATAGGTCTCAGTATGCCACAGGCATTTAAAATAACAACGTTAAATAGTAACAAGATCCGCTCTGACGTCAAGGTGCGTGCTCTACAACAATATCTTTACGAGTCGGATACGGACATCGCCCTTTTACAAGAGGTGGCCTTGCAGCAAATAAACCTTACCGGTTTTGTTGCAATAATCAATTCTTCCCCGGAAACGAACGTGGGGACTGCCGTCTTAATTAGGGAAGGTATTCCGTTTGCCCACATTGAAAGATTAGAATCCGGTCGAGGACTGAGTGTCACTATTTTTGGCGTTACTGTTATTAATTTGTACGCGCCTTCCGGGAGTACTCGTAGAGCTGACAGAGCACGCTTTTATAAGGAAGATATCATTTATTTACTGCGGAACAATCCTACGCAGCTGATCATTGGAGGTAATTTTAATTGTGTATTGTCCAGAAAAGATCAGACACCGAATTTTAATTATTCACCTGATTTCAACCGTCTTGTTTATGATCTTAAACTCAAGGACACCTGGGAAGCTCGGTACCCAACTTTAGTGAGGTACACACACATCGTTGGAAATTCCTGCAGCAGGATCGACAGGATTTATGTGTCTGATAATTTAGCAACTAAATTATTAAATGTAGAAACTATTCCTACCAGCTTCTCAGACCACAGTGGCGAGGTTGCGTGTATCAACTTACAACAACAACCCACGCGCTGGTTTAAAAATCAGTGGCATCTTAATCTTTCATTATTGACCGACTCAGATCTGGAGGAGGCCGTAAGGCGTGCTTGGGACCAGTGCCTCCGCACTCTTCATGCCTTCCCTAGCATTATAGCATGGTGGACCTATAAAGCGAAGCCCAAACTGCGCAGTGTTCTTATGTCCTTTGGTATTGAACGGGCTACTGGAATTCGCAGGACAATGGAATTTTATTACTCCGTATTACGAGATTTGTATGACAGAGCGGATGCCACGGCTACTAGAATAGGAGAAATTCAGAGAATCAAAGCTAAATTAATCAATCTGAAACGGGAGCAGTTAGAAGGACTTAAGGTTCGATCCAAAGTTAAATCAGTACGCGCAGACGAAACGGTGGCCTTGTATCACCTTGTCAAGCACGCGAAGAATAGAAGGAGGGCTTTCATTGATGAACTTAAACTCGAAGATGGCACGACGGTCACAAATCAACGCGATATCGTCAGAGAACTTATCAGCTACTTTGTCAGGACTTATACTTCAAACGCTCCCCATGCAGACAGCGCTTCTCAACTCCTTGAAGTTCTTCCTTCGGGGATAACTGCAGACGAAAGTGACAGTCTTTCTTCGGGTTTCAGTCACGAAGGCGATTTCGACATGATCTGCAGTTCCCCTACTAACAAGTCCCCTGGGCCTGACGGTTTTCCCATTGAATTTTATAAAAAGTACTGGCACATACTAGGAGCGAAGATCACAGACATGGTGAACGAGGTCTTGCAGGGGCAGTCTGTTCCAGGAGAGTTTAAAGAATGTAAAATTGTTCTCCTCCCTAAGACCAGAGATGGAAAATCTGTAACAAATCTTCGGCCGATATCACTACTGAATTCCGATTACAAGATTGTAGCTCGTGCAGTTAAGATGAGGCTTCTGCCGCTCACTTCCAACATACTTTGCAAACAGCAAACATGTGCTTTTCGGCGGACTATACTGCAAACGGTCGCCTTTTATAGGGATATTATTGCGCTAGCTGACGCCAGCAACGTAAGAGGTGGTCTGCTCTTTCTCGATTTTCTTAAGGCATTTGATCTTGTCAATCACACGTACCTACTGGGGACACTGCGGCGCTTGGGCTTCTTACCGTCAGCGATCGCAATAATAAAAAATGTGGCCATCGGAATCACTGCAAAAATTTCAGTAAATTCGCAACTCACGAAACGGCTCCTAATCGACAGAGGTGTCCCTCAGGGCAGCCCCTTGTCGATGTTGCTTTTCGTCATTTCACTCGAGCCGCTCCTCACGCACCTGCAGGCGAAGCTTAGTGGTTTAACGATCTCAGGAGTGAAGTCCGTAATAGGAGCCTATGCGCATGATGTTGGGATTGTTATCAGAGATGAGTCTGACGTCACTGCGCTTGAAGCTGTCCTCAAGACCTACTGTCAGGCGTCTGGAGCACACATTAATGAACAGAAAAGCAAGTTTTTAAATCTGCGAGGCCTCGACCGTCTTCAAATTTCATGTGCCACACACGTCAGTGAACTGAAAGCTCTAGGGATAGTGTTGAAGGCGTCAATATTAAACATGACGGCGGCGAACAGGAGGGATGTGGCTCACAAAATCAACGGTGCAGTAATTGATAACTACCACAGAAGTCTGAACCAATTTGACAGAATTACGTTGATTAATACGTGTGTTTTATCCAAGGCCTTCTACACGGCGCAGGTTCTTCCTATTCCTGCAGGAGTGGCTCAAAATATCATGTCAAAAGTTACGAATTTTCTATGGAAAGGCGAGATCTTTCGTGTATCTGCACGGACAGCAGCGCTACACCCAACGCATGGAGGGATGGGATTGGTTGACATACGGCGCAAAGCACTGGCTCTGTACGTGTCACGCACGGCGGCAATCATACAGGATGAACCTCATGGTCTTACGGCACAGTTATTTCATGCTGTCCGGCCACACAGTCTTGAATCTCCGCTGAATGTTCAACCTATTTGTTACCGGCTTAAACATATCAGAGAGTATTATCTCGAGTATAGCTACCTTAGTCACCAGTTACGGCACACTCAGTCCTTAACGGCAAAAGCAATTTTGGCGGAAAGGAGGGAACACGAAAGCCAGAATCCGATTGTTAACAAATATAGTGGAGTCCAATGGGATGCAGTATGGCGAAACGTTGGTTCCACTGTTTTGAGCTCGGATGCTCGTACTGCGTGGTACAAAGCAGTCAATAATATCATAAGTACCAATGAGCGACTTCACCGGATAGGGCTGAGTGCTACCGACCTCTGTCTTCACTGCAACCTCACAGATACCGTGCTGCACAGATGCACCTGTGGGGAACGTCTCCACAACTGGAACTGGATTCAGCAACAAGTTGCACTTATCACTCGCAGTGTTCCCGCCAATGTCCAGGCAATGATGATCTATCGGCCTGATTTTAAGTTTTACCCACAGACGAAAAATAATACTGTGGTTTGGTTAATGGGTAATTATTCTAGTTATATCTTTAACAAACTTGGGGATGATGATCCTGTCGCATTCAAAATGCATATGGCAATCGAATTTCACAAAACACTTCAATACAAGAATCATGGCAAGAACTTTGGAAATATGCTTAAAATTGTATTCAAAAAAATGGGAATAGGGTAGTGAACCGGGAGTGTGGGGGTGGGTTGGGACGCGGAGCACCTGTAGTGCCGCGAAGAGGCCCCACTGCTTCTGCCTCGTGTCCTGACTTCAGCCACTGCGCCTCGGTACCTCCCTCCAACAGTGCACACGGATCACCAGAATACACTTGGATCCGAGATGAGAAAATCTCTTTTTTTTTAAATTCTTCTTGAACAACTCTTCACGGCGGTCCCTAAAGGAGGGGATTTCGTTAAAAAAAAAAGAAACACCAAAAAAAAAAAAAATTAAAAGAATAAAAAAATAAAAAAAATTGATAGGGCGTCGGACTTCGGATCCGACGATTGCTGGTTCGAATCATGTTACGGTAAAAAAAAAAGAAAATAAAAAAAAAAAGTGGCTAGGATACCTGGCTTTCACCCAGGAGGCCCGGGTTCGATTCCCGGTACCGGCACGGACTTTAGAAAAAAAAAGGGGGGTATGATTCCTGCTTAGGGTGCAGGAGGTCCCGGGTTCAAATCCCGGACGAGCCCTAGCGTTTTGTGCAAACTGATCGCACGTCAGTGGCTGAGTCAGCGCAAAAAGCTCGCCGTCAATATCAAATGAATTTCTTATTTGGTGTGAGCAATTGACACTGTGGTCCGACGCGTGAAGGCGATTACGAAGGTTTCGGGTACAGCTGGTAGCAGATGCATGTTAGTAAGTCTTGCTTAAAGTGATTTTTTTTATTTTATTTTTTATTTATTTATTTATTGTTCCGTGGGACCACATTTAGGAGAAGTCTCCATGGTCATGGAACGAGTCAATACATGAAATTATAACACGATTGTAGAAACAGATAAAATGAAATATAAGAAACATATTCAGGCGACAAGTCGTTAGTTTAAATAAAGAAAATCAAAAATGTACACTGGAATTTGCTTAATTTTGTATCTCTTCCAGGAGCTCCTCGACAGAATAGAAGGAGTGAGCCATGAGGAAACTCTTCAGTTTAGACTTAAAAGTGTTTGGGCTACTGCTAAGATTTTTGAGTTCTTGTGGTAGCTTATTGAAAATGGATGCAGCAGAATACTGCACTCCTTTCTGCACAAGAGTCAAAGAAGTGCATTCCACATGCAGATTTGATTTCTGCCTAGTATTAACTGAGTGAAAGCTGCTAACTCTTGGGAATAAGCTAATATTGCTAACAACAAACGACATTAAAGAAAATACATACTGTGAGGGCAATGTCAAAATTCCCAGACTATTGAATAGGGGTCGACAAGAGGTTTTCGAACTTACACCATACATAGCTCGCACAGCCCGTTTTTGAGCCAAAAATACCCTTTTTGAATCAGAAGAATTACCCCAAAAAATAATACCATATGACATAAGCGTATGAAAATATGCGAAGTATACTACTTTTCGTGTTGAAATGTCACTTATTTCAGATACTGTTCTAATGGTAAATAAAGCGGCATTTAGTTTCTGAACAAGATCCTGAACATGGGCTTTCCACAACAGCTTACTATCTATCTGTACGCCTAGGAACTTGAACTGTTCCGTCTCACTTATAACATGCCCATCCTGTCTGATTAAAATGTCAGTTCTTGTTGAATTGTGGGTTAGAAACTGTAAAAACTGAGTCTTACTGTGATTTAGCATCAAATTATTTTCCACAAGCCACGAACTTATATAATGAACTACATTATTTGATAATGTTTCAATATTACACACAAGATCCTTCACTACCAAGGTGGTGTCATCAGCAAACAGAAATATTTTTGAATCACCTGTAATACTAGAAGGCATATCATTTACATAAATAAGGAACAGCAGTGGCCCCAGCACCGACCCTTGGGGAACGCCCCATTTAACAGTGCCCCATTGGGACTGAACATCATTACCACTCTCAATATTGCGGAGGATTACCTTCTGCTTTCTGTTCTTAAAGTAAGAGGCGAACCAATTGTAAGCTACTCCCCTTACTCCATAATGTTCCAACTTCTGCAGTAATATTTTGTGGTCAACACAGTCAAAAGCCTTCGTTAAATCAAAGAAAACACCTAACGTTCGCAACCTTTTATTTAATCCGTCCAAAACCTCACAGAGAAAAGAGACTATAGCATTTTCAGTTGTTAAGCCATTTCTAAAACCAAACTGTACATTTGACAGCAAATTATGTGAATTTAAATGCTGCAGTAACCTTGTATACACAACCCTCTCAATAACTTTAGCAAACACCGATGGCATAGAAATAGGTCTATAATTGTCAACATTATCCCTGTCTCCCTTTTTATAAAGTGGCTTCACTACCGAGTACTTTAATCGGTCAGGAAACCGACCACTCCTAAAGGAAAAATTGCAGATATGGCTAAGTACTGAGCTAACAAACGTGGAACAATACTTCAGTATTCTGCTAGATACCCCGTCATATCCATGAGAGTTCTTGGTCTTTAGTGATTTAATTATTAACTCAATCTCCCTCTTGTCAGTATCATGGAGGAGCATTTCAGATGACAGTCTCGGAACACTTTTTTCTAAGAGCGCTATATGATTCCCTGCTGGGACTAGGTTTCTATTTAGTTCACCTGCTATATTCAGAAAGTGATTATTAAGTACTGTACATATATGCGACTTATCAGTAACACGGACATCTCCACTACGCACTGATTCTATATTCTCGACCTGTCTCTGCAGACCAGCCACTTCCTTTACGACTGACCATATGGTTTTAATTTTATCCTGAGACTTAGCTATTCTATCTGCATACCACATACTTTTTGCCTTCCTAATAACTTTTTTAAGCACCTTACAATACTGTTTGTAATGGGCTGCTGCATTTAGATTTTGACTGATTCTAACGTTTTGATATAATTGCCACTTTGTTCTACAAGATATTCTTATCCCTTTAGTCAGCCACCCAGTCTGCCTGTTTGTGCTAGTACCCTGTTTTGAACGTTTTAACGGAAAGCAACTTTCAAAGAGCACGAGAAAAGTCTTGAGGAAAGCATTATATTTATCGTCTACTGTATCAGCACTATAAACATCTTGCCACTCTTGTTCCTTGATAAGGTTTACAAAAGTCTGTACAGCAACTGGATCAGCTTTCCTAAAACGTTGGTAACTATATTTAACATGTGTTGCAGCACAAAAAACTTTTAGACTTAAAATTTGTGCATCATGATCTGAAAGGCCATTCACCTTTTTGCTAACAGAATGCCCTTCTAATAATGACGAATGAACAAAAATATTGTCTATGGTTGTTCTACTGTTCCCTTGCACTCTCGTTGGAAAGAATACGGTTTGCATAAGATTATATGAATTAAGGAGGTCTACCAGCATCCTTTTCCTTGCACAGTCACTTATACAATTAATATTGAAGTCACCACATATAACTAACTTTTTGTATTTCCTATAAAGTGAACCAACAACCTCCTCTAGCTTTAGCAAAAATGTTGTGAAATCGGAGTCTGGGGATCTATAAATAACAACAGTAAGAAGTTTAGCTCCACTAAATTTAACCACACCTGCACAACATTCAAACACCTTTTCAGTGCAGTACTTTGAAACATCAATTGACTCAAATGGGATACCGTTTTTCACATACATGGCTACTCCCCCACACCGCAAAGAGCTCCTAGAAAAGCTGCCAGCCAACCTGTATCCTGGTAAAGGAAGCCTCTGGATTATCTCCTTATTTAAGAAGTGTTCAGATATACCAATAATTTCAGAGTCAACATCTATAAGCAGTTCACTAACTTTATCTCTAATACCTTGTATATTTTGATGAAATATACTAATTCCCTCATTAATCGGATACCCAAGCTTTGTAGAAAGTGGTTTCTTTGTTAGAGAGACTTCCCTTAAGCAGGAATGCCTATCAGCTGACTTCAATCTAAAAAAGGTACAGCTCTAACACCCACAACTACCGGAATTTTCCCATGAGTGATCCCACCACCCCCACCTATGCTGTCACCTATAAGTTTTGCCAACCTCCCCTTCCCATACCTGTTGAGGTGCAGGCCATGTCTAGTGAAACCCGTCCTACTGATAGACTCCACCGACACCACTGAAATGTGACTCATGCCTTCTGTCATCAGCGCACCCCCAAGTCTCATGTTATTACGCCTGACGGCTGTATTAAGATGAGGCCGATCGTGACGCTGAAACAGTTCCACGAAATGCACATTCGTGTTGCCAGTCTGAGTGGCTATCTTTTCCAGGTCACCATCTATGTCATACTCCCCATCCCTATCAATACTATTACCAGCCCCACCCACAATCACTACCTGATCCTCTTTAGTAAAATCCCTACATAACCCCCCTATGTTAAAAGTCACCTGAGCCAATCCTGCATTAGGCTTCACAATGCTGGTGACCTGGTACTCACTCCCCAAAACTTCCTGCAACTGCTGGCCTACACCTCTACCATGAGAACTACCTAACAGCAGAACCTTCTTCTTTCTCTTAGACTTTGCAACTGTCCTAGCCACCGTAACTGCTGAGGTCTGCTGCATACTTCCTACATCTACAGCTACTAGAGATTCCTCTCCACTAGACTCTGACAGTTGGTCATATCTATTACAAACACCAATAGTAAAACTATCTGAAAATCTCCTTCTCCTAGCAGATCTCTTGCCAACAGCCAGCTCCCATTCCCCAACTCCCTTCTCCCTCCTCATCCTATCTAGCTCCTCCTGTGCGTTTTTCAACTGCACCTGAAGGGCACAGATCTTACGCTCCTGCTCCTCTATCAACTTACTCTTGCTACATAACCTGCAGTTCCAGGAGAGGATCTCACCAGAATGCCCACTGGCTTCCCCACTGCATTCCCCCCAGTGAAAATACTTCGAACAAGTCTCACACCGCAATCCACTACTCACGAACCTACGGCAAAGCCCACACTTCTCACTCATGGTAAAATTTTACAATTATTGAAACAAGAAAACAACTTTATCTAAGTTCCGCTACTACAATAAGAAGATGTTAAAAACTGACTACAATAATGACAAACTTGCTCTACAAGGGAAGTAACTACTATTATTGACAGTATTAATCAACAACAAATGAGAATATAACAAAATACTAACACAGAAAGAAAATCAAACGTCTAATGACAGTAACGAAACTGAAAGCAGTTCGCAAAAATTTCTTCTGAAGTTATTTCACCGGAAAACACCAAGAACACCGGTTGAAGACTACTAAAGTTCCTAAATAAACTACTATACACAAACAATTAATTAGTACTTAGCTTTCGATGCGCCGCTACAGCTGCAACTGGTCAGCGCGGAATGTAAACACGGGTAAGAGGTTAAGTTGCTCGATACGAAACACTCACAAATATCAGGCCACAACACAAGAAATGCAGAGGTGAATGAAGAAACCACTAATAAGTCACTTATATAGTAAATATTATCACAAAAACAGTTAAAATATATATCTGAAACCTAAAAATAGATGAAAACTTAGAGAGCGATCTCACACGCAGTCACGCGCTTATGATGAAAAAGTGTTCCCGCACGGGATCGAACCGGGGACCTTCTGCGTGTTAGGCAGACGTGATAACCGCTACACCACGGAAACCGCTTGTGTGCGCCTTATTTCGAAGACAACTTGTAGTGATGTTGCCATCGTAACTAAAAAATTCAATAAATGTGGTACTTGCAAAACGAAGGGACATGCAGCAGATCCACACACGACGTGGCTCATTGGAGGACAATACGACACAGGCAGGAAATACTGTTCCCGCCCGGGATCGAACCGGGGACCTTCTGCGCGTGAAGCAGACGTGATAACCGCTACACTACGGAAACGACGGACCCGAGGAGTCCATCCTTGTTCACTCCAACTTGCCGCAGCCTTTCTCTCGTCCGCGAATGCACATACGACAGTTCTTTTGTCAGCCTGGAACCCATCACAGCCGAGGGCTCAAGAAGTCTTCGGGGTGCTCGAGAGGGTGTCTGCCGTAGCACCCCTAACGAGATAGCGTCGTTTCGCGCAGTCGTTATTGCAAGTTACATCAGCAAAAGCAATCACTTTCTCAGCAGCAGGCAGTGCGAGCCCAGCGGCAGCGAGACTTCCGGGGCACCCTGGACGACATCGAGGGACTGCAATAATTGGCATTCGCCGTGTCACAGGGCTCGTTGGTCTACCAGTCTGCCTTCGGCAGGGCAACAGAGCGGACGCGTACGTGTTGACTTCGTGCGGCGCACGAGCTCGCCTTGTTTACTTTCCGACGGCCGTTGCTTAAGTGCCGGCTTACCTTGTACGATCCATGGCGAACCGTTACCGTAAATCAACACTCCGATTTACTTTCTGCAACGATTATGCCCGACCCAAAGCACTTGAGGTGGAGCGTTTTCTGCGAGAGGAAGTGAAGATTTCGGCGACCGATATTATAGGCATACATTTGACCATCGTGAGCAGCACGGTCTATGTGAAAATCATAAACGACGCGGCGTGCGAACGCATACTACGTGAGACCAAACAGGGGCTCCGCTTCTGTCACGCTGATGGCAATGTGGGAGAGGTAACCGTCGACCACGCAGGCTTAGGTATGCGAACGATACGCATTTTCGAATTGCCATTCGAACTTCCAGCTGAGGAAGTCGTCGCGGCACTACGCCCATACGGCAAAGTCCACGGCCACACTGCGGAGAAGTGGACACAGTTTCGGACGTATCCTGTCCTAAACGGGGTCCGACAAGTCACCATAGATCTCCGAAGCCACGTCCCGTCCTACTTACAGATCGGCGGATGCCGTGCCATAATTATATACGATGGCCAGCCTCGGACCTGTTCCGGGTGCGGCAAAGAAGGCCACCTTAGATCCGAATGCCTACAACGGCGTATTACGCAACTTCCAGCTGCCGAAAAACCACCCACGTCGCAACCTACAGTGCTACCGGTGACCTATGCCGCTGCTCTGGCTTCTCCTACCACTTTGCAACGTCGCCCGGTCACCACAAACGACGCCACCAACGAGCCCGACCAGACACTGACGGAGAGCGCCTCGGACGACCCGCCGCCTCGGCCGGCCATTGACGCCGCTCCGAAGATGCCGACGCAACCAGACGCTGACCCTGATCTCGGAAACACGATGGAGATCGACTCGCTCATCGTTCCTACAGCGGCCTTTCTGCCAGAACGACGTGACTCCCTTCCGTCGTCGGACACGGAGGGTCGCACAAGGAAACAACGTTCCCCGAAACGTCGCAAGCGAAGACGTCGCACCGTTTCCGGCCAAGAGGAAACGTTACAAGTCGAGGAGGACGTACCCGTCGACCAGCACGAAGCCTCAGAACCCGCTACTGCTGACGAAGACGTCATGAGCGCGGAGACATCTATCGGTGTGCCTGCGCCCCGTGCTGACGCTGAACTAAATCATGAACGTCTCACAGGCGACACGACACCACGCACAATTACAACATCTTCTGAAGACAAAATGGACGATACACCAGTTTCCGCTTCCACGGCGTGGCACGAGGAGGAGGTCACGGAGCAGGAGCCGTTACGGGACCCTGCGCCGTCACGGCCGCACCACTAATCATACCCTCCCCAGACTCCCCTGCGGCCCAGCGGGATAACGTTCCGCTGCGACGCCCACACCCTTGCGCGGACGGCGGAGTGGACCAGCCACCAGCAATCCGACACCAGGCCTACCGGATAGCAACCATCAACACCAACAACATCCGTTCCAGGGTGAAAATCCGCCTTATGCAGGAGATGTTCTGGGCTTCGGATATTGATTTCGCCCTTCTGCAGGAAGTTCACTTGGCTAGTCTCCCGGATATTAATGGCTATACCGCCCACGCCTCCGCGAGTGATCCTATGGGCCGCGGGGTGGCCATCTACGTCCGCCACGGGATTTCTGTGACCGATGTCGCCTTCCTTCCATCAGCTCGGGGCATGGCACTCACTGCCATGGGGACACGCATCATTAATGTCTACGCTCCCTCAGGCACCGACCGACGGCATGAAAGAGCCCAGTTTTATTCCGAGGAAATCGCTCCCCTGTTTTTAGGGCGTTATGACCATTGCCTACTAGGAGGTGACTTTAACAACGTTCTGCATCCTAAAGATCAGATTCCCCACTATACTACATGCCAGGAGCTACGTATAGTGGTGCGAGACCTCCTGCTTCACGATACCTGGGAAGTTCAACACGGCGACCTTTCTGGCCATACCTTTCTTACAAGTCATTCCGCAAGCCGACTAGACAGGATATATGTCTCACAAACTCTTAGATCTGCGATACGGGGCGCCGAACGCTGGCCGCTGGCCTTTTCCGACCATTGCGCTTACATCTGTACGGTCCTCCTTCCGCCGCAATCAGTATGGCTCAGCCGTGCGCCATGGAAACTCAATACCTCACACTTGCATGACCAGGCGTGTCGCCAACAAGTCACTGACACGTGGACAGCCTGCGAACGACGCCTTCCCCGCTACCGCTCGACATTGACATGGTGGTTGGACTGCGCCAAGCCGGCGATCCGGAGGACACTGATGAGATACGGGAAGGACATGGCCGACTGGCATCGCACCACTGTTGACTTCTATTACGCGATTCTCCGAGATCTGGATGCTCAACCGCCAACCCCGGACAACCAGTTGGAACGGCAAAGAACTAAGGCGAAGATAATTGCGCTGGCACGCCGGAAATTGCAAGGGGTCGTGATACGGACGCGGCGCCACGATCACGCGGATTTAGAAATTCCATCCATGCATGATATAGTGTCCGACAACCGAAGGCGTCGTCGGCAGATCATCAGCACTTTGACAACGCCTCATGGAACGCAGGTGACCACTCAGAATGACATCGTCCGCGCATTCGTCGAGCACTACCGTCGTAATTATAGTGATGACGACGCTGAAACTGCAGCAGACGACTCCATTTTGAATTACGTCACGCGCACCCTCCCCCACACGGAGGCGGATGCTTTGACAGTGGCGGTCATGCTAGACGAAGTCAACAACGCAATCGCCAAAGGTGCAGTCAACAGATCGCCCGGCATTGACGGCTTACCGATTGAGTTTTACCGTACCTTTCGGGACCTCATGGCCCCACGGTGGACGACTATGTATCAAGAACTGATAACATCTCACCAAGCAATCCCACCCGCCTTTGCTGAGGGCATCATTATACCAGTCCACAAACCAGCCCGTGGTTCGATGGTCACGAGTTACAGACCGCTCACCCTCCTGAATGCCGATTACAAGATTTTCGCGCGCTTACTGGCAATGCGGCTCCGAACTACACTCCCTCATATCCTCTCGCCAGAACAAACGACGCCTGGCGGACAGATTAACATACAGACTGCCACAGGGGAATGCCGCGACTTAATTTCGATAGCGGCGGCCTGCAGGCTCCGGGCAGCGGTCGTCGCTATAGACTTCGACAGCGCCTTCGATAAAGTGCGTCATCGTTTCCTGTTTTCGGTGGCAGCCCGAATGGGCATCCCCCCTCCGTTTCTCGACGTCATCCGGCGTCTTTACGACAGTGCCAGTTCACGTGTCCAAGTCAATGGACGTATAGCAGGGCCGGTACCTATCTGCCGTTCGATACGGCAGGGGTGCCCCCTCTCTACCCTCCTGTATGCTATTGCCCTTGAGCCCCTTATTGGGGGCTTGACGACCAAGCTTTCTGGCCTCACCCTACGCCAACACACTTTTCACTGTCGGGCATATGCTGATGACCTCCTCCTCCTCATTCGCTCCGGCTCTGAGATTCGGGATGTCCTCGACTTGATTACCCGTTATGGGGCTGCCGCTGGCAGTGCCATGAATGTCGCCAAATCTTCTGCAATGCACATTGGACGAGGCCTCCAGGAGGGTGAAGTGGCACCACTGCCGCTTGTGCGTACTTTCCGGTACCTGGGCATTACCTTTACCCCCACGGTCACATGCACGGCGGCAACGAATTTCCGTCGCCTGTTACACGTCATCCGCAACGACGTCCGCCAGTACCTCTTGCGCCGCCAGGACACACTTCAGAGGGTTGCGTTTATTAATCTTTATGTGGCATCAAAATTGGTTCACATTGCGCAAGTTCTCCCTCTGGTCTGGCGTGAGGTCAGTCGCTTGACGGCGCGTTTCGGCCCGGGCCCGCCCGTGTTGGCGCGCCGTAAGGCACGGAGGCTCGCACTGGGGCGTATCGCTTCTCAGTCGGCTGTGCCGCGGCAGTCCTCACAGGGGAAGTGAAGCGTCTCTTATAGCCTCTCCTTCCCAAGTGCCTCTTTCCGCCTTCCCGTGGTGCCGGACGTTAAGCTTGGCATTCTGCCTTGCGACGAAAGGGAGAGCTGCGACCCAACCCGATGCGAAAGCGAAGGGTGCGTGGCACAGGGGGAGCTGTGTCAAGGGACCGAACACCAGTCCCTCTCTGTTCGCAGGGCACAGACCAGCAGGTGCTCTGCATGCCGGCGACCTCGTTTGTCGGCGTGGGATCGCGGCGCGAGTCGGCAAGGGTGCTTCGCCGCGCCCCTGGGTAACCGGGGCGTGTTCTGCCAAACCCAGGAGGTGGTGACATCGCCTGGGCCAGGTTAGATGGGCCCAGACCGCCGAACGACTGGGGGACCGACCCACCACCTGAGTAGGAGTGGGTCCTTGGCCTTCAGGTGGAAACTCGGGCTAGTAGGCGGCGAAGGGCGAGGGGTGCATCCGCCTCTCCGGAGTGCGGGGTGCACTTGCCGAGGAGCGTCGAGTGAAATCGTCGACGACGGGGCCTTCGACGGGGACCAGTGCGCTGGCAACGGCGCGCTGAACCCTGCAGCTCTGGAGTGCCCTTGACCTAGGGGCGAGGTCGGTGGGCGAGCTGCAAGAGTCCCCCCCCATGCCAGAGGAGCCGGTCTGGGGCAAGAGACGGGCTCCCACTTCTTTTGTTATCACTCGTATACAATGGCGACACCAGAAACGAGTGATATTAGTGCGCCTTCGAGAGTTTCTGTTGTGTCTGATCCCTCTCAACAGGACGAGCTGGGACAGGCTGAGGAGGATTATACTGTAATGAGGAGACATTCGAAAATTACGTTGCTCCTGGAGCAAAGTATTAAAAATGGGAAGATAAGCCAGGCAGCAATATTGCAAATAAAGAATGAACTGGCTGCATGGGCAATTGCCCATGCCAAACTGGAAGGTAGAGTGGAAGAGTTGGAGAAAGAAAATACCAGGCTAAGACAACAGCAACAACAACCAAGCAAGACCTGGGCGGCGGTGGCTGCACAACCCCCCACCAGACAAAATAACACAAAAGAAGCAATTGACAGGGCAACTAAGAAACAGGAGACGGCGGTCTTCCTTAGGACCTTGCCTGGGAAAGACACGAGTGTCAAAAGGATTCAGGAACTCCTGACTACCACAATTGACCCTGTCAGAGATAGAATTAAGATAAAACGTGTCAAACCTAGTCGCAACTCAGTGATAGTAGAAGTTGCGTCTGAAGAAGACAAAACTAAATTGCTTGAAAATCCAAAATTAAACGCGGTTGTTAAATGTGAACCCCCCAAGAAAAGGAACCCCTTGATCATATTATATGATGTCCCTACTATAATGACAAATGAGGAACTGTATGAAGCAATAAGGAAACAAAATTTTGAGAATATTGATGAAAACGAATTTCAAAGCAGCTTCAAACTAAGGTTTAAAACGGGTCCTCGGGACCGGGATGTCGTACATCACGTTGCCGAGGTCTCCGCAACAATGTGGAGGAAAATAACATCACTGGGCAGACTATACGTGGGTTTCCACGCAATTAATACTAGAGACTACATTGTGATACCTCGTTGCCATAACTGCGGCGACTTGGACCACATACTGAGGCACTGCACCAGGGGGTCGGCCTGCTCCAAATGCGGTGATAATGGACATACCAGAAAAGATTGTAAGGCCACAGGTGTCTGCATCCCCTGTAAGAATCGTGGCAAGAAGTCTTGTGGAGCCACAGGACGGAACTGCCCTACCTACAGGATGCTTGAACAAAGATTGATCTCACGGATAGATTATGGCTGAAAAAGGCATACCATGCAGGATACCAAAGCATAAATCCCCGAGCAA
Source organism: Schistocerca piceifrons (assembly GCF_021461385.2). Lineage (NCBI taxonomy): Eukaryota > Metazoa > Arthropoda > Insecta > Orthoptera > Acrididae > Schistocerca > Schistocerca piceifrons. Next base: position 42,363,920 of record NC_060139.1, on the reverse strand, counting down.
AAGGAGGAGGGATGCAATGAGAGCAAGTAGGTTCAGGAGCTTCCTGAAGTCGCGCATCAGCCCAGAAATTCAAGCAGTTGACAAATCCATACAGACAGAGTCCCCCACCAGGGACATTGGTATTCAAACTGAGCTCCCCTCAGAGATCAGAGCACCCTCCTCCCAATGCCGGGGCACGCTGCCGATTAAAGATCCGCAACGGCAAGAGCATCCTGTGGTAGTGGCGAATAAAATCACAAAACCCATACAAGATAACATAATAACAAGCTCCACCGCTAACTCTGACGCCAAAGATAATCCGGTGGTCAGATTGCCACCCGTAGACCCGGTGAGGGTGTACCCAAATCTAGAGTACACAATGCAACTAGCGAGACTGGAGCAGCCGGCTACCCTGACCACTGCCTTACGTCATGTGGTCCGGGTGGGACATCAGTACGGACGAAGGGTAACCTTCTCGGTGATGGAGGCTGTGGATAGGATACAATTAAAGTCGGTGAACCTCCCCACTGACTTCGGAGCACTGCGGGACTTGCTTAAAAAAGTCTTCGAAAGACGAGGAGAGAAATTCGACCTGGATGACATTTACAATCAATCAGTAATAGCAAACGGTCGACTGGCTTATGACTGGAACAAAACCTGGCCGCATGACCATATACACACTTATTTTCCATGACGACTAGAATAAAAATCGGACAACTTAACACTCACAATAGTCGACTAGTAATGCAGGAGCTCCGAAAGGAAGTGGTGGAAAAGAGACTGGATGTACTCTGTCTACAGGAGCTGTACTCTCTGGCTGGAAAAATTGCGTTCACTGCCGCAACATGGCAAACTGTCAGCAGTGGGGATATCCCCAGAGCGGCTATTCTAATAACAAACACGGCACTGCGTGCAACCCCCTTGTCACAGTTCTCCAACAGTCACTGCAACGTCGTGGAGATACAATCTCCTGCTGGAATTGTTATCATCATTAATATGTACTTCCAGTACGGAGAGAGAATTGAACAATATATAGACCATCTAGTGAGTGTGGCCACGGCGTTGCGGGGACGCAAAATCATTATAACTGCCGACATAAATGCTAAATCCCCCCTGTGGTACAGTGGCACTAGGGACGAAAATGGAGCCAAAGCTGAAGAAATGATAATGGCTCTCCAATTAGTGGTGGCAAACAGACCAGGAAATCCCCCCACCTACGTGGCTGGAGGAGGACAGGGTACCAATATTGACGTGACGTTGGTCACGCCAAACACAGTGAATATACTCCGGGAGTGGAAAGTGGAAGACAATGCCACCACTAGTGATCATAATCTGATTACCTTCATAGTTGGAGATAGAGAGTGCCGCTGGGCCATGGGGTGGGAGGTGCAAAGGAACTTTAGGAAAACAGACTGGGAGCGTCTAGCCAGAGAGTGTGACATCCCTCCATTACCGGAAGGAGACGAAGGACAAGACATGAATGTGGACGACAGAGCAGAAGGACTGGTGCGCGCGGTAACAAGAGCGATTGAGGTAGCCGTACCAACCAGGAGAAGGGCCGTGGCGGCCACACCGGCACCATGGTCAGCCGAACTGCAGGAGCTACGTCAGTCAGTCAGGAGACTGAGGAAGCACTACCAGCGCAGTGTCGTCTGGTGGGAGAAGCAAAGATGGCTACAATTATACCGGGAGGCAAAAGAGAATTTTCAAAAAGAACTACAAAAGACAAGAACAACTAGCTGGGAAAATTTCGTAACCAGTCAACTGGCCCTCGATCCTTGGGGTGTGCCATATAGACTGGTAAGGGAAAAGATTCGTTCACCAACAATGATTTCTACGCTCAGGCACGGGGGCGGGATGACGGAATCTTGGCAGGAAACTGCCGAGGTCCTCCTCCGGTCACTGTTGCCTGACGATGATAGAAATGAAGACACTGAAGAGCAGCGTCAACTACGCGAAGAAGACCTACACAGGTATGAAAACGACGTGGCGGTCCTCCCCTTCTCTGAAGAGGAAGTTGCTGCTCTTATTAAGTCCCTAAAAAAGGGAAAAGCCCCCGGGCCAGATGGCATTGTGGCGGAGGTAGTGCAGTTCTTAGCCCCACAATTAGTTGCGCCACTCACACACACTTTCAATGCATGCCTTAGGCAAGGCAAATTCCCTAAAATATGGAAAACCGCGAACGTGGTGATCATTAAAAAGGGCCCCGAGAAGGACCCTGCAGAGGCCAAATCTTACAGGCCCATTTGCTTGCTGGACGGCTTCGGCAAACTACTTGAAAAGCTACTAGCGGATAGATTGACTGCTCACCGCATGCTGCGCGGGATGAGCGACAGGCAATTCGGTTTTAGGCCGGGTCGATCGGCATCTGATGCAATCGCCCTAGCGGCCGAGGTCTGTGGCTCAGCCACGTGTAAGTATGTGGTTGGCATCATGGTGGATATCAGTGGCGCCTTTGACAACCTGTGGTGGCCTTCGCTCTTCTCCTGCCTACGGGAGAAAGAGTGTCCAGGGCTGCTATATGGGTGTCTAAGGAGCTATTGTGAAGACCGGGAGGTATGGCTATCATCCCCTAGCGGGAAAGTCCGGAAAACTATCACTAAAGGTTGCCCCCAGGGCTCCGTGCTGGGTCCCCTATTTTGGGACATCCACATGGAGCCTCTTCTGGAAAGTTTACAACAGAGTGATGATGTGCTAGAGGTGATAGCTTACGCCGACGACCTCCTCCTGCTGGTTGGCGGCCGAAGTCGCGAGGACATAGAGCCAAAAATACAGAGAGCAATAGACATACTGCAACTATGGTGCCACAGGACCAAAATGACTATTTCACCAACCAAGTCGACTTACTTATTACTCAAAGGACAATTGATAAGAAACCCGACTGTGAGAATTGACGGAATACCTGTTCTTAGGAGACGAGAGACACGATACTTAGGAATCATCATCGATGAAAGGTGGAATTTCGCAAAGCACATAGAAACCGTGACCCAGAAAGCACTACAATCACTAAATAATCTGATTACCATAGGACACAAGAGATTTCACCTTCCGCCTCAATTAATTAAACTTTATCATAATAGTATACTGACGTCAATAGTGGGTTACGGTTCAGGAGTCTGGGCTCACAGGCTCACGAGGGTGGTGCCTGCTATGACGGTGAGGAGAGTACAAAGAAATATGATATTAAGGTCCGTGGGAGCTTACAGAACATCCCCAGGAGGAGCCCTGTTAATCATAATGGGACTCTGTCCCCTAGATATAAAGATTAGGGAACAGGCAGCTTGGTACTGGGTAAAAAAGGGGGTTATTACCAAGGTAGAAGAAATTATAGGAGCACCAGTTAGGGACAAAGGCGAGATTAGGGAAAGAGGGGTAAACCTATGGCAGGAAATATGGGAATCGGATGAAACTGGTAGAAGAACCTTTCAGTTCCTACCAGATGTAAGGGAAAGATTGAAAATGAAGTACTTTAAGCCAACTCGGGGATTGTTCCACTTCCTCACCGGTCATGGCCCCTATCCGACATATCTTTGTCGGTTTGGGAAAAAGGCTACGCCTGCGTGTGACTGTGGCGCACTGGAGGGTACTCCTGACCATGTGGTTTATGAGTGCCCCCTTTTCGATGATGTAGCCGGGACATTGAGACAACAATTACCTAGCACAAACACCTATGACCTATTAAGACAGGAGGAGACATTTCACAGACTAAATACATTGGTAGACGAGGTATCACAGAAAGTTCTGAGAACCTTTTTGAGAGACCTTCATTAAATAAATAGACATCACCTTCATTAAGTAAACAGACAACACCGAATGCGACCACCGCCCCAATCCCATACAGCCGGTTCGTGGACAGGTCGACTTATAGTTGGAATCCGCCACGACCAGGACCAGGGGGACTGGGGCAAATCCTGATCAAGACAACGCACCGATTATGACATAGATTAGAAAGTAGACGTAGGAATTAGAATAGGATAGTAAGTTAGGAACCTGCAGCGATAAGTTAACCCTTGCCCGCCCTGTGCCAGGGGCTCGCTCATAGGGATTAGCTCTATGGGCAGGGCATCAAGTAGGTTTATATCATTAACTGGCACAATGTAACGCTGCAGGCAGTTAGGATTAACTAGTAGTAGTAATTAGAAATTATGCTAGATACTAAACTAAGAAGTAGTCTGCCTAGTTAAAATTGTTGAACTGTCTGTAGTTAAGTCAAGAAAAATGTATAGCTGCTATTGTAATTTAGGAATGTAGGACCCACTAATCATTAAGGTGGTGGGTCATTATTGTATAACTATTATGAAAGGAAATAAAGATTTTTTTTTTTTTTTTTAAAAAAAAAAATTCTCCCTCTGCCAACTGCAATTGGGCGCAACCTTCAGGCGGCTTTTGGCTATTACCTCACGGCTGGTTCAATGTTTAAAGTCCGTTATGAGACACTTACCCTGCCCACACGGTATGGTGGCGTCGGGCTCGTCAATGTCCGTATGCGATCTGCAGCCTTGTACATGAGTACCATGACAAAACAGTGGATGGGCCAGGGTACATCTCTAACACGCAGCTTGCTTGAGGTCCTCCTACCAGCTTCCACCTCACCACCAGTGTCTGTCGGCCATATCGTGCCTCATTTGTCCCATCTTTCGACCTTTTTCGTCGACTACAGTTATATACATACCAGTCTCCCAGATACACGCCCACCTAGGACTAAGGATTTTTACAGCCTGTTGCTGCGCTGTGTTCCCCGGAATGTGATGGAGACCAAACACCCCTCCATCCAGTGGCCCATAGTGTGGACTACCGTCCACCAGCCCTTCCACCCTACGAACGTCCGGGCGCTGTGGTATCACATAGTCAACAGGAAATTTGCCACGAAGCAGCGCCTGCACAACATTGGCTTGTCAGAATCCCCTCTTTGTCTCCTTTGCCAGCAACTGGACACTGATGAACACCGTCTGACATGCGCCGCATCGCAAGATGTATGGCGCTTCGTGCAGCAAATCATTGCCTGCTATCTCCGGGTGCCACCCGACACAGTCGAGCCTCGAATGTTTCTATACCCGGAGGACCGACATTTTCCCGCCGCCAAATGTCATGCTATTACGTGGGTCAAAGGGTTGGCGGTCGCTTATCTCTTTAATGAGGGACCTAAATCCCGCCTCGACTTCTGGACCTATTTACGAACAGCCCATGCAGCTCTCGAAAACACGCCACGTTACCGAACATTATTTGCTAACTATCTTCGAGCGGTCCCTGTTAGACCTCCACTGAGTTGGGGGGTGCCTGGCACAGAGGGCACCCACCCCTCCTCCCCCGGCGGTGTCTGAGTTTCAACCGCCTACGATCTATTCTACTTCTGACCTCCGCGGATGGGAGAGCGCGTCGCAGATTGCGCGGATTTTATTTCTTTTTGCTTTTCCTTTTTCCTTTCTTTTTCTTTACCTAGAATTTATATTTCTTTTATCTTTCGCATATGTGTTCCCATAATTTCATGCTATTAGTGAATATTACAAAAACACATGCAAATAAATAAATAACAACGCCTTCCACTACTGTTGATTCCTGTTTCTCCCACTTCCCTAAGCACCACAGGCTCGGTGGTGGTGCGGGGGACACTGTGGCCAGGCCTCAGGTTTCGACCCCTGCCCACTTTGTCCCCCGAGCCCCCACCGCTCCACTAAAAAAAAAAAAAAAAAAAAAAAAAAAAAGTGGTATGATTCCTACTTAGGGTGCAGGCGGTCCCGGGTTCAAATCCCGGACGAGCCCTAGCGTTTTGTGCAAACTGATCGCACGTCAGTGGCTGAGTCAGCGCAAAAAGCTCGCCGTCAATATCAAATGAATTTCTTGTTTGGTGTGAGCAATTGACACTGTGGTCCGACCCGTGAAGGCGATTACGAAGGTTTCGGGTACAGGTGGTAGCAGATGCATGTTAGTAAGTCTTGCTTAAAGTGATGAAAATGTGTTTCCGCCCGGGATGGAACCAGGGACCTTCTGCGTGTTAGGAAGACGCGATAACCGCTACACCACGGAAACCGCTTGTGTACCCCTTATTTCGCAGACAACTTGTAGTGATGTTGCCATCGTAACTAAAAAATTCAATAAATGTGGTACTTGCAAAACGAAGGGACATGCAGCAGATCCACACACGACGTGGCTCATTGGAGGACAATACGACACAGGCAGGAAAATACTGTTCCCGCCCGGGATCGAACCGGGGACCTTCCGCGCGTGAAGCAGACGTGATAACCGCTCCACTACGGAAACGACGGACCCGAGGACTCCATCCTCGTTCACTGGAACTTGCCTCAGCCTTTCTCTCGTCCGCGAATGCACACACGACAGTTCTTTTGTCAGCCTGGAACCCATCACAGCCGAGGGCTCAAGAAGTCTTCGGGGTGCTCGAGAGGGTGTCTGTCGTAGCATCCCGAACGAGATAGCGGCGTTTCGCGCAGTCGTTATTGCAAGTCACATCAGCAAAAGCAATCACTTTCTCAGCAGCAGGCAGTGCGAGCCCAGCGGCATGCAGCAGATCCACACACGACGTGGCTCATTGGAGGACAATACGACATAGGCAGGAAAATACTGTTCCCGCCCGGGATCGAACCGGGGACCTGCTGAGTGTGAAGCAGACGTGATAACCGCTACACTACGGAAACGACGGACTCGAGCTCTCCATCCTTGTACACTCGAAGACGCCTCAGCCTCTCTCCCGTCCGCGCATGCACACACCATAGTTCTTTTGACAGCCTGAAACCCATCGCAGCCGAGGGCTCAACAAGTATTCGGGGTGCTCGAGAGGGTGTCTGTCGTAGCATCCCGAACGAGATAGCGGCGTTTCGCGCAGTCGTTATTGCAAGTCACATCAGTAAAAGCAATCACTTTCTCAGCAGCAGGCAGTGCGAGCCCAGCGGCATGCAGCAGATCCACACACGACGTGGCTCATTGGAGGACAATACGACATAGGCAGGAAAATACTGTTCCCGCCCGGGATCGAACCGGGGACCTGCTGAGTGTGAAGCAGACGTGATAACCGCTACACTACGGAAACGACGGACTCGAGCTCTCCATCCTTGTACACTCGAAGACGCCTCAGCCTCTCTCCCGTCCGCGCATGCACACACCATAGTTCTTTTGACAGCCTGAAACCCATCGCAGCCGAGGGCTCAACAAGTATTCGGGGTGCTCGAGAGGGTGTCTGTCGTAGCATCCCGAACGAGATAGCGGCGTTTCGCGCAGTCGTTATTGCAAGTCACATCAGCAAAAGCAATCACTTTCTCAGCAGCAGGCAGTGCGAGCCCAGCGGCAGCTCTACATGAAGGTACCAATAGCCCAGGAAGGCCGCCGACCGCGGGAATTCGCGCCGCCCCCATCCCGCCAGCGTACACGAGACTTCCGGGGCACCCTGGACTACATCGAGGGACTGCAATAATTGGCATTCGCCGTGTCACAGGGCTCGTTGGTCTAGGAGTATGATTCCTGCTTAGGGTGCAGGAGGTCCCGGGTTCAAATCCCGGACGAGCACTAGCGTTTTGTGCAAACTGATCGCACGTCAGTGGCTGAGTTAGCGCAAAAAGCTCGCCGTCAATATCAAATGAATTTCTTATTCGATGTGAGCAATTGACACTCTGGTCCGACGCGTGAAGGCGATTACGAAGGTTTCCGGTACAGATGGTAGCAGATGCATGTTAGTAAGTCTTGCTTAAAGTGATGAAAAAGTGTTTCCGCACGGGATCGAACCGTGGACCTTCTGCGTGTTAGGCAGACGTGATAACCGCCACACCACGGAAACTGCTTGTGTGCACCTTACTTCACAGACAACTTGTAGTGATGTTGCCAACGTAACTAAAAAATTCAATCAATGTGGTACTTGCAAAAGGAAGGGACATGCAGCAGATCCACACACGGCGTGGCTCATTGGAGGACAATACGACATAGGCAGGAAAATACTGTTCCCGCCCGGGATCGAACCGGGGACCTTCTGCGTGTGAAGCAGACGTGATAACCGCTACACTACGGAAACGACGGATCCGAGGAGTCCATCCTTGTTCACTCCAACTTGCCTCAGCCTTTCTCTCGTCCGTGAATGCACACACGACAGTTCTTTTGTCAGCCTGGAACCCATCGCAGCCGAGGGCTCAAGAAGTCTTCGGGGTGCTCGAGAGGGTGTCTGCCGTAGCACCCCTAACGAGATAGCGGCGTTTCGCGCAGTCGTTATTGCAAGTCATATCAGCAAAAGCAATCACTTTCTCAGCAGCAGGCCTGCCCTGGCGTACGGGAACTATAAGTCCCACAGCCACACCTTCACCCGCCCATGTTAGGCAATATTCTTCTGCCTGACTAATGTAGTACTATCACGGTCAGAGGGTGGTAAGGGACTACAAGTCCCACCGCCACACCTCCAAAGTGAATTGCAGTGACGGAGTCACTGCCCTGTGGAAATCTACTGCCTCACCAACACAGTTAGACCGCAATAGACCGGTGATGCTGTATTGTAACATATCACCCCGGACTACAAGTCCATTTAAAAAAAAAAAAAAAAAAAGCAGCAGGCAGTGCGAGCCCAGCGGCAGCTCTACATGAAGGTACCAATAGCCCAGGAAGGCCGCCGACCGCGGGAATTCGCGCTGCCCCCATCCCGCCAGCGTACACGAGACTTCCAGGGCACCCTGGACGACATCGAGGGACTGCAATAATTGGCATTCGCCGTGTCACAGGGCTCGTTGGTCTAGTTCCGTTTCAGCCGCGCTCGCGAGTGGCCGCTGTTAACTGTTGCGCTGCACTTCAGTGTTTACATCGCTATACTTGTGTTTCGCCGAGTGCCGTCCGTCCGTTAATCTCCGTGTTCGTTCCTGTTCCTTGTGATCTGATCGCTCTTTCTGGTCTTGCTGCTGCTACTTGGAATTTCGGTTGTTTAACCGAAATTGCTTCGCTGGATTAACCATGGCTACAAACCTCAGGAAGAACACTCTGGTATTTGCTTTTGACAAAGAATCCCGTCCTGTTCAGCCGACATCCCTGGAAATAGATGACTGGATTACACAGGTAATTGGTCTAAATTCTGAAACCGTTCATACCTGGCAACTGGATCAGGAAAAATACTGTGTTTTTGTCAAGTTAATCAGTGCTTCGACTGTTGACAAAGTGTTACGAAAGTGGGGCTATGAAGTAGATTTTGTGCATAGAAATGGTTATAAAAGTAAGGTTTCCATCTATAGAGCGGACATTCATTACAAAACCGTTCGTGTCTTGAATCTCCCCATTGAAATTGAAAATGATAAGATTAAGGAAGCTCTTTTAAACTACGGAGACGTTAAATCAATTGCAAATGAAAGATGGTCGCCTCGCTTTAAACTGCAGTGTTTTAACGGGGTCCGCTGTGTAGAGATGGACGTCAAGACGAATATTCCGTCTCACATAACTGTTTGTGGGTATAAGGCACAAATTGTTTATACAGGTCAGGAAGCTACATGTCATATATGTAACGAAACCGGCCACTTCAGACAGGAATGTCCGCGGCGAACTGTTGTGCTTAAAAGTAATTTGATACAGCGTCAGAAGCTTACCTTAAATGATCTGTTACCAAAGAATAGCCCGGAACAACTGGTTGAGGATGTTAACGCAGCGGGACAAGCTGATGTCTCCCTTCACGATAACAGTCAATTTCCCCCGTTAACAACAAAAGGAAACCCCGTTGCCACTACTCGTGAAACTGAAATGCAACCGAAAAAACGACCTCTGGAGATAACTGATAGTTGTTCAGAGGACGAGCCGTCTTGTCCCACTCCCTCACTTCGCAAGCAAAAACAGTGCGATGAGAAGGCAGAGGAACCTGAAGGCAAAATGCGAATGGAAACTAATGAACAGAAAGATAATACACATACGGTACCAGAAAATGAAAGGGGTGTAAGCAGCATTAATTTGCAAGAAACAACAGGTGCAGTAGCCGATTGCAAAGATCAGAATCTATCTGTTAATAAACAAATTCAGGGAGAAGATGCAAAACTGCAGTCTCCATTTGTTTCCCTCGATCAGAAAGTGAGTGAAATTAATAAAGAACGAGGAAGTGGTGGCCAAACTGAAATCACGGTCAACACCTCAGGGCAGGCGCCGGCAACCGAAATTGCTAAAGCGTCTGCTGCTGCTCCAGATAAGCCGCGAAGTAAAATACCGACGCAACCAAATGAGAATGTAGCTCGTAACCAAGGGAAGGGAAAATCCAGTAGGGGCGACCCAAACCCAAAGAATGTTCAGTCCGAAACAGTCGTACACGAATCACTGGAGGAAAAATCAGAAAGTTTACCAGGAAATCAGTCTGCTTGCGGTACAAGAGAAAACATCAGAAGTAGAAAAAAAACGGGACAGTAACTAATAAACTGATTGAAGTGTTATTCCATGTTCAGCCTTCCGAGAAAACTGTTACAGCTTAACTGAACCCTGAACCACAGTAAACTAAATTAGTTCAACAAAACAACTACATAGTGACAGCACAATGACGCAATCTTATTCTGTCACCACTATAAACATAAATAAAATCACGACCGGTTTGAAATTATCGGCCCTTAAGGAATTTTTGTACGAATCCGCGACTGATATTGCCCTGTTACAAGAAGTTCTAATTTCGGATTTGGTAATTCCCAGTTTTGTCAGTTACATAAATGTATCTCCCGAAACAAGTGTTGGAACAGCTATTTTGGTAAGGGAAGGGATTACAGTAAGCGAGGTGGAACGACTGGAATCCGGAAGGGGAATAGGACTAAATATCTATGATGTGACTATCATCAACTTGTACGCCCCTTCAGGAAGTTCTCATCGAGCTGACAGGGCACGTTTCTTCAAAGACGACTTGATATACTTGTTAAGGAAATCACCAAGACAGTTATTACTTGGAGGTGATTTTAATTGTGTTTTAAATCGAAAAGATCAGTTACCTAATTTTAATTTCTCAAGTGAACTAAAACAATTAGTTACTGGTTTAGAATTAAAGGATATATGGGAAATCAAATACCCCTCAATTGTTGAGTTCACTTATGTCACGGCAACATCACGTAGCAGGATTGATAGACTATATATTTCTAAAAATCTTGTAACTTCCGTGACAAAAATAGAAACCATTCCTACGTACTTTTCAGACCATACAAGTGTCTTAGCTTGCATAAATCTAACAAGACAGCCGGTTCGCCGATTCAAGAATCAGTGGAATTTGAACACTTCCTTGTTAGTTAATCATGATTTAGAAGATCTGATTAAAGAAACATGGGCAATATGCCTGCGAGCCCGTAGTAGATATGCCACTGCTATTGACTGGTGGGTTAAAATGGCAAAGCCAAAGTTGAGGAAAGTTCTTATTCAATACAGTGCCCAGAGCGCAAGGGAAATGAAATGCACTATAGAGTATTACTATTCCGTTTTGAGAGATCTATATGATCAAGTCTCAGCAGGTTCCTCACTTCGGATAGCAGACATCAAAAAAGTCAAAGCCAAGTTACTTAATATCAAGAGAAGTCAAATGGAAGGGTTGAAAATAAAATCGAAGGCAAATTCGGTGTCAGCAGATGAAACTACTTCCCTATATCATTTAGTGAAGCATACGAAAAACGGGAGAAGGACTTTTATTGAAGAAATTCGAACAAAACACGGCACGATTCTCAGCACCCAGCAGGATATCATGGACGAGATTTATCGCTATTATTGCGAGCTATATTCTGTACATCAAAGTAGTGATGCTTCCTTGGAAGAATTCCTTGACATCCTAGCCCCACAGCTGACAGAAGACAACGAAAATTTTCTCGAGGTTGTCAGTGAAGAAGACGTGTATGAGACTCTGTGCGCCTCGCCACCAAAAAAATCCCCAGGACCGGATGGTCTGCCAGCAGAATTTTACATCCGTTACTGGCCAATAGTGGGTGCGAAAATCACGGACATTGTAAATGAGGTTATTCAGGGTAAAATGATTCCGGCTGAGTTTAAGGAGAGTAAAATTGTTCTGGTGCCAAAAAATAATGGAAACAAAGATTTAAATAATTTTCGTCCAATTTCACTGCTGAATTCTGATTATAAATTAATAGCTAGAATAATAAACAAGAGAATTTCATGCCTTACAGATAAAATTATTAGTCAACATCAGAACTGTGCGCAAGGCAGAACCATTTTTCAAAATCTAGCGGAATTCAGGGATATCATTGCAATAACTTCTGTAACAAACATAAAGTGTGCTTTATTGTTTTTAGATTTTTATAAGGCGTTCGATGTAGTAAACCATGAATATCTTCTACAGACATTGAAGAAAATAGGTTTCAACGATAGGGTTATACAGTTGATTAAGAACATAGCAACTGGAATAAATGCTAAAATAGCGGTGAATTGTCAACAATCCAGGCCGATGAAAATACAACGAGGTGTTCCTCAAGGAAGTCCTCTGTCCATGTCGCTCTTCGCAATTTCGCTGGAACCTTTCCTCCGACATGTCCATGCTACATTAAAAGGCTTAACATTATCAGGAAACAAAACAGTTATAAGAGCCTATGCTGACGATATAGGGGTCATTATAAGGAATAATGACGAGGTTACCACGCTAGATTCGTACTGTAGAGCATCTGGAGCCAATGCAAACGGAAAAAAAAGTAAGATGTTAAATCTCAGAGGTTTTGATAATATCAACGTCGAGTGGGCAAACTTAGTTCGACAACATAAAACACTTGGGATCACCCTGACAGCATGCCCTATGAAAATGACGGCTTTAAATTGGAAAGTTGCAGCAGATAAAGTTCAAGGAGCCATTGTAGAGAATTTAACTCGATATATGAACCAAGTTCAAAGAACACAGTATATCAACTCATGCATCCTTGCTAAGGCTTATTATACTGCCCAGCTGTTTCCAATACCGAGAATGATAGCGAGGAGAATAATGTCCAACATCACAAAATTTTTGTGGAGAGGTGAAGTGTTCAGAGTATCTGCTAAAGTAGCCACTTTAGATCCTAAAAATGGTGGACTAGGATTAATTGATATAACGGATAAAGCCTCTGCTCTTTTTATCAAAAGGCAAGTTAATTTAATAAGAGACTCGCGAGAAAGCATAACCAGCCAACTTTTCGACATCATTAAACCTCCAAGCCTGCTTCCCCCGATTGACGCGCAGAATATCAACAGTCCCTTACAGCACGTGAGGATTTTCTATGTTGAGTTTAGTTATGTCAGTGTCGAACTCAGGCAGTCCCGACACTTAACATCGAGAGCCATAATGCGGGAACGAAAGAAAAGCGAAGGAAGAAACAAAATAGAACGACAGTTTCCAAACATTGAGTGGACTGAGATTTGGAAAAACATTAGTTCTAATGTGCTCACGTCTAATATAAAAACGTCATGGTACAAGACAGTTAACAACATAGTTAGCACCAATGAAAGACTGCACGCAATCGGACTCTGTGAAACAAATTTATGTCAACAATGTCATCTAGTTGACACAGTAATTCATCGATATACTTGCAGTGGTCACATGAATAGTTGGATCCGGGAGCAAATAGCTCTGATTACAAGAACATCCCCTGACTATATATCGCTGTCATTGATACACAGGCCTGAAGCACGCTATTTCCCAGAAACAAAAAATAACGCTGTGTACTGGTTGCTGGGAAATTTTGTTAACTACGTCCTTAACAAATTAGGATCCGATAGCATCATAGAGTTCAAGGTACACATGCTGTGTGAGTTCCACAAAATTAGAAGCTATTCGAATCACAAGAAAAAGTTCGGTAATATGATAAAAATTGTATTTGAAAGAATGGGCATTGGTTAATATAAAAAAGAAGACTGTGTTGACAGTGATGTATTGTAGTTACCTTAAGGATACTATTTAAGATTTTACAGTATATTTATGATGTGTGCTTTCTCTACTTCAGAGAGTAGTTTTTTGAAATTTATAATCTAATGTACAGAACTTATGTGACATTGAGATTGTGTGTCTAATAGTGCCAAACACAAATCATGAAAGGTGCATTATTGGCTTATACTAGAAATTTGGAAATAGACAGTTTTTATAGAAATCTCCTTATCGATTGGTTAAAACCATAAGATACTATCCGATAAATGTAATATTCAATGGCTGGCACATTGCCCTGTTCATTTTTGCAGTGAAAGACTGATTATATAGATCTGATCACTTCAAATACTTAGATTCAATTTATGTCCAGAAAGTGTAGTTGGAAGGCTAGTCAACTTTATTATATATCTCCTTTCCGCCATTCTCAAGTATTTATGTTTAATTTAATTCTTTCTAGTGATTTAGTCAGTAACGCAATCTTCTGTTGTCTTTCCTTAAGGTCAGCGCAATTGAAATGATCAAACCGCTTTGTTTAAATAACTTCATGTATGTATAACTAGTATGTATTTGCAATGTGTAACATTGTTTTTTTTAATAAAGGTTTTATAAAAAAAAAAAAAAAAAAAAGACGTATGATTCCTGCTTAGGGTACAGGAGGTCCCGGGTTCAAATCCCGGACGAGCCCTAGCGTGTTGTGCAAACTGATCACACGTCAGTGGCTGAGTCAGCGCAAAAAGCTCGCCGTCAATATCAAATGAATTTCTTATTTGGTGTGAGCAATTGACGCTGTGGTCCAACGCGTGAAGGCGATTACGAAGGTTTCGGGTACAGATGGTAGCAGATGCATGTTAGTAAGTCTTGCTTAAAGTGATGAAAAAGTGTTTCCGCCCGGGATCGAACCAGGGAACTTCTGCGTGATGGGCAGACGTGATAACCTATACACCACGGAAACTGCTTGTGCGCACCTTACTTCACAGACAACTTGTAGTGATGTTGCCATCGTAACTAAAAAATTCAATAAATCTGGTACTTGCAAAACGAAGGGACATGCAGCAGATATACACACGACGTGGCTCATTGGAGGACAATACGACACAGGCAGGAAAATACTGTTCCCGCCCGGGAACGAACCGGGGACCTTCTGCGTGTGAAGCAGACGTGATAACCGCTACACTACGGAAACGACGGACCCGAGAAGTCCATCCTTGTTCACTCCAACTTGCCTCAGCCTTTCTCTCGTCCGCGAATGCACACACGACATTTCATTTGTCAGCCTGGAACCCATCACAGCCGAGGGCTCAAGAAGTCTTCGGGGTGCTCGAGAGGGTGTCTGCCGTAGCACCCCTAACGAGATAGCGGCGTTTCGCGCAGTCGTTATTGCAAGTCATATCAGCAAAAGCAATCACTTTCTCAGCAGCAGGCAGTGCGAGCCCAGCGGCAGCTCTACATGAAGGTACCAATAGCCCAGGAAGGCCGCCGACCGCGGGAATTCGCGCCGCCCCCATCCCGCCAGCCTACACGAGACTGTCAGGGCACCCTGGACGACATCGAGGGACCGAAGTAATTGGCATTCGCCGTGTCACAGGGCTCGTTGGTCTAGGGGTATGATTCCTGTTTAGGGTGCAGGAGGTCCCGGGTTCAAATCCCGGACGAGCCCTAGCGTGTTGTGCAAACTGATCGCACGTCAGTGGCTGAGTCAGCGCAAAAAGCTCGCCGTCAATATCAAATGAATTTCTTATTTGGTGTGAGCAATTGACGCTGTGGTCCAACGCGTGAAGGCGATTACGAAGGTTTCGGGTACAGATGGTAGCAGATGCATGTTAGTAAGTCTTGCTTAAAGTGATGAAAAAGTGTTTCCGCCCGGGATCGAACCAGGGAACTTCTGCGTGATGGGCAGACGTGATAACCTCTACACCACGGAAACTGCTTGTGCGCACCTTACTTCACAGACAACTTGTAGTGATGTTGCCATCGTAACTAAAAAATTCAATAAATGTGGTACTTGCAAAACGAAGGGACATGCAGCAGATCCACACACGACGTGGCTCATTGGAGGACAATACGACACAGGCAGGAAAATACTGTTCCCGCCCGGGATCGAACCGGGGACCTTCTGCGTGTGAAGCAGACGTGATAACCGCTACACTACGGAAACGACGGACCCGAGAAGTCCATCCTTGTTCACTCCAACTTGCCTCAGCCTTTCTCTCGTCCGCGAATGCACACACGACATTTCATTTGTCAGCCTGGAACCCATCACAGCCGAGGGCTCAAGAAGTCTTCGGGGTGCTCGAGAGGGTGTCTGCCGTAGCACCCCTAACGAGATAGCGGCGTTTCGCGCAGTCGTTATTGCAAGTCATATCAGCAAAAGCAATCACTTTCTCAGCAGCAGGCAGTGCGAGCCCAGCGGCAGCTCTACATGAAGGTACCAATAGCCCAGGAAGGCCGCCGACCGCGGCAATTCGCGCCGCCCCAATCCCGCCAGCCTACACGAGACTGTCAGGGCACCCTGGACGACATCGAGGGACCGAAGTAATTGGCATTCGCCGTGTCACAGGGCTCGTTGGTCTAGGGGTATGATTCCTGCTTAGGGTGCAGGAGGTCCCGGGTTCAAATCCCGGACGAGCCCTAGCGTGTTGTGCAAACTGATCGCACGTCAGTGGCTGAGTCAGCGCAAAAAGCTCGCCGTCAATATCAAATGAATTTCTTATTTGGTGTGAGCAATTGACGCTGTGGTCCAACGCGTGAAGGCGATTACGAAGGTTTCGGGTACAGATGGTAGCAGATGCATGTTAGTAAGTCTTGCTTAAAGTGATGAAAAAGTGTTTCCGCCCGGGATCGAACCAGGGAACTTCTGCGTGATGGGCAGGCGTGATAACCTCTACACCACGGAAACTGCTTGTGCGCACCTTACTTCACAGACAACTTGTAGTGATGTTGCCATCGTAACTAAAAAATTCAATAAATGTGGTACTTGCAAAACGAAGGGACATGCAGCAGATCCACACACGACGTGGCTCATTGGAGGACAATGCGACACAGGCAGGAAAATACTGTTCCCGCCTGGGATCGAACCGGGGACCTTCTGCGTGTGAAGCAGACGTGATAACCGCTACACTACGGAAACGACGGACCCGAGAAGTCCATCCTTGTTCACTCCAACTTGCCTCAGCCTTTCTCTCGTCCGCGAATGCACACACGACATTTCATTTGTCAGCCTGGAACCCATCACAGCCGAGGGCTCAAGAAGTCTTCGGGGTGCTCGAGAGGGTGTCTGCCGTAGCACCCCTAACGAGATAGCGGCGTTTCGCGCAGTCGTTATTGCAAGTCATATCAGCAAAAGCAATCACTTTCTCAGCAGCAGGCAGTGCGAGCCCAGCGGCAGCTCTACATGAAGGTACCAATAGCCCAGGAAGGCCGCCGACCGCAGGAATTCGCGCCGCCCCCATCCCGCCAGCCTACACGAGACTGTCAGGGCACCCTGGACGACATCGAGGGACCGAAGTAATTGGCATTCGCCGTGTCACAGGGCTCGTTGGTCTAGGGGTATGATTCCTGCTTAGGGTGCAGGAGGTCCCGGGTTCAAATCCCGGACGAGCCCTAGCGTGTTGTTTAAACTGATCGCACGTCAGTGGCTGAGTCAGCGCAAAAAGCTCGCCGTCAATATCAAATGAATTTCTTATTTGGTGTGAGCAATTGACGCTGTGGTCCAACGCGTGAAGGCGATTACGAAGGTTTCGGGTACAGATGGTAGCAGATGCATGTTAGTAAGTCTTGCTTAAAGTGATGAAAAAGTGTTTCCGCCCGGGATCGAACCAGGGAACTTCTGCGTGATGGGCAGGCGTGATAACCTCTACACCACGGAAACTGCTTGTGCGCACCTTACTTCACAGACAACTTGTAGTGATGTTGCCATCGTAACTAAAAAATTCAATAAATGTGGTACTTGCAAAACGAAGGGACATGCAGCAGATCCACACACGACGTGGCTCATTGGAGGACAATACGACACAGGCAGGAAAATACTGTTCCCGCCCGGGATCGAACCGGGGACCTTCTGCGTGTGAAGCAGACGTGATAACCGCTACACTACGGAAACGACGGACCCGAGAAGTCCATCCTTGTTCACTCCAACTTGCCTCAGCCTTTCTCTCGTCCGCGAATGCACACACGACATTTCATTTGTCAGCCTGGAACCCATCACAGCCGAGGGCTCAAGAAGTCTTCGGGGTGCTCGAGAGGGTGTCTGCCGTAGCACCCCTAACGAGATAGCGGCGTTTCGCGCAGTCGTTATTGCAAGTCATATCAGCAAAAGCAATCACTTTCTCAGCAGCAGGCAGTGCGAGCCCAGCGGCAGCTCTACATGAAGGTACCAATAGCCCAGGAAGGCCGCCGACCGCGGGAATTCGCGCCGCCCCCATCCCGCCAGCCTGCACGAGACTGTCAGGGCACCCTGGACGACATCGAGGGACCGAAGTAATTGGCATTCGCCGTGTCACAGGGCTCGTTTGTCTAGGGGTATGATTCCTGCTTAGGGTGCAGGAGGTCCCGGGTTCAAATCCCGGACGAGCCCTAGCGTGTTGTGCAAACTGATCGCACGTCAGTGGCTGAGTCAGCGCAAAAAGCTCGCCGTCAATATCAAATGAATTTCTTATTTGGTGTGAGCAATTGACGCTGTGGTCCAACGCGTGAAGGCGATTACGAAGGTTTCGGGTACAGATGGTAGCAGATGCATGTTAGTAAGTCTTGCTTAAAGTGATGAAAAAGTGTTTCCGCCCGGGATCGAACCAGGGAACTTCTGCGTGATGGGCAGACGTGATAACCTCTACACCACGGAAACTGCTTGTGCGCACCTTACTTCACAGACAACTTGTAGTGATGTTGCCATCGTAACTAAAAAATTCAATAAATGTGGTACTTGCAAAACGAAGGGACATGCAGCAGATCCACACACGACGTGGCTCATTGGAGGACAATACGACACAGGCAGGAAAATACTGTTCCCGCCCGGGATCGAACCGGGGACCTTCTGCGTGTGAAGCAGACGTGATAACCGCTACTGTACGGAAACGACGGACCCGAGAAGTCCATCCTTGTTCACTCCAACTTGCCTCAGCCTTTCTCTCGTCCGCGAATGCACACACGACATTTCGTTTGTCAGCTTGGAACCCATCACAGCCGAGGGCTCAAGAAGTCTTCGGGGTGCTCGAGAGGGTGTCTGCCGTAGCACCCCTAACGAGATAGCGGCGTTTCGCGCAGTCGTTATTGCAAGTCATATCAGCAAAAGCAATCACTTTCTCAGCAGCAGGCAGTGCGAGCCCAGCGGCAGCTCTACATGAAGGTACCAATAGCCCAGGAAGGCCGCCGACCGCGGGAATTCGCGCCGCCCCCATCCCGCCAGCCTACACGAGACTGTCAGGGCACCCTGGACGACATCGAGGGACCGAAGTAATTGGCATTCGCCGTGTCACAGGGCTCGTTGGTCTAGGGGTATGATTCCTGCTTAGGGTGCAGGAGGTCCCGGGTTCAAATCCCGGACGAGCCCTAGCGTGTTGTGCAAACTGATCGCACGTCAGTGGCTGAGTCAGCGCAAAAAGCTCGCCGTCAATATCAAATGAATTTCTTATTTGGTGTGAGCAATTGACGCTGTGGGCCAACGCGTGAAGGCGATTACGAAGGTTTCGGGTACAGATGGTAGCAGATGCATGTTAGTAAGTCTTGCTTAAAGTGATGAAAAAGTGTTTCCGCCCGGGATCGAACCAGGGAACTTCTGCGTGATGGGCAGGCGTGATAACCTCTACACCACGGAAACTGCTTGTGCGCACCTTACTTCACAGACAACTTGTAGTGATGTTGCCATCGTAACTAAAAAATTCAATAAATGTGGTACTTGCAAAACGAAGGGACATGCAGCAGATCCACACACGACGTGGCTCATTGGAGGACAATACGACACAGGCAGGAAAATACTGTTCCCGCCTGGGATCGAACCGGGGACCTTCTGCGTGTGAAGCAGACGTGATAACCGCTACACTACGGAAACGACGGACCCGAGAAGTCCATCCTTGTTCACCCCAACTTGCCTCAGCCTTTCTCTCGTCCGCGAATGCACACACGACATTTCATTTGTCAGCCTGGAACCCATCACAGCCGAGGGCTCAAGAAGTCTTCGGGGTGCTCGAGAGGGTGTCTGCCGTAGCACCCCTAACGAGATAGCGGCGTTTCGCGCAGTCGTTATTGCAAGTCATATCAGTAAAACCAATCACTTTCTCAGCAGCAGGCAGTGCGAGCCCAGCGGCAGCTCTACATGAAGGTACCAATAGCCCAGGAAGGCCGCCGACCGCGGGAATTCGCGCCGCCCCCATCCCGCCAGCCTGCACGAGACTGTCAGGGCACCCTGGACGACATCGAGGGACCGAAGTAATTGGCATTCGCCGTGTCACAGGGCTCGTTTGTCTAGGGGTATGATTCCTGCTTAGGGTGCAG
Organism: Schistocerca piceifrons; assembly: GCF_021461385.2. NCBI lineage: Eukaryota > Metazoa > Arthropoda > Insecta > Orthoptera > Acrididae > Schistocerca > Schistocerca piceifrons. The sequence continues at coordinate 42,343,642 of NC_060139.1, read as the reverse complement.
GAGGTCCCGGGTTCAAATCCCGGACGAGCCCTAGCGTGTTGTGCAAACTGATCGCACGTCAGTGGCTGAGTCAGCGCAAAAAGCTCGCCGTCAATATCAAATGAATTTCTTATTTGGTGTGAGCAATTGACGCTGTGGTCCAACGCGTGAAGGCGATTACGAAGGTTTCGGGTACAGATGGTAGCAGATGCATGTTAGTAAGTCTTGCTTAAAGTGATGAAAAAGTGTTTCCGCCCGGGATCGAACCAGGGAACTTCTGCGTGATGGGCAGACGTGATAACCTCTACACCACGGAAACTGCTTGTGCGCACCTTACTTCACAGACAACTTGTAGTGATGTTGCCATCGTAACTAAAAAATTCAATAAATGTGGTACTTGCAAAACGAAGGGACATGCAGCAGATCCACACACGACGTGGCTCATTGGAGGACAATACGACACAGGCAGGAAAATACTGTTCCCGCCCGGGATCGAACCGGGGACCTTCTGCGTGTGAAGCAGACGTGATAACCGCTACTGTACGGAAACGACGGACCCGAGAAGTCCATCCTTGTTCACTCCAACTTGCCTCAGCCTTTCTCTCGTCCGCGAATGCACACACGACATTTCGTTTGTCAGCTTGGAACCCATCACAGCCGAGGGCTCAAGAAGTCTTCGGGGTGCTCGAGAGGGTGTCTGCCGTAGCACCCCTAACGAGATAGCGGCGTTTCGCGCAGTCGTTATTGCAAGTCATATCAGCAAAAGCAATCACTTTCTCAGCAGCAGGCAGTGCGAGCCCAGCGGCAGCTCTACATGAAGGTACCAATAGCCCAGGAAGGCCGCCGACCGCGGGAATTCGCGCCGCCCCCATCCCGCCAGCCTACACGAGACTGTCAGGGCACCCTGGACGACATCGAGGGACCGAAGTAATTGGCATTCGCCGTGTCACAGGGCTCGTTGGTCTAGGGGTATGATTCCTGCTTAGGGTGCAGGAGGTCCCGGGTTCAAATCCCGGACGAGCCCTAGCGTGTTGTGCAAACTGATCGCACGTCAGTGGCTGAGTCAGCGCAAAAAGCTCGCCGTCAATATCAAATGAATTTCTTATTTGGTGTGAGCAATTGACGCTGTGGGCCAACGCGTGAAGGCGATTACGAAGGTTTCGGGTACAGATGGTAGCAGATGCATGTTAGTAAGTCTTGCTTAAAGTGATGAAAAAGTGTTTCCGCCCGGGATCGAACCAGGGAACTTCTGCGTGATGGGCAGGCGTGATAACCTCTACACCACGGAAACTGCTTGTGCGCACCTTACTTCACAGACAACTTGTAGTGATGTTGCCATCGTAACTAAAAAATTCAATAAATGTGGTACTTGCAAAACGAAGGGACATGCAGCAGATCCACACACGACGTGGCTCATTGGAGGACAATACGACACAGGCAGGAAAATACTGTTCCCGCCTGGGATCGAACCGAGGACCTTCTGCGTGTGAAGCAGACGTGATAACCGCTACACTACGGAAACGACGGACCCGAGAAGTCCATCCTTGTTCACTCCAACTTGCCTCAGCCTTTCTCTCGTCCGCGAATGCACACACGACATTTCATTTGTCAGCCTGGAACCCATCACAGCCGAGGGCTCAAGAAGTCTTCGGGGTGCTCGAGAGGGTGTCTGCCGTAGCACCCCTAACGAGATAGCGGCGTTTCGCGCAGTCGTTATTGCAAGTCATATCAGCAAAACCAATCACTTTCTCAGCAGCAGGCAGTGCGAGCCCAGCGGCAGCTCTACATGAAGGTACCAATAGCCCAGGAAGGCCGCCGACCGCGGGAATTCGCGCCGCCCCCATCCCGCCAGCCTACACGAGACTGTCAGGGCACCCTGGACGACATCGAGGGACCGAAGTAATTGGCATTCGCCGTGTCACAGGGCTCGTTGGTCTAGGGGTATGATTCCTGCTTAGGGTGCAGGAGGTCCCGGGTTCAAATCCCGGACGAGCCCTAGCGTGTTGTGCAAACTGATCGCACGTCAGTGGCTGAGTCAGCGCAAAAAGCTCGCCGTCAATATCAAATGAATTTCTTATTTGGTGTGAGCAATTGACGCTGTGGCCCAACGCGTGAAGGCGATTACGAAGGTTTCGGGTACAGATGCTAGCAGATGCATGTTAGTAAGTCTTGCTTAAAGTGATGAAAAAGTGTTTCCGCCCGGGATCGAACCAGGGAACTTCTGCGTGATGGGCAGGCGTGATACCCTCTACACCACGGAAACTGCTTGTGCGCACCTTACTTCACAGACAACTTGTAGTGATGTTGCCATCGTAACTAAAAAATTCAATAAATGTGGTACTTGCAAAACGAAGGGACATGCAGCAGATCCACACACGACGTGGCTCATTGGAGGACAATACGACACAGGCAGGAAAATACTGTTCCCGCCCGAGATCGAACCAGGGACCTTCTGCGTGTGAAGCAGACGTGATAACCGCTACACTACGGAAACGACGGACCCGAGAAGTCCATCCTTGTTCACTCCAACTTGCCTCAGCCTTTCTCTCGTCCGCGAATGCACACACGACATTTCATTTGTCAGCCTGGAACCCATCACAGCCGAGGGCTCAAGAAGTCTTCGGGGTGCTCGAGAGGGTGTCTGCCGTAGCACCCCTAACGAGATAGCGGCGTTTCGCGCAGTCGTTATTGCAAGTCATATCAGCAAAAGCAATCACTTTCTCAGCAGCAGGCAGTGCGAGCCCAGCGGCAGCTCTACATGAAGGTACCAATAGCCCAGGAAGGCCGCCGACCGCGCGAATTGGCGAGGCGCCCATCCCGCCAGCCTACACGAGACTGTCAGGGCATCCTGGACGACATCGAGGGACCGAAGTAATTGGCATTCGCCGTGTCACAGGGCTCGTTGGTCTAGGGGTATGATTCCTGCTTAGGGTGCAGGAGGTCCCGGGTTCAAATCCCGGAAGAGCCCTAGCGTGTTGTTTAAACTGATCGCACGTCAGTGGCTGAGTCAGCGCAAAAAGCTCGCCGTCAATATCAAATGAATTTCTTATTTGGTGTGAGCAATTGACGCTGTGGTCCAACGCGTGAAGGCGATTACGAAGGTTTCGGGTACAGATGGTAGCAGATGCATGTTAGTAAGTCTTGCTTAAAGTGATGAAAAAGTGTTTCCGCCCGGGATCGAACCAGGGAACTTCTGCGTGATGGGCAGACGTGATAACCTCTACACCACGGAAACTTCTTGTGCGCACCTTACTTCACAGACAACTTGTAGTGATGTTGCCATCGTAACTAAAAAATTCAATAAATGTGGTACTTGCAAAACGAAGGGACATGCAGCAGATCCACACACGACGTGGCTCATTGGAGGACAATACGAAACAGGCAGGAAAATACTGTTCCCGCCCGGGATCGAACCGGGGACCTTCTGCGTGTGAAGCAGACGTGATAACCGCTACACTCCGGAAACGACGGACCCGAGAAGTCCATCCTTGTTCACTCCAAGTTGCCTCAGCCTTTCTCTCGTCCGCGAATGCACACACGACATTTCGTTTGTCAGCTTGGAACCCATCACAGCCGAGGGCTCAAGAAGTCTTCGGGGTGCTCGAGAGGGTGTCTGCCGTAGCACCCCTAACGAGATAGCGGCGTTTCGCGCAGTCGTTATTGCAAGTCATATCAGCAAAAGCAATCACTTTCTCAGCAGCAGGCAGTGCGAGCCCAGCGGCAGCTCTACATGAAGGTACCAATAGCCCAGGAAGGCCGCCGACCGCGGGAATTCGCGCCGCCCCCATCCCGCCAGCCTACACGAGACTGTCAGGGCACCCTGGACGACATCGAGGGACCGAAGTAATTGGCATTCGCCGTGTCACAGGGCTCGTTGGTCTAGGGGTATGATTCCTGCTTAGGGTGCAGGAGGTCCCGGGTTCAAATCCCGGACGAGCCCTAGCGTGTTGTGCAAACTGATCGCACGTCAGTGGCTGAGTCAGCGCAAAAAGCTCGCCGTCAATATCAAATGAATTTCTTATTTGGTGTGAGCAATTGACGCTGTGGTCCAACGCGTGAAGGCGATTACGAAGGTTTCGGGTACAGATGGTAGCAGATGCATGTTAGTAAGTCTTGCTTAAAGTGATGAAAAAGTGTTTCCGCCCGGGATCGAACCAGGGAACTTCTGCGTGATGGGCAGACGTGATAACCTCTACACCACGGAAACTGCTTGTGCGCACCTTACTTCACAGACAACTTGTAGTGATGTTGCCATCGTAACTAAAAAATTCAATAAATGTGGTACTTGCAAAACGAAGGGACATGCAGCAGATCCACACACGACGTGGCTCATTGGAGGACAATACGACACAGGCAGGAAAATACTGTTCCCGCCCGGGATCGAACCAGGGACCTTCTGCGTGTGAAGCAGACGTGATAACCGCTACACTACGGAAACGACGGACCCGAGAAGTCCATCCTTGTTCACTCCAACTTGCCTCAGCCTTTCTCTCGTCCGCGAATGCACACACGACATTTCATTTGTCAGCCTGGAACCCATCACAGCCGAGGGCTCAAGAAGTCTTCGGGGTGCTCGAGAGGGTGTCTGCCGTAGCACCCCTAACGAGATAGCGGCGTTTCGCGCAGTCGTTATTGCAAGTCATATCAGCAAAAGCAATCACTTTCTCAGCAGCAGGCAGTGCGAGCCCAGCGGCAGCTCTACATGAAGGTACCAATAGCCCAGGAAGGCCGCCGACCGCGGGAATTCGCGCCGCCCCCATCCCGCCAGCCTACACGAGACTGTCAGGGCACCCTGGACGACATCGAGGGACCGAAGTAATTGGCATTCGCCGTGTCACAGGGCTCGTTGGTCTAGGGGTATGATTCCTGCTTAGGGTGCAGGAGGTCCCGGGTTCAAATCCCGGACGAGCCCTAGCGTGTTGTGCAAACTGATCGCACGTCAGTGGCTGAGTCAGCGCAAAAAGCTCGCCGTCAATATCAAATGAATTTCTTATTTGGTGTGAGCAATTGACGCTGTGGTCCAACGCGTGAAGGCGATTACGAAGGTTTCGGGTACAGTTGGTAGCAGATGCATGTTAGTAAGTCTTGCTTAAAGTGATGAAAAAGTGTTTCCGCCCGGGATCGAACCAGGGAACTTCTGCGTGATGGGCAGGCGTGATAACCTCTACACCACGGAAACTGCTTGTGCGCACCTTACTTCACAGACAACTTGTAGTGATGTTGCCATCGTAACTAAAAAATTCAATAAATGTGGTACTTGCAAAACGAAGGGACATGCAGCAGATCCACACACGACGTGGCTCATTGGAGGACAATACGACACAGGCAGGAAAATACTGTTCCCGCCCGGGATCGAACCGGGGACCTTCTGCGTGTGAAGCAGACGTGATAACCGCTACACTACGGAAACGACGGACCCGAGAAGTCCATCCTTGTTCACTCCAACTTGCCTCAGCCTTTCTCTCGTCCGCGAATGCACACACGACATTTCATTTGTCAGCCTGGAACCCATCACAGCCGAGGGCTCAAGAAGTCTTCGGGGTGCTCGAGAGGGTGTCTGCCGTAGCACCCCTAACGAGATAGCGGCGTTTCGCGCAGTCGTTATTGCAAGTCATATCAGCAAAAGCAATCACTTTCTCAGCAGCAGGCAGTGCGAGCCCAGCGGCAGCTCTACATGAAGGTACCAATAGCCCAGGAAGGCCGCTGACCGCGGGAATTCGCGCCGCCCCCATCCCGCCAGCCTACACGAGACTGTCAGGGCACCCTGGACGACATCGAGGGACCGAAGTAATTGGCATTCGCCGTGTCACAGGGCTCGTTGGTCTAGGGGTATGATTCCTGCTTAGGGTGCAGGAGGTCCCGGGTTCAAATCCCGGACGAGCCCTAGCGTGTTGTTTAAACTGATCGCACGTCAGTGGCTGAGTCAGCGCAAAAAGCTCGCCGTCAATATCAAATGAATTTCTTATTTGGTGTGAGCAACTGACGCTGTGGTCCAACGCGTGAAGGCGATTACGAAGGTTTCGGGTACAGATGGTAGCAGATGCATGTTAGTAAGTCTTGCTTAAAGTGATGAAAAAGTGTTTCCGCCCGGGATCGAAACAGGGAACTTCTGCGTGATGGGCAGGCGTGATAACCTCTACACCACGGAAACTGCTTGTGCGCACCTTACTTCACAGACAACTTGTAGTGATGTTGCCATCGTAACTAAAAAATTCAATAAATGTGGTACTTGCAAAACGAAGGGACATGCAGCAGATCCACACACGACGTGGCTCATTGGAGGACAATACGACACAGGCAGGAAAATACTGTTCCCGCCCGGGATCGAACCAGGGACCTTCTGCGTGTGAAGCAGACGTGATAACCGCTACACTACGGAAACGACGGACCCGAGAAGTCCATCCTTGTTCACTCCAACTTGCCTCAGCCTTTCTCTCGTCCGCGAATGCACACACGACATTTCATTTGTCAGCCTGGAACCCATCACAGCCGAGGGCTCAAGAAGTCTTCGGGGTGCTTGAGAGGGTGTCTGCCGTAGCACCCCTAACGAGATAGCGGCGTTTCGCGCAGTCGTTATTGCAAGTCATATCAGCAAAACCAATCACTTTCTCAGCAGCAGGCAGTGCGAGCCCAGCGGCAGCTCTACATGAAGGTACCAATAGCCCAGGAAGGCCGCCGACCGCGGGAATTCGCGCCGCCCCCATCCCGCCAGCCTGCACGAGACTGTCAGGGCACCCTGGACGACATCGAGGGACCGAAGTAATTGGCATTCGCCGTGTCACAGGGCTCGTTTGTCTAGGGGTATGATTCCTGCTTAGGGTGCAGGAGGTCCCGGGTTCAAATCCCGGACGAGCCCTAGCGTGTTGTGCAAACTGATCGCACGTCAGTGGCTGAGTCAGCGCAAAAAGCTCGCCGTCAATATCAAATGAATTTCTTATTTGGTGTGAGCAATTGACGCTGTGGTCCAACGCGTGAAGGCGATTACGAAGGTTTCGGGTACAGATGGTAGCAGATGCATGTTAGTAAGTCTTGCTTAAAGTGATGAAAAAGTGTTTCCGCCCGGGATCGAACCAGGGAACTTCTGCGTGATGGGCAGACGTGATAACCTCTACACCACGGAAACTGCTTGTGCGCACCTTACTTCACAGACAACTTGTAGTGATGTTGCCATCGTAACTAAAAAATTCAATAAATGTGGTACTTGCAAAACGAAGGGACATGCAGCAGATCCACACACGACGTGGCTCATTGGAGGACAATACGACACAGGCAGGAAAATACTGTTCCCGCCCGGGATCGAACCAGGGACCTTCTGCGTGTGAAGCAGACGTGATAACCGCTACACTACGGAAACGACGGACCCGAGAAGTCCATCCTTGTTCACTCCAACTTGCCTCAGCCTTTCTCTCGTCCGCGAATGCACACACGACATTTCATTTGTCAGCCTGGAACCCATCACAGCCGAGGGCTCAAGAAGTCTTCGGGGTGCTCGAGAGGGTGTCTGCCGTAGCACCCCTAACGAGATAGCGGCGTTTCGCGCAGTCGTTATTGCAAGTCATATCAGCAAAAGCAATCACTTTCTCAGCAGCAGGCAGTGCGAGCCCAGCGGCAGCTCTACATGAAGGTACCAATAGCCCAGGAAGGCCGCCGACCGCGGGAATTCGCGCCGCCCCCATCCCGCCAGCCTACACGAGACTGTCAGGGCACCCTGGACGACATCGAGGGACCGAAGTAATTGGCATTCGCCGTGTCACAGGGCTCGTTGGTCTAGGGGTATGATTCCTGCTTAGGGTGCAGGAGGTCCCGGGTTCAAATCCCGGACGAGCCCTAGCGTGTTGTGCAAACTGATCGCACGTCAGTGGCTGAGTCAGCGCAAAAAGCTCGCCGTCAATATCAAATGAATTTCTTATTTGGTGTGAGCAATTGACGCTGTGGTCCAACGCGTGAAGGCGATTACGAAGGTTTCGGGTACAGATGGTAGCAGATGCATGTTAGTAAGTCTTGCTTAAAGTGATGAAAAAGTGTTTCCGCCCGGGATCGAACCAGGGAACTTCTGCGTGATGGGCAGACGTGATAACCTCTACACCACGGAAACTGCTTGTGCGCACCTTACTTCACAGACAACTTGTAGTGATGTTGCCATCGTAACTAAAAAATTCAATAAATGTGGTACTTGCAAAACGAAGGGACATGCAGCAGATCCACACACGACGTGGCTCATTGGAGGACAATACGACACAGGCAGGAAAATACTGTTCCCGCCCGGGATCGAACCAGGGACCTTCTGCGTGTGAAGCAGACGTGATAACCGCTACACTACGGAAACGACGGACCCGAGAAGTCCATCCTTGTTCACTCCAACTTGCCTCAGCCTTTCTCTCGTCCGCGAATGCACACACGACATTTCATTTGTCAGCCTGGAACCCATCACAGCCGAGGGCTCAAGAAGTCTTCGGGGTGCTCGAGAGGGTGTCTGCCGTAGCACCCCTAACGAGATAGCGGCGTTTCGCGCAGTCGTTATTGCAAGTCATATCAGCAAAAGCAATCACTTTCTCAGCAGCAGGCAGTGCGAGCCCAGCGGCAGCTCTACATGAAGGTACCAATAGCCCAGGAAGGCCGCCGACCGCGGGAATTCGCGCCGCCCCCATCCCGCCAGCCTACACGAGACTGTCAGGGCACCCTGGACGACATCGAGGGACCGAAGTAATTGGCATTCGCCGTGTCACAGGGCTCGTTGGTCTAGGGGTATGATTCCTGCTTAGGGTGCAGGAGGTCCCGGGTTCAAATCCCGGACGAGCCCTAGCGTGTTGTGCAAACTGATCGCACGTCAGTGGCTGAGTCAGCGCAAAAAGCTCGCCGTCAATATCAAATGAATTTCTTATTTGGTGTGAGCAATTGACGCTGTGGTCCAACGCGTGAAGGCGATTACGAAGGTTTCGGGTACAGATGGTAGCAGATGCATGTTAGTAAGTCTTGCTTAAAGTGATGAAAAAGTGTTTCCGCCCGGGATCGAACCAGGGAACTTCTGCGTGATGGGCAGGCGTGATAACCTCTACACCACGGAAACTGCTTGTGCGCACCTTACTTCACAGACAACTTGTAGTGATGTTGCCATCGTAACTAAAAAATTCAATAAATGTGGTACTTGCAAAACGAAGGGACATGCAGCAGATCCACACACGACGTGGCTCATTGGAGGACAATACGACACAGGCAGGAAAATACTGTTCCCGCCCGGGATCGAACCGGGGACCTTCTGCGTGTGAAGCAGACGTGATAACCGCTACACTACGGAAACGACGGACCCGAGAAGTCCATCCTTGTTCACTCCAACTTGCCTCAGCCTTTCTCTCGTCCGCGAATGCACACACGACATTTCATTTGTCAGCCTGGAACCCATCACAGCCGAGGGCTCAAGAAGTCTTCGGGGTGCTCGAGAGGGTGTCTGCCGTAGCACCCCTAACGAGATAGCGGCGTTTCGCGCAGTCGTTATTGCAAGTCATATCAGCAAAAGCAATCACTTTCTCAGCAGCAGGCAGTGCGAGCCCAGCGGCAGCTCTACATGAAGGTACCAATAGCCCAGGAAGGCCGCTGACCGCGGGAATTCGCGCCGCCCCCATCCCGCCAGCCTACACGAGACTGTCAGGGCACCCTGGACGACATCGAGGGACCGAAGTAATTGGCATTCGCCGTGTCACAGGGCTCGTTGGTCTAGGGGTATGATTCCTGCTTAGGGTGCAGGAGGTCCCGGGTTCAAATCCCGGACGAGCCCTAGCGTGTTGTTTAAACTGATCGCACGTCAGTGGCTGAGTCAGCGCAAAAAGCTCGCCGTCAATATCAAATGAATTTCTTATTTGGTGTGAGCAACTGACGCTGTGGTCCAACGCGTGAAGGCGATTACGAAGGTTTCGGGTACAGATGGTAGCAGATGCATGTTAGTAAGTCTTGCTTAAAGTGATGAAAAAGTGTTTCCGCCCGGGATCGAACCAGGGAACTTCTGCGTGATGGGCAGGCGTGATAACCTCTACACCACGGAAACTGCTTGTGCGCACCTTACTTCACAGACAACTTGTAGTGATGTTGCCATCGTAACTAAAAAATTCAATAAATGTGGTACTTGCAAAACGAAGGGACATGCAGCAGATCCACACACGACGTGGCTCATTGGAGGACAATACGACACAGGCAGGAAAATACTGTTCCCGCCCGGGATCGAACCAGGGACCTTCTGCGTGTGAAGCAGACGTGATAACCGCTACACTACGGAAACGACGGACCCGAGAAGTCCATCCTTGTTCACTCCAACTTGCCTCAGCCTTTCTCTCGTCCGCGAATGCACACACGACATTTCATTTGTCAGCCTGGAACCCATCACAGCCGAGGGCTCAAGAAGTCTTCGGGGTGCTCGAGAGGGTGTCTGCCGTAGCACCCCTAACGAGATAGCGGCGTTTCGCGCAGTCGTTATTGCAAGTCATATCAGCAAAAGCAATCACTTTCTCAGCAGCAGGCAGTGCGAGCCCAGCGGCAGCTCTACATGAAGGTACCAATAGCCCAGGAAGGCCGCCGACCGCGGGAATTCGCGCCGCCCCCATCCCGCCAGCCTGCACGAGACTGTCAGGGCACCCTGGACGACATCGAGGGACCGAAGTAATTGGCATTCGCCGTGTCACAGGGCTCGTTTGTCTAGGGGTATGATTCCTGCTTAGGGTGCAGGAGGTCCCGGGTTCAAATCCAGGACGAGCCCTAGCGTGTTGTGCAAACTGATCGCACGTCAGTGGCTGAGTCAGCGCAAAAAGCTCGCCGTCAATATCAAATGAATTTCTTATTTGGTGTGAGCAATTGACGCTGTGGTCCAACGCGTGAAGGCGATTACGAAGGTTTCGGGTACAGATGGTAGCAGATGCATGTTAGTAAGTCTTGCTTAAAGTGATGAAAAAGTGTTTCCGCCCGGGATCGAACCAGGGAACTTCTGCGTGATGGGCAGACGTGATAACCTCTACACCACGGAAACTGCTTGTGCGCACCTTACTTCACAGACAACTTGTAGTGATGTTGCCATCGTAACTAAAAAATTCAATAAATGTGGTACTTGCAAAACGAAGGGACATGCAGCAGATCCACACACGACGTGGCTCATTGGAGGACAATACGACACAGGCAGGAAAATACTGTTCCCGCCCGGGATCGAACCAGGGACCTTCTGCGTGTGAAGCAGACGTGATAACCGCTACACTACGGAAACGACGGACCCGAGAAGTCCATCCTTGTTCACTCCAACTTGCCTCAGCCTTTCTCTCGTCCGCGAATGCACACACGACATTTCATTTGTCAGCCTGGAACCCATCACAGCCGAGGGCTCAAGAAGTCTTCGGGGTGCTCGAGAGGGTGTCTGCCGTAGCACCCCTAACGAGATAGCGGCGTTTCGCGCAGTCGTTATTGCAAGTCATATCAGCAAAAGCAATCACTTTCTCAGCAGCAGGCAGTGCGAGCCCAGCGGCAGCTCTACATGAAGGTACCAATAGCCCAGGAAGGCCGCCGACCGCGGGAATTCGCGCCGCCCCCATCCCGCCAGCCTAAACGAGACTGTCAGGGCACCCTGGACGACATCGAGGGACCGAAGTAATTGGCATTCGCCGTGTCACAGGGCTCGTTGGTCTAGGGGTATGATTCCTGCTTAGGGTGCAGGAGGTCCCGGGTTCAAATCCCGGACGAGCCCTAGCGTGTTGTGCAAACTGATCGCACGTCAGTGGCTGAGTCAGCGCAAAAAGCTCGCCGTCAATATCAAATGAATTTCTTATTTGGTGTGAGCAATTGACGCTGTGGTCCAACGCGTGAAGGCGATTACGAAGGTTTCGGGTACAGATGGTAGCAGATGCATGTTAGTAAGTCTTGCTTAAAGTGATGAAAAAGTGTTTCCGCCCGGGATCGAACCAGGGAACTTCTGCGTGATGGGCAGACGTGATAACCTCTACACCACGGAAACTGCTTGTGCGCACCTTACTTCACAGACAACTTGTAGTGATGTTGCCATCGTAACTAAAAAATTCAATAAATGTGGTACTTGCAAAACGAAGGGACATGCAGCAGATCCACACACGACGTGGCTCATTGGAGGAAAATACTGTTCCCGCCCGGGATCGAACCAGGGACCTTCTGCGTGTGAAGCAGACGTGATAACCGCTACACTACGGAAACGACGGACCCGAGAAGTCCATCCTTGTTCACTCCAACTTGCCTCAGCCTTTCTCTCGTCCGCGAATGCACACACGACATTTCATTTGTCAGCCTGGAACCCATCACAGCCGAGGGCTCAAGAAGTCTTCGGGGTGCTCGAGAGGGTGTCTGCCGTAGCACCCCTAACGAGATAGCGGCGTTTCGCGCAGTCGTTATTGCAAGTCATATCAGCAAAAGCAATCACTTTCTCAGCAGCAGGCAGTGCGAGCCCAGCGGCAGCTCTACATGAAGGTACCAATAGCCCAGGAAGGCCGCCGACCGCGGGAATTCGCGCCGCCCCCATCCCGCCAGCCTACACGAGACTGTCAGGGCACCCTGGACGACATCGAGGGACCGAAGTAATTGGCATTCGCCGTGTCACAGGGCTCGTTTGTCTAGGGGTATGATTCCTGCTTAGGGTGCAGGAGGTCCCGGGTTCAAATCCCCGACGAGCCCTAGCGTGTTGTGCAAACTGATCGCACGTCAGTGGCTGAGTCAGCGCAAAAAGCTCGCCGTCAATATCAAATGAATTTCTTATTTGGTGTGAGCAATTGACGCTGTGGTCCAACGCGTGAAGGCGATTACGAAGGTTTCGGGTACAGATGGTAGCAGATGCATGTTAGTAAGTCTTGCTTAAAGTGATGAAAAAGTGTTTCCGCCCGGGATCGAACCAGGGAACTTCTGCGTGATGGGCAGACGTGATAACCTCTACACCACGGAAACTGCTTGTGCGCACCTTACTTCACAGACAACTTGTAGTGATGTTGCCATCGTAACTAAAAAATTCAATAAATGTGGTACTTGCAAAACGAAGGGACATGCAGCAGATCCACACACGACGTGGCTCATTGGAGGACAATACGACACAGGCAGGAAAATACTGTTCCCGCCCGGGATCGAACCGGGGACCTTCTGCGTGTGAAGCAGACGTGATAACCGCTACACTACGGAAACGACGGACCCGAGAAGTCCATCCTTGTTCACTCCAACTTGCCTCAGCCTTTCTCTCGTCCGCGAATGCACACACGACATTTCGTTTGTCAGCTTGGAACCCATCACAGCCGAGGGCTCAAGAAGTCTTCGGGGTGCTCGAGAGGGTGTCTGCCGTAGCACCCCTAACGAGATAGCGGCGTTTCGCGCAGTCGTTATTGCAAGTCATATCAGCAAAAGCAATCACTTTCTCAGCAGCAGGCAGTGCGAGCCCAGCGGCAGCTCTACATGAAGGTACCAATAGCCCAGGAAGGCCGCTGACCGCGGGAATTCGCGCCGCCCCCATCCCGCCAGCCTACACGAGACTGTCAGGGCACCCTGGACGACATCGAGGGACCGAAGTAATTGGCATTCGCCGTGTCACAGGGCTCGTTGGTCTAGGGGTATGATTCCTGCTTAGGGTGCAGGAGGTCCCGGGTTCAAATCCCGGACGAGCCCTAGCGTGTTGTGCAAACTGATCGCACGTCAGTGGCTGAGTCAGCGCAAAAAGCTCGCCGTCAATATCAAATGAATTTCTTATTTGGTGTGAGCAATTGACGCTGTGGGCCAACGCGTGAAGGCGATTACGAAGGTTTCGGGTACAGATGGTAGCAGATGCATGTTAGTAAGTCTTGCTTAAAGTGATGAAAAAGTGTTTCCGCCCGGGATCGAACCAGGGAACTTCTGCGTGATGGGCAGACGTGATAACCTCTACACCACGGAAACTGCTTGTGCGCACCTTACTTCACAGACAACTTGTAGTGATGTTGCCATCGTAACTAAAAAATTCAATAAATGTGGTACTTGCAAAACGAAGGGACATGCAGCAGATCCACACACGACGTGGCTCATTGGAGGACAATACGACACAGGCAGGAAAATACTGTTCCCGCCCGGGATCGAACCGGGGACCTTCTGCGTGTGAAGCAGACGTGATAACCGCTACACTACGGAAACGACGGACCCGAGAAGTCCATCCTTGTTCACTCCAACTTGCCTCAGCCTTTCTCTCGTCCGCGAATGCACACACGACATTTCATTTGTCAGCCTGGAACCCATCACAGCCGAGGGCTCAAGAAGTCTTCGGGGTGCTCGAGAGGGTGTCTGCCGTAGCACCCCTAACGAGATAGCGGCGTTTCGCGCAGTCGTTATTGCAAGTCATATCAGCAAAACCAATCACTTTCTCAGCAGCAGGCAGTGCGAGCCCAGCGGCAGCTCTACATGAAGGTACCAATAGCCCAGGAAGGCCGCCGACCGCGGGAATTCGCGCCGCCCCAATCCCGCCAGCCTACACGAGACTGTCAGGGCACCCTGGACGACATCGAGGGACCGAAGTAATTGGCATTCGCCGTGTCACAGGGCTCGTTGGTCTAGGGGTATGATTCCTGCTTAGGGTGCAGGAGGTCCCGGGTTCAAATCCCGGACGAGCCCTAGCGTGTTGTGCAAACTGATCGCACGTCAGTGGCTGAGTCAGCGCAAAAAGCTCGCCGTCAATATCAAATGAATTTCTTATTTGGTGTGAGCAATTGACGCTGTGGTCCAACGCGTGAAGGCGATTACGAAGGTTTCGGGTACAGATGCTAGCAGATGCATGTTAGTAAGTCTTGCTTAAAGTGATGAAAAAGTGTTTCCGCCCGGGATCGAACCAGGGAACTTCTGCGTGATGGGCAGGCGTGATAACCTCTACACCACGGAAACTGCTTGTGCGCACCTTACTTCACAGACAACTTGTAGTGATGTTGCCATCGTAACTAAAAAATTCAATAAATGTGGTACTTGCAAAACGAAGGGACATGCAGCAGATCCACACACGACGTGGCTCATTGGAGGACAATACGACACAGGCAGGAAAATACTGTTCCCGCCCGAGATCGAACCGGGGACCTTCTGCGTGTGAAGCAGACGTGATAACCGCTACACTACGGAAACGACGGACCCGAGAAGTCCATCCTTGTTCACTCCAACTTGCCTCAGCCTTTCTCTCGTCCGCGAATGCACACACGACATTTCATTTGTCAGCCTGGAACCCATCACAGCCGAGGGCTCAAGAAGTCTTCGGGGTGCTCGAGAGGGTGTCTGCCGTAGCACCCCTAACGAGATAGCGGCGTTTCGCGCAGTCGTTATTGCAAGTCATATCAGCAAAAGCAATCACTTTCTCAGCAGCAGGCAGTGCGAGCCCAGCGGCAGCTCTACATGAAGGTACCAATAGCCCAGGAAGGCCGCCGACCGCGCGAATTGGCGAGGCGCCCATCCCGCCAGCCTACACGAGACTGTCAGGGCACCCTGGACGACATCGAGGGACCGAAGTAATTGGCATTCGCCGTGTGACAGGGCTCGTTGGTCTAGGGGTATGATTCCTGCTTAGGGTGCAGGAGGTCCCGGGTTCAAATCCCGGAAGAGCCCTAGCGTGTTGTTTAAACTGATCGCACGTCAGTGGCTGAGTCAGCGCAAAAAGCTCGCCTTCAATATCAAATGAATTTCTTATTTGGTGTGAGCAATTGACGCTGTGGTCCAACGCGTGAAGGCGATTACGAAGGTTTCGGGTACAGATGGTAGCAGATGCATGTTAGTAAGTCTTGCTTAAAGTGATGAAAAAGTGTTTCCGCCCGGGATCGAACCAGGGAACTTCTGCGTGATGGGCAGACGTGATAACCTCTACACCACGGAAACTGCTTGTGCGCACCTTACTTCACAGACAACTTGTAGTGATGTTGCCATCGTAACTAAAAAATTCAATAAATGTGGTACTTGCAAAACGAAGGGACATGCAGCAGATCCACACACGACGTGGCTCATTGGAGGACAATACGAAACAGGCAGGAAAATACTGTTCCCGCCCGGGATCGAACCGGGGACCTTCTGCGTGTGAAGCAGACGTGATAACCGCTACACTCCGGAAACGACGGACCCGAGAAGTCCATCCTTGTTCACTCCAAGTTGCCTCAGCCTTTCTCTCGTCCGCGAATGCACACACGACATTTCGTTTGTCAGCTTGGAACCCATCACAGCCGAGGGCTCAAGAAGTCTTCGGGGTGCTCGAGAGGGTGTCTGCCGTAGCACCCCTAACGAGATAGCGGCGTTTCGCGCAGTCGTTATTGCAAGTCATATCAGCAAAAGCAATCACTTTCTCAGCAGCAGGCAGTGCGAGCCCAGCGGCAGCTCTACATGAAGGTACCAATAGCCCAGGAAGGCCGCCGACCGCGGGAATTCGCGCCGCCCCCATCCCGCCAGCCTACACGAGACTGTCAGGGCACCCTGGACGACATCGAGGGACCGAAGTAATTGGCATTCGCCGTGTCACAGGGCTCGTTGGTCTAGGGGTATGATTCCTGCTTAGGGTGCAGGAGGTCCCGGGTTCAAATCCCGGACGAGCCCTAGCGTGTTGTGCAAACTGATCGCACGTCAGTGGCTGAGTCAGCGCAAAAAGCTCGCCGTCAATATCAAATGAATTTCTTATTTGGTGTGAGCAATTGACGCTGTGGTCCAACGCGTGAAGGCGATTACGAAGGTTTCGGGTACAGATGGTAGCAGATGCATGTTAGTAAGTCTTGCTTAAAGTGATGAAAAAGTGTTTCCGCCCGGGATCGAACCAGGGAACTTCTGCGTGATGGGCAGGCGTGATAACCTCTACACCACGGAAACTGCTTGTGCGCACCTTACTTCACAGACAACTTGTAGTGATGTTGCCATCGTAACTAAAAAATTCAATAAATGTGGTACTTGCAAAACGAAGGGACATGCAGCAGATCCACACACGACGTGGCTCATTGGAGGACAATACGACACAGGCAGGAAAATACTGTTCCCGCCCGGGATCGAACCGGGGACCTTCTGCGTGTGAAGCAGACGTGATAACCGCTACACTACGGAAACGACGGACCCGAGAAGTCCATCCTTGTTCACTCCAACTTGCCTCAGCCTTTCTCTCGTCCGCGAATGCACACACGACATTTCGTTTGTCAGCTTGGAACCCATCACAGCCGAGGGCTCAAGAAGTCTTCGGGGTGCTCGAGAGGGTGTCTGCCGTAGCACCCCTAACGAGATAGCGGCGTTTCGCGCAGTCGTTATTGCAAGTCATATCAGCAAAAGCAATCACTTTCTCAGCAGCAGGCAGTGCGAGCCCAGCGGCAGCTCTACATGAAGGTACCAATAGCCCAGGAAGGCCGCCGACCGCGGGAATTCGCGCCGCCCCCATCCCGCCAGCCTACACGAGACTGTCAGGGCACCCTGGACGACATCGAGGGACCGAAGTAATTGGCATTCGCCGTGTCACAGGGCTCGTTGGTCTAGGGGTATGATTCCTGCTTAGGGTGCAGGAGGTCCCGGGTTCAAATCCCGGACGAGCCCTAGCGTGTTGTGCAAACTGATCGCACGTCAGTGGCTGAGTCAGCGCAAAAAGCTCGCCGTCAATATCAAATGAATTTCTTATTTGGTGTGAGCAATTGACGCTGTGGTCCAACGCGTGAAGGCGATTACGAAGGTTTCGGGTACAGATGGTAGCAGATGCATGTTAGTAAGTCTTGCTTAAAGTGATGAAAAAGTGTTTCCGCCCGGGATCGAACCAGGGAACTTCTGCGTGATGGGCAGACGTGATAACCTCTACACCACGGAAACTGCTTGTGCGCACCTTACTTCACAGACAACTTGTAGTGATGTTGCCATCGTAACTAAAAAATTCAATAAATGTGGTACTTGCAAAACGAAGGGACATGCAGCAGATCCACACACGACGTGGCTCATTGGAGGACAATACGACACAGGCAGGAAAATACTGTTCCCGCCCGGGATCGAACCGGGGACCTTCTGCGTGTGAAGCAGACGTGATAACCGCGACACTACGGAAACGACGGACCCGAGAAGTCCATCCTTGTTCACTCCAAATTGCCTCAGCCTTTCTCTCGTCCGCGAATGCACACACGACATTTCATTTGTCAGCCTGGAACCCATCACAGCCGAGGGCTCAAGAAGTCTTCGGGGTGCTCGAGAGGGTGTCTGCCGTAGCACCCCTAACGAGATAGCGGCGTTTCGCGCAGTCGTTATTGCAAGTCATATCAGCAAAAGCAATCACTTTCTCAGCAGCAGGCAGTGCGAGCCCAGCGGCAGCTCTACATGAAGGTACCAATAGCCCAGGAAGGCCGCCGACCGCGGGAATTGGCGAGGCCCCCATCCCGCCAGCCTACACGAGACTGTCAGGGCACCCTGGACGACATCGAGGGACCGAAGTAATTGGCATTCGCCGTGTCACAGGGCTCGTTGGTCTAGGGGTATGATTCCTGCTTAGGGTGCAGGAGGTCCCGGGTTCAAATCCCGGACGAGCCCTAGCGTGTTGTGCAAACTGATCGCACGTCAGTGGCTGAGTCAGCGCAAAAAGCTCGCCGTCAATATCAAATGAATTTCTTATTTGGTGTGAGCAATTGACGCTGTGGTCCAACGCGTGAAGGCGATTACGAAGGTTTCGGGTACAGATGGTAGCAGATGCATGTTAGTAAGTCTTGCTTAAAGTGATGAAAAAGTGTTTCCGCCCGGGATCGAACCAGGGAACTTCTGCGTGATGGGCAGACGTGATAACCTCTACACCACGGAAACTGCTTGTGCGCACCTTACTTCACAGACAACTTGTAGTGATGTTGCCATCGTAACTAAAAAATTCAATAAATGTGGTACTTGCAAAACGAAGGGACATGCAGCAGATCCACACACGACGTGGCTCATTGGAGGACAATACGACACAGGCAGGAAAATACTGTTCCCGCCCGGGATCGAACCGGGGACCTTCTGCGTGTGAAGCAGACGTGATAACCGCGACACTACGGAAACGACGGACCCGAGAAGTCCATCCTTGTTCACTCCAAATTGCCTCAGCCTTTCTCTCGTCCGCGAATGCACACACGACATTTCATTTGTCAGCCTGGAACCCATCACAGCCGAGGGCTCAAGAAGTCTTCGGGGTGCTCGAGAGGGTGTCTGCCGTAGCACCCCTAACGAGATAGCGGCGTTTCGCGCAGTCGTTATTGCAAGTCATATCAGCAAAAGCAATCACTTTCTCAGCAGCAGGCAGTGCGAGCCCAGCGGCAGCTCTACATGAAGGTACCAATAGCCCAGGAAGGCCGCCGACCGCGGGAATTGGCGAGGCCCCCATCCCGCCAGCCTACACGAGACTGTCAGGGCACCCTGGACGACATCGAGGGACCGAAGTAATTGGCATTCGCCGTGTCACAGGGCTCGTTGGTCTAGGGGTATGATTCCTGCTTAGGGTGCAGGAGGTCCCGGGTTCAAATCCCGGACGAGCCCTAGCGTGTTGTTTAAACTGATCGCACGTCAGTGGCTGAGTCAGCGCAAAAAGCTCGCCGTCAATATCAAATGAATTTCTTATTTGGTGTGAGCAATTGACGCTGTGGTCCAACGCGTGAAGGCGATTACGAAGGTTTCGGGTACAGATGGTAGCAGATGCATGTTAGTAAGTCTTGCTTAAAGTGATGAAAAAGTGTTTCCGCCCGGGATCGAACCAGGGAACTTCTGCGTGATGGGCAGACGTGATAACCTCTACACCACGGAAACTGCTTGTGCGCACCTTACTTCACAGACAACTTGTAGTGATGTTGCCATCGTAACTAAAAAATTCAATAAATGTGGTACTTGCAAAACGAAGGGACATGCAGCAGATCCACACACGACGTGGCTCATTGGAGGACAATACGAAACAGGCAGGAAAATACTGTTCCCGCCCGGGATCGAACCGGGGATCTTCTGCGTGTGAAGCAGACGTGATAACCGCTTCACTACGGAAACGACGGACCCGAGAAGTCCATCCTTGTTCACTCCAAGTTGCCTCAGCCTTTCTCTCGTCCGCGAATGCACACACGACATTTCGTTTGTCAGCTTGGAACCCATCACAGCCGAGGGCTCAAGAAGTCTTCGGGGTGCTCGAGAGGGTGTCTGCCGTAGCACCCCTAACGAGATAGCGGCGTTTCGCGCAGTCGTTATTGCAAGTCATATCAGCAAAAGCAATCACTTTCTCAGCAGCAGGCAGTGCGAGCCCAGCGGCAGCTCTACATGAAGGTACCAATAGCCCAGGAAGGCCGCCGACCGCGGGAATTCGCGCCGCCCCCATCCCGCCAGCCTACACGAGACTGTCAGGGCACCCTGGACGACATCGAGGGACCGAAGTAATTGGCATTCGCCGTGTCACAGGGCTCGTTGGTCTAGGGGTATGATTCCTGCTTAGGGTGCAGGAGGTCCCGGGTTCAAATCCCGGACGAGCCCTAGCGTGTTGTGCAAACTGATCGCACGTCAGTGGCTGAGTCAGCGCAAAAAGCTCGCCGTCAATATCAAATGAATTTCTTATTTGGTGTGAGCAATTGACGCTGTGGTCCAACGCGTGAAGGCGATTACGAAGGTTTCGGGTACAGATGGTAGCAGATGCATGTTAGTAAGTCTTGCTTAAAGTGATGAAAAAGTGTTTCCGCCCGGGATCGAACCAGGGAACTTCTGCGTGATGGGCAGGCGTGATAACCTCTACACCACGGAAACTGCTTGTGCGCACCTTACTTCACAGACAACTTGTAGTGATGTTGCCATCGTAACTAAAAAATTCAATAAATGTGGTACTTGCAAAACGAAGGGACATGCAGCAGATCCACACACGACGTGGCTCATTGGAGGACAATACGACACAGGCAGGAAAATACTGTTCCCGCCCGGGATCGAACCGGGGACCTTCTGCGTGTGAAGCAGACGTGATAACCGCTACACTACGGAAACGACGGACCCGAGAAGTCCATCCTTGTTCACTCCAACTTGCCTCAGCCTTTCTCTCGTCCGCGAATGCACACACGACATTTCGTTTGTCAGCTTGGAACCCATCACAGCCGAGGGCTCAAGAAGTCTTCGGGGTGCTCGAGAGGGTGTCTGCCGTAGCACCCCTAACGAGATAGCGGCGTTTCGCGCAGTCGTTATTGCAAGTCATATCAGCAAAAGCAATCACTTTCTCAGCAGCAGGCAGTGCGAGCCCAGCGGCAGCTCTACATGAAGGTACCAATAGCCCAGGAAGGCCGCCGACCGCGGGAATTCGCGCCGCCCCCATCCCGCCAGCCTACACGAGACTGTCAGGGCACCCTGGACGACATCGAGGGACCGAAGTAATTGGCATTCGCCGTGTCACAGGGCTCGTTGGTCTAGGGGTATGATTCCTGCTTAGGGTGCAGGAGGTCCCGGGTTCAAATCCCGGACGAGCCCTAGCGTGTTGTGCAAACTGATCGCACGTCAGTGGCTGAGTCAGCGCAAAAAGCTCGCCGTCAATATCAAATGAATTTCTTATTTGGTGTGAGCAATTGACGCTGTGGTCCAACGCGTGAAGGCGATTACGAAGGTTTCGGGTACAGATGGTAGCAGATGCATGTTAGTAAGTCTTGCTTAAAGTGATGAAAAAGTGTTTCCGCCCGGGATCGAACCAGGGAACTTCTGCGTGATGGGCAGACGTGATAACCTCTACACCACGGAAACTGCTTGTGCGCACCTTACTTCACAGACAACTTGTAGTGATGTTGCCATCGTAACTAAAAAATTCAATAAATGTGGTACTTGCAAAACGAAGGGACATGCAGCAGATCCACACACGACGTGGCTCATTGGAGGACAATACGACACAGGCAGGAAAATACTGTTCCCGCCCGGGATCGAACCGGGGACCTTCTGCGTGTGAAGCAGACGTGATAACCGCGACACTACGGAAACGACGGACCCGAGAAGTCCATCCTTGTTCACTCCAAATTGCCTCAGCCTTTCTCTCGTCCGCGAATGCACACACGACATTTCATTTGTCAGCCTGGAACCCATCACAGCCGAGGGCTCAAGAAGTCTTCGGGGTGCTCGAGAGGGTGTCTGCCGTAGCACCCCTAACGAGATAGCGGCGTTTCGCGCAGTCGTTATTGCAAGTCATATCAGCAAAAGCAATCACTTTCTCAGCAGCAGGCAGTGCGAGCCCAGCGGCAGCTCTACATGAAGGTACCAATAGCCCAGGAAGGCCGCCGACCGCGGGAATTGGCGAGGCCCCCATCCCGCCAGCCTACACGAGACTGTCAGGGCACCCTGGACGACATCGAGGGACCGAAGTAATTGGCATTCGCCGTGTCACAGGGCTCGTTGGTCTAGGGGTATGATTCCTGCTTAGGGTGCAGGAGGTCCCGGGTTCAAATCCCGGACGAGCCCTAGCGTGTTGTGCAAACTGATCGCACGTCAGTGGCTGAGTCAGCGCAAAAAGCTCGCCGTCAATATCAAATGAATTTCTTATTTGGTGTGAGCAATTGACGCTGTGGTCCAACGCGTGAAGGCGATTACGAAGGTTTCGGGTACAGATGGTAGCAGATGCATGTTAGTAAGTCTTGCTTAAAGTGATGAAAAAGTGTTTCCGCCCGGGATCGAACCAGGGAACTTCTGCGTGATGGGCAGACGTGATAACCTCTACACCACGGAAACTGCTTGTGCGCACCTTACTTCACAGACAACTTGTAGTGATGTTGCCATCGTAACTAAAAAATTCAATAAATGTGGTACTTGCAAAACGAAGGGACATGCAGCAGATCCACACACGACGTGGCTCATTGGAGGACAATACGACACAGGCAGGAAAATACTGTTCCCGCCCGGGATCGAACCGGGGACCTTCTGCGTGTGAAGCAGACGTGATAACCGCGACACTACGGAAACGACGGACCCGAGAAGTCCATCCTTGTTCACTCCAAATTGCCTCAGCCTTTCTCTCGTCCGCGAATGCACACACGACATTTCATTTGTCAGCCTGGAACCCATCACAGCCGAGGGCTCAAGAAGTCTTCGGGGTGCTCGAGAGGGTGTCTGCCGTAGCACCCCTAACGAGATAGCGGCGTTTCGCGCAGTCGTTATTGCAAGTCATATCAGCAAAAGCAATCACTTTCTCAGCAGCAGGCAGTGCGAGCCCAGCGGCAGCTCTACATGAAGGTACCAATAGCCCAGGAAGGCCGCCGACCGCGGGAATTGGCGAGGCCCCCATCCCGCCAGCCTACACGAGACTGTCAGGGCACCCTGGACGACATCGAGGGACCGAAGTAATTGGCATTCGCCGTGTCACAGGGCTCGTTGGTCTAGGGGTATGATTCCTGCTTAGGGTGCAGGAGGTCCCGGGTTCAAATCCCGGACGAGCCCTAGCGTGTTGTTTAAACTGATCGCACGTCAGTGGCTGAGTCAGCGCAAAAAGCTCGCCGTCAATATCAAATGAATTTCTTATTTGGTGTGAGCAATTGACGCTGTGGTCCAACGCGTGAAGGCGATTACGAAGGTTTCGGGTACAGATGGTAGCAGATGCATGTTAGTAAGTCTTGCTTAAAGTGATGAAAAAGTGTTTCCGCCCGGGATCGAACCAGGGAACTTCTGCGTGATGGGCAGACGTGATAACCTCTACACCACGGAAACTGCTTGTGCGCACCTTACTTCACAGACAACTTGTAGTGATGTTGCCATCGTAACTAAAAAATTCAATAAATGTGGTACTTGCAAAACGAAGGGACATGCAGCAGATCCACACACGACGTGGCTCATTGGAGGACAATACGAAACAGGCAGGAAAATACTGTTCCCGCCCGGGATCGAACCGGGGATCTTCTGCGTGTGAAGCAGACGTGATAACCGCTTCACTACGGAAACGACGGACCCGAGAAGTCCATCCTTGTTCACTCCAAGTTGCCTCAGCCTTTCTCTCGTCCGCGAATGCACACACGACATTTCGTTTGTCAGCTTGGAACCCATCACAGCCGAGGGCTCAAGAAGTCTTCGGGGTGCTCGAGAGGGTGTCTGCCGTAGCACCCCTAACGAGATAGCGGCGTTTCGCGCAGTCGTTATTGCAAGTCATATCAGCAAAAGCAATCACTTTCTCAGCAGCAGGCAGTGCGAGCCCAGCGGCAGCTCTACATGAAGGTACCAATAGCCCAGGAAGGCCGCCGACCGCGGGAATTCGCGCCGCCCCCATCCCGCCAGCCTACACGAGACTGTCAGGGCACCCTGGACGACATCGAGGGACCGAAGTAATTGGCATTCGCCGTGTCACAGGGCTCGTTGGTCTAGGGGTATGATTCCTGCTTAGGGTGCAGGAGGTCCCGGGTTCAAATCCCGGACGAGCCCTAGCGTGTTGTTTAAACTGATCGCACGTCAGTGGCTGAGTCAGCGCAAAAAGCTCGCCGTCAATATCAAATGAATTTCTTATTTGGTGTGAGCAATTGACGCTGTGGTCCAACGCGTGAAGGCGATTACGAAGGTTTCGGGTACAGATGGTAGCAGATGCATGTTAGTAAGTCTTGCTTAAAGTGATGAAAAAGTGTTTCCGCCCGGGATCGAACCAGGGAACTTCTGCGTGATGGGCAGACGTGATAACCTCTACACCACGGAAACTGCTTGTGCGCACCTTACTTCACAGACAACTTGTAGTGATGTTGCCATCGTAACTAAAAAATTCAATAAATGTGGTACTTGCAAAACGAAGGGACATGCAGCAGATCCACACACGACGTGGCTCATTGGAGGACAATACGAAACAGGCAGGAAAATACTGTTCCCGCCCGGGATCGAACCGGGGACCTTCTGCGTGTGAAGCAGACGTGATAACCGCTACACTACGGAAACGACGGACCCGAGAAGTCCATCCTTGTTCACTCCAAGTTGCCTCAGCCTTTCTCTCGTCCGCGAATGCACACACGACATTTCGTTTGTCAGCTTGGAACCCATCACAGCCGAGGGCTCAAGAAGTCTTCGGGGTGCTCGAGAGGGTGTCTGCCGTAGCACCCCTAACGAGATAGCGGCGTTTCGCGCAGTCGTTATTGCAAGTCATATCAGCAAAAGCAATCACTTTCTCAGCAGCAGGCAGTGCGAGCCCAGCGGCAGCTCTACATGAAGGTACCAATAGCCCAGGAAGGCCGCCGACCGCGGGAATTCGCGCCGCCCCCATCCCGCCAGCCTACACGAGACTGTCAGGGCACCCTGGACGACATCGAGGAACCGAAGTAATTGGCATTCGCCGTGTCACAGGGCTCGTTGGTCTAGGGGTGTGATTCCTGCTTAGGGTGCAGGAGGTCCCGGGTTCAAATCGCGGACGAGCCCTAGCGTGTTGTGCAAACTGATCGCACGTCAGTGGCTGAGTCAGCGCAAAAAGCTCGCCGTCTATATCAAATGAATTTCTTATTTGGTGTGAGCAATTGACGCTGTGGTCCAACGCGTGAAGGCGATTACGAAGGTTTCGGGTACAGATGGTAGCAGATGCATGTTAGTAAGTCTTGCTTAAAGTGATGAAAAAGTGTTTCCGCCCGGGATCGAACCAGGGAACTTCTGCGTGATGGGCAGACGTGATAACCTCTACACCACGGAAACTGCTTGTGCGCACCTTACTTCACAGACAACTTGTAGTGATGTTGCCATCGTAACTAAAAAATTCAATAAATGTGGTACTTGCAAAACGAAGGGACATGCAGCAGATCCACACACGACGTGGCTCATTGGAGGACAATACGACACAGGCAGGAAAATACTGTTCCCGCCCGGGATCGAACCGGGGACCTTCTGCGTGTGAAGCAGACGTGATAACCGCTACACTACGGAAACGACGGACCCGAGAAGTCCATCCTTGTTCACTCCAACTTGCCTCAGCCTTTCTCTCGTCCGCGAATGCACACACGACATTTCATTTGTCAGCCTGGAACCCATCACAGCCGAGGGCTCAAGAAGTCTTCGGGGTGCTCGAGAGGGTGTCTGCCGTAGCACCCCTAACGAGATAGCGGCGTTTCGCGCAGTCGTTATTGCAAGTCATATCAGCAAAAGCAATCACTTTCTCAGCAGCAGGCAGTGCGAGCCCAGCGGCAGCTCTACATGAAGGTACCAATAGCCCAGGAAGGCCGCCGACCGCGGGAATTGGCGAGGCCCCCATCCCGCCAGCCTACACGAGACTGTCAGGGCACCCTGGACGACATCGAGGGACCGAAGTAATTGGCATTCGCCGTGTCACAGGGCTCGTTGGTCTAGGGGTATGATTCCTGCTTAGGGTGCAGGAGGTCCCGGGTTCAAATCCGGGACGAGCCCTAGCGTGTTGTGCAAACTGATCGCACGTCAGTGGCTGAGTCAGCGCAAAAAGCTCGCCGTCAATATCAAATGAATTTCTTATTTGGTGTGAGCAATTAACGCTGTGGTCCAACGCGTGAAGGCGATTACGAAGGTTTCGGGTACAGATGGTAGCAGATGCGTGTTAGTAAGTCTTGCTTAAAGTGATGAAAAAGTGTTTCCGCCCGGGATCGAACCAGGGAACTTCTGCGTGATGGGCAGACGTGATAACCTCTACACCACGGAAACTGCTTGTGCGCACCTTACTTCACAGACAACTTGTAGTGATGTTGCCATCGTAACTAAAAAATTCAATAAATGTGGTACTTGCAAAACGAAGGGACATGCAGCAGATCCACACACGACGTGGCTCATTGGAGGACAATACGACACAGGCAGGAAAATACTGTTCCCGCCCGGGATCGAACCGGGGACCTTCTGCGTGTGAAGCAGACGTGATAACCGCTACACTACGGAAACGACGGACCCGAGAAGTCCATCCTTGTTCACTCCAAATTGCCTCAGCCTTTCTCTCGTCCGCGAATGCACACACGACATTTCATTTGTCAGCCTGGAACCCGTCACAGCCGAGGGCTCAAGAAGTCTTCGGGGTGCTCGAGAGGGTGTCTGCCGTAGCACCCCTAACGAGATAGCGGCGTTTCGCGCAGTCGTTATTGCAAGTCATATCAGCAAAAGCAATCACTTTCTCAGCAGCAGGCAGTGCGAGCCCAGCGGCAGCTCTACATGAAGGTACCAATAGCCCAGGAAGGCCGCCGACCGCGGGAATTGACGAGGCCCCCATCCCGCCAGCCTACACGAGACTGTCAGGGCACCCTGGACGACATCGAGGGACCGAAGTAATTGGCATTCGCCGTGTCACAGGGCTCGTTGGTCTAGGGGTATGATTCCTGCTTAGGGTGCAGGAGGTCCCGGGTTCAAATCCCGGACGAGCCCTAGCGTGTTGTGCAAACTGATCGCACGTCAGTGGCTGAGTCAGCGCAAAAAGCTCGCCGTCAATATCAAATGAATTTCTTATTTGGTGTGAGCAATTGACGCTGTGGTCCAACGCGTGAAGGCGATTACGAAGGTTTCGGGTACAGATGGTAGCAGATGCATGTTAGTAAGTCTTGCTTAAAGTGATGAAAAAGTGTTTCCGCCCGGGATCGAACCAGGGAACTTCTGCGTGATGGGCAGACGTGATAACCTCTACACCACGGAAACTGCTTGTGCGCACCTTACTTCACAGACAACTTGTAGTGATGTTGCCATCGTAACTAAAAAATTCAATAAATGTGGTACTTGCAAAACGAAGGGACATGCAGCAGATCCACACACGACGTGGCTCATTGGAGGACAATACGACACAGGCAGGAAAATACTGTTCCCGCCCGGGATCGAACCGGGGACCTTCTGCGTGTGAAGCAGACGTGATAACCGCTACACTACGGAAACGACGGACCCGAGAAGTCCATCCTTGTTCACTCCAACTTGCCTCAGCCTTTCTCCCGTCCGCGAATGCACACACGACATTTCATTTGTCAGCCTGGAACCCATCACAGCCGAGGGCTCAAGAAGTCTTCGGGGTGCTCGAGAGGGTGTCTGCCGTAGCACCCCTAACGAGATAGCGGCGTTTCGCGCAGTCGTTATTGCAAGTCATATCAGCAAAAGCAATCACTTTCTCAGCAGCAGGCAGTGCGAGCCCAGCGGCAGCTCTACATGAAGGTACCAATAGCCCAGGAAGGCCGCCGACCGCGGGAATTGGCGAGGCCCCCATCCCGCCAGCCTACACGAGACTGTCAGGGCACCCTGGACGACATCGAGGGACCGAAGTAATTGGCATTCGCCGTGTCACAGGGCTCGTTGGTCTAGGGGTATGATTCCTGCTTAGGGTGCAGGAGGTCCCGGGTTCAAATCCGGGACGAGCCCTAGCGTGTTGTGCAAACTGATCGCACGTCAGTGGCTGAGTCAGCGCAAAAAGCTCGCCGTCAATATCAAATGAATTTCTTATTTGGTGTGAGCAATTAACGCTGTGGTCCAACGCGTGAAGGCGATTACGAAGGTTTCGGGTACAGATGGTAGCAGATGCGTGTTAGTAAGTCTTGCTTAAAGTGATGAAAAAGTGTTTCCGCCCGGGATCGAACCAGGGAACTTCTGCGTGATGGGCAGACGTGATAACCTCTACACCACGGAAACTGCTTGTGCGCACCTTACTTCACAGACAACTTGTAGTGATGTTGCCATCGTAACTAAAAAATTCAATAAATGTGGTACTTGCAAAACGAAGGGACATGCAGCAGATCCACACACGACGTGGCTCATTGGAGGACAATACGACACAGGCAGGAAAATACTGTTCCCGCCCGGGATCGAACCGGGGACCTTCTGCGTGTGAAGCAGACGTGATAACCGCTACACTACGGAAACAACGGATACGAGAAGTCCATCCTTGTTCACTCCAAATTGCCTCAGCCTTTCTCTCGTCCGCGAATGCACACACGACATTTCATTTGTCAGCCTGGAACCCGTCACAGCCGAGGGCTCAAGAAGTCTTCGGGGTGCTCGAGAGGGTGTCTGCCGTAGCACCCCTAACGAGATAGCGGCGTTTCGCGCAGTCGTTATTGCAAGTCATATCAGCAAAAGCAATCACTTTCTCAGCAGCAGGCAGTGCGAGCCCAGCGGCAGCTCTACATGAAGGTACCAATAGCCCAGGAAGGCCGCCGACCGCGGGAATTGACGAGGCCCCCATCCCGCCAGCCTACACGAGACTGTCAGGGCACCCTGGACGACATCGAGGGACCGAAGTAATTGGCATTCGCCGTGTCACAGGGCTCGTTGGTCTAGGGGTATGATTCCTGCTTAGGGTGCAGGAGGTCCCGGGTTCAAATCCCGGACGAGCCCTAGCGTGTTGTGCAAACTGATCGCACGTCAGTGGCTGAGTCAGCGCAAAAAGCTCGCCGTCAATATCAAATGAATTTCTTATTTGGTGTGAGCAATTGACGCTGTGGTCCAACGCGTGAAGGCGATTACGAAGGTTTCGGGTACAGATGGTAGCAGATGCATGTTAGTAAGTCTTGCTTAAAGTGATGAAAAAGTGTTTCCGCCCGGGATCGAACCAGGGAACTTCTGCGTGATGGGCAGACGTGATAACCTCTACACCACGGAAACTGCTTGTGCGCACCTTACTTCACAGACAACTTGTAGTGATGTTGCCATCGTAACTAAAAAATTCAATAAATGTGGTACTTGCAAAACGAAGGGATATGCAGCAGATCCACACACGACGTGGCTCATTGGAGGACAATACGACACAGGCAGGAAAATACTGCTCCCGCCCGGGATCGAACCGGGGACCTTCTGCGTGTGAAGCAGACGTGATAACCGCTACACTACGGAAACGACGGACCTGGTAAGTCCATCCTTGTTCACTCCAACTTGCCTCAGCCGTTCTCTCGTCCGCGAATGCACACACGACATTTCATTTGTCAGCCTGGAACCCATCACAGCCGAGGGCTCAAGAAGTCTTCGGGGTGCTCGAGAGGGTGTCTGCCGTAGCACCCCTAACGAGATAGCGGCGTTTCGCGCAGTCGTTATTGCAAGTCATATCAGCAAAAGCAATCACTTTCTCAGCAGCAGGCAGTGCGAGCCCAGCGGCAGCTCTACATGAAGGTACCAATAGCCCAGGAAGTCCGCCGACCGCGGGAATTGGCGAGGCCCCCATCCCGCCAGCCTACACGAGACTGTCAGGGCACCCTGGACGACATCGAGGGACCGAAGTAATTGGCATTCGCCGTGTCACAGGGCTCGTTGGTCTAGGGGTATGATTCCTGCTTAGGGTGCAGGAGGTCCCGGGTTTAATCCCGGACGAGCCCTAGCGTGTTGTGCAAACTGATCGCACGTCAGTGGCTGAGTCAGCGCAAAAAGCTCGCCGTCAATATCAAATGAATTTCTTATTTGGTGTGAGCAATTGACGCTGTGGTCCAACGCGTGAAGGCGATTACGAAGGTTTCGGGTACAGATGGTAGCAGATGCGTGTTAGTAAGTCTTGCTTAAAGTGATGAAAAAGTGGTTCCGCCCGGGATCGAACCAGGGAACTTCTGCGTGATGGGCAGACGTGATAACCTCTACACCACGGAAACTGCTTGTGCGCACCTTACTTCACAGACAACTTGTAGTGATGTTGCCATCGTAACTAAAAAATTCAATAAATGTGGTACTTGCAAAACGAAGGGACATGCAGCAGATCCACACACGACGTAGCTCATTGGAGGACAATACGACACAGGCAGGAAAATACTGTTCCCGCTCGGGATCGAACCGGGGACCTTCTGCGTGTGAAGCAGACGTGATAACCGCTACACTACGGAAACGACGGACCCGAGAAGTCCATCCTTGTTCACTCCAAATTGCCTCAGCCTTTCTCTCGTCCGCGAATGCACACACGACATTTCATTTGTCAGCCTGGAACCCATCACAGCCGAGGGCTCAAGAAGTCTTCGGGGTGCTCGAGAGGGTGTCTGCCGTAGCACCCCTAACGAGATAGCGGCGTTTCGCGCAGTCGTTATTGCAAGTCATATCAGCAAAAGCAATCACTTTCTCAGCAGCAGGCAGTGCGAGCCCAGCGGCAGCTCTACATGAAGGTACCAATAGCCCAGGAAGTCCGCCGACCGCGGGAATTGGCGAGGCCCCCATCCCGCCAGCCTACACGAGACTGTCAGGGCACCCTGGACGACATCGAGGGACCGAAGTAATTGGCATTCGCCGTGTCACAGGGCTCGTTGGTCTAGGGGTATGATTCCTGCTTAGGGTGCAGGAGGTCCCGGGTTTAATCCCGGACGAGCCCTAGCGTGTTGTGCAAACTGATCGCACGTCAGTGGCTGAGTCAGCGCAAAAAGCTCGCCGTCAATATCAAATGAATTTCTTATTTGGTGTGAGCAATTGACGCTGTGGTCCAACGCGTGAAGGCGATTACGAAGGTTTCGGGTACAGATGGTAGCAGATGCGTGTTAGTAAGTCTTGCTTAAAGTGATGAAAAAGTGGTTCCGCCCGGGATCGAACCAGGGAACTTCTGCGTGATGGGCAGACGTGATAACCTCTACACCACGGAAACTGCTTGTGCGCACCTTACTTCACAGACAACTTGTAGTGATGTTGCCATCGTAACTAAAAAATTCAATAAATGTGGTACTTGCAAAACGAAGGGACATGCAGCAGATCCACACACGACGTAGCTCATTGGAGGACAATACGACACAGGCAGGAAAATACTGTTCCCGCTCGGGATCGAACCGGGGACCTTCTGCGTGTGAAGCAACGTGATAACCGCTACACTACGGAAACGACGGACCCGAGAAGTCCATCCTTGTTCACTCCAAATTGCCTCAGCCTTTCTCTCGTCCGCGAATGCACACACGACATTTCATTTGTCAGCCTGGAACCCATCACAGCCGAGGGCTCAAGAAGTCTTCGGGGTGCTCGAGAGGGTGTCTGCCGTAGCACCCCTAACGAGATAGCGGCGTTTCGCGCAGTCGTTATTGCAAGTCATATCAGCAAAAGCAATCACTTTCTCAGCAGCAGGCAGTGCGAGCCCAGCGGCAGCTCTACATGAAGGTACCAATAGCCCAGGAAGCCCGCCGACCGCGGGAATTGGCGAGGCCCCCATCCCGCCAGCCTACACGAGACTGTCAGGGCACCCTGGACGACATCGAGGGACCGAAGTAATTGGCATTCGCCGTGTCACAGGGCTCGTTGGTCTAGGGGTATGATTCCTGCTTAGGGTGCAGGAGGTCCCGGGTTCAAATCCCGGACGAGCCCTAGCGTGTTGTGCAAACTGATCGCACGTCAGTGGCTGAGTCAGCGCAAAAAGCTCGCCGTCAATATCAAATGAATTTCTTATTTGGTGTGAGCAATTGACGCTGTGGTCCAACGCGTGAAGGCGATTACGAAGGTTTCGGGTACAGATGGTAGCAGATGCATGTTAGTAAGTCTTGCTTAAAGTGATGAAAAAGTGTTTCCGCCCGGGATCGAACCAGGGAACTTCTGCGTGATGGGCAGACGTGATAACCTCTACACCACGGAAACTGCTTGTGCGCACTTTACTTCACAGACAACTTGTAGTGATGTTGCCATCGTAACTAAAAAATTCAATAAATGTGGTACTTGCAAAACGAAGGGATATGCAGCAGATCCACACACGACGTGGCTCATTGGAGGACAATACGACACAGGCAGGAAAATACTGCTCCCGCCCGGGATCGAACCGGGGACCTTCTGCGTGTGAAGCAGACGTGATAACCGCTACACTACGGAAACGACGGACCTGATAAGTCCATCCTTGTTCACTCCAACTTGCCTCAGCCGTTCTCTCGTCCGCGAATGCACACACGACATTTCATTTGTCAGCCTGGAACCCATCACAGCCGAGGGCTCAAGAAGTCTTCGGGGTGCTCGAGAGGGTGTCTGCCGTAGCACCCCTAACGAGATAGCGGCGTTTCGCGCAGTCGTTATTGCAAGTCATATCAGCAAAAGCAATCACTTTCTCAGCAGCAGGCAGTGCGAGCCCAGCGGCAGCTCTACATGAAGGTACCAATAGCCCAGGAAGTCCGCCGACCGCGGGAATTGGCGAGGCCCCCATCCCGCCAGCCTACACGAGACTGTCAGGGCACCCTGGACGACATCGAGGGACCGAAGTAATTGGCATTCGCCGTGTCACAGGGCTCGTTGGTCTAGGGGTATGATTCCTGCTTAGGGTGCAGGAGGTCCCGGGTTTAATCCCGGACGAGCCCTAGCGTGTTGTGCAAACTGATCGCACGTCAGTGGCTGAGTCAGCGCAAAAAGCTCGCCGTCAATATCAAATGAATTTCTTATTTGGTGTGAGCAATTGACGCTGTGGTCCAACGCGTGAAGGCGATTACGAAGGTTTCGGGTACAGATGGTAGCAGATGCGTGTTAGTAAGTCTTGCTTAAAGTGATGAAAAAGTGGTTCCGCCCGGGATCGAACCAGGGAACTTCTGCGTGATGGGCAGACGTGATAACCTCTACACCACGGAAACTGCTTGTGCGCACCTTACTTCACAGACAACTTGTAGTGATGTTGCCATCGTAACTAAAAAATTCAATAAATGTGGTACTTGCAAAACGAAGGGACATGCAGCAGATCCACACACGACGTAGCTCATTGGAGGACAATACGACACAGGCAGGAAAATACTGTTCCCGCTCGGGATCGAACCGGGGACCTTCTGCGTGTGAAGCAACGTGATAACCGCTACACTACGGAAACGACGGACCCGAGAAGTCCATCCTTGTTCACTCCAAATTGCCTCAGCCTTTCTCTCGTCCGCGAATGCACACACGACATTTCATTTGTCAGCCTGGAACCCATCACAGCCGAGGGCTCAAGAAGTCTTCGGGGTGCTCGAGAGGGTGTCTGCCGTAGCACCCCTAACGAGATAGCGGCGTTTCGCGCAGTCGTTATTGCAAGTCATATCAGCAAAAGCAATCACTTTCTCAGCAGCAGGCAGTGCGAGCCCAGCGGCAGCTCTACATGAAGGTACCAATAGCCCAGGAAGCCCGCCGACCGCGGGAATTGGCGAGGCCCCCATCCCGCCAGCCTACACGAGACTGTCAGGGCACCCTGGACGACATCGAGGGACCGAAGTAATTGGCATTCGCCGTGTCACAGGGCTCGTTGGTCTAGGGGTATGATTCCTGCTTAGGGTGCAGGAGGTCCCGGGTTCAAATCCCGGACGAGCCCTAGCGTGTTGTGCAAACTGATCGCACGTCAGTGGCTGAGTCAGCGCAAAAAGCTCGCCGTCAATATCAAATGAATTTCTTATTTGGTGTGAGCAATTGACGCTGTGGTCCAACGCGTGAAGGCGATTACGAAGGTTTCGGGTACAGATGGTAGCAGATGCATGTTAGTAAGTCTTGCTTAAAGTGATGAAAAAGTGTTTCCGCCCGGGATCGAACCAGGGAACTTCTGCGTGATGGGCAGACGTGATAACCTCTACACCACGGAAACTGCTTGTGCGCACTTTACTTCACAGACAACTTGTAGTGATGTTGCCATCGTAACTAAAAAATTCAATAAATGTGGTACTTGCAAAACGAAGGGACATGCAGCAGATCCACACACGACGTGGCTCATTGGAGGACAATACGACACAGGCAGGAAAATACTGTTCCCGCCCGGGATCGAACCGGGGACCTTCTGCGTGTGAAGCAGACGTGATAACCGCTACACTACGGAAACGACGGACCCGAGAAGTACATCCTTGTTCACTCCAACTTGCCTCAGCCTTTCTCTCGTCCGCGAATGCACACACGACATTTCATTTGTCAGCCTGGAACCCATCACAGCCGAGGGCTCAAGAAGTCTTCGGGGTGCTCGAGAGGGTGTCTGCCGTAGCACCCCTAACGAGATAGCGGCGTTTCGCGCAGTCGTTATTGCAAGTCATATCAGCAAAAGCAATCACTTTCTCAGCAGCAGGCAGTGCGAGCCCAGCGGCAGCTCTACATGAAGGTACCAATAGCCCAGGAAGGCCGCCGACCGCGGGAATTGGCGAGGCCCCCATCCCGCCAGCCTACACGAGACTGTCAGGGCACCCTGGACGACATCGAGGGACCGAAGTAATTGGCATTCGCCGTGTCACAGGGCTCGTTGGTCTAGGGGTATGATTCCTGCTTAGGGTGCAGGAGGTCACGGGTTCAAGTCCCGGACGAGCCCTAGCGTGTTGTGCAAACTGATCGCACGTCAGTGGCTGAGTCAGCGCAAAAAGCTCGCCGTCAATATCAAATGAATTTCTTATTTGGTGTGAGCAATTGACGCTGTGGTCCAACGCGTGAAGGCGATTACGAAGGTTTCGGGTACAGATGGTAGCAGATGCATGTTAGTAAGTCTTGCTTAAAGTGATGAAAAAGTGTTTCCGCCCGGGATCGAACCAGGGAACTTCTGCGTGATGGGCAGACGTGATAACCTCTACACCACGGAAACTGCTTGTGCGCACCTTACTTCGCAGACAACTTGTAGTGATGTTGCCATCGTAACTAAAAAATTCAATAAATGTGGTACTTGCAAAACGAAGGGACATGCAGCAGATCCACACACGACGTGGCTCATTGGAGGACAATACGACACAGGCAGGAAAATACTGTTCCCGCCCGGGATCGAACCGGGGACCTTCTGCGTGTGAAGCAGACGTGATAACCGCTACACTACGGAAACGACGGACCCGAGAAGTCCATCCTTGTTCACTCCAACTTGCCTCAGCCTTTCTCTCGTCCGCGAATGCACACACGACATTTCATTTGTCAGCCTGGAACCCATCACAGCCGAGGGCTCAAGAAGTCTTCGGGGTGCTCGAGAGGGTGTCTGCCGTAGCACCCCTAACGAGATAGCGGCGTTTCGCGCAGTCGTTATTGCAAGTCATATCAGCAAAAGCAATCACTTTCTCAGCAGCAGGCAGTGCGAGCCCAGCGGCAGCTCTACATGAAGGTACCAATAGCCCAGGAAGGCCGCCGACCGCGGGAATTGGCGAGGCCCCCATCCCGCCAGCCTACACGAGACTGTCAGGGCACCCTGGACGACATCGAGGGACCGAAGTAATTGGCATTCGCCGTGTCACAGGGCTCGTTGGTCTAGGGGTATGATTCCTGCTTAGGGTGCAGGAGGTCCCGGGTTCAAATCCCGGACGGGCCCTAGCGTGTTGTGCAAACTGATCGCACGTCAGTGGCTGAGTCAGCGCAAAAAGCTCGCCGTCAATATCAAATGAATTTCTTATTTGGTGTGAGCAATTGACGCTGTGGTCCAACGCGTGAAGGCGATTACGAAGGTTTCGGGTACAGATGGTAGCAGATGCATGTTAGTAAGTCTTGCTTAAAGTGATGAAAAAGTGTTTCCGCCCGGGATCGAACCAGGGAACTTCTGCGTGATGGGCAGACGTGATAACCTCTACACCACGGAAACTGCTTGTGCGCACCTTACTTCACAGACAACTTGTAGTGATGTTGCCATCGTAACTAAAAAATTCAATACATGTGGTACTTGCAAAACGAAGGGACATGCAGCAGATCCACACACGACGTGGCTCATTGGAGGACAATACGACACAGGCAGGAAAATACTGTTCCCGCGCGGGATCGAACCGGGGACCTTCTGCGTGTGAAGCAGACGTGATAACCGCTACACTACGGAAACGACGGACCCGAGAAGTCCATCCTTGTTCACTCCAACTTGCCTCAGCCTTTCTCTCGTCCGCGAATGCACACACGACATTTCATTTGTCAGCCTGGAACCCATCACAGCCGAGGGCTCAAGAAGTCTTCGGGGTGCTCGAGAGGGTGTCTGCCGTAGCACCCCTAACGAGATAGCGGCGTTTCGCGCAGTCGTTATTGCAAGTCATATCAGCAAAAGCAATCACTTTCTCAGCAGCAGGCAGTGCGAGCCCAGCGGCAGCTCTACATGAAAGTACCAATAGCCCAGGAAGGCCGCCGACCACGGGAATTCGCGCCGCCCCCATCCCGCCAGCCTACACGAGACTGTCAGGGCACCCTGGACGACATCGAGGGACCGAAGTAATTGGCATTCGCCGTGTCACAGGGCTCGTTGGTCTAGGGTTATGATTCCTGCTTAGGGTGCAGGAGGTCACGGGTTCAAATCCCGGACAAGCCCTAGCGTGTTGTGCAAACTGATCGCACGTCAGTGGCTGAGTCAGCGCAAAAAGCTCGCCGTCAATATCAAATGAATTTCTTATTTGGTGTGAGCAATTGACGCTGTGGTCCAACGCGTGAAGGCGATTACGAAGGTTTCGGGTACAGATGGTAGCAGATGCATGTTAGTAAGTCTTGCTTAAAGTGATGAAAAAGTGTTTCCGCCCGGGATCGAACCAGGGAACTTCTGCGTGATGGGCAGACGTGATAACCTCCACACCACAGAAACTGCTTGTGCGCACCTTACTTCAAAGACAACTTGTAGTGATGTTGCCATCGTAACTAAAAAATTCAATAAATGTGGTACTTGCAAAACGAAGGGACATGCAGCAGATCCACACACGACGTGGCTTATTGGAGGACAATACGACACAGGCAGGAAAATAGTGTTCCCGCCCGGGATCGAACCGGGGACCTTCTGCGTGTGAAGCAGACGTGATAACCGCTACACTACGGAAACGACGGACCCGAGAAGTCCATCCTTGTTCACTCCAACTTGCCTCAGCCTTTCTCCCGCCCGTGAATGCACACACGACATTTCATTTGTCAGCCTGGAACCCATCACAGCCGAGGGCTCAAGAAGTCTTCGGGGTGCTCGAGAGGGTGTCTGCCGTAGCACCCCTAACGAGATAGCGGCGTTTCGCGCAGTCGTTATTGCAAGTCATATCAGCAAAAGCAATCACTTTCTCAGCAGCAGGCAGTGCGAGCCCAGCGGCAGCTCTACATGAAAGTACCAATAGCCCAGGAAGGCCGCCGACCGCGGGAATTCGCGCCGCCCCCATCCCGCCAGCCTACACGAGACTGTCAGGGCACCCTGGACGACATCGAGGGACCGAAGTAATTGGCATTCGCCGTGTCACAGGGCTCGTTGGTCTAGGGGTATGATTCCTGCTTAGGGTGCAGGAGGTCACGGGTTCAAATCCCGGACGAGCCCTAGCGCGTTGTGCAAACTGATCGCACGTCAGTGGCTGAGTCAGCGCAAAAAGCTCGCCGTCAATATCAAATGAATTTCTTATTTGGTGTGAGCAATTGACGCTGTGGTCCAACGCGTGAAGGCGATTACGAAGGTTTCGGGTACAGATGGTAGCAGATGCGTGTTAGTAAGTCTTGCTTAAAGTGATGAAAAAGTGTTTCCGCCCGGGATCGAACCAGGGAACTTCTGCGTGATGGGCAGACGTGATAACCTCTACACCACGGAAACTGCTTGTGCGCACCTTACTTCACAGACAACTTGTAGTGATGTTGCCATCGTAACTAAAAAATTCAATAAATGTGGTACTTGCAAAACGAAGGGACATGCAGCAGATCCACACACGACGTGGCTCATTGGAGGACAATACGACACAGGCAGGAAAATACTGTTCCCGCCCGGGATCGAACCGGGGACCTTCTGCGTGTGAAGCAGACGTGATAACCGCTACACTACGGAAACGACGGACCCGAGAAGTCCATCCTTGTTCACTCCAACTTGCCTCAGCCTTTCTCTCGTCCGCGAATGCACTCACGACATTTCATTTGTCAGCCTGGAACCCATCACAGCCGAGGGCTCAAGATGTCTTCGGGGTGCTCGAGAGGGTGTCTGCCGTAGCACCCCTAACGAGATAGCGGCGTTTCGCGCAGTCGTTATTGCAAGTCATATCAGCAAAAGCAATCACTTTCTCAGCAGCAGGCAGTGCGAGCCCAGCGGCAGCTCTACATGAAGGTACCAATAGCCCAGGAAGGCCGCCGACCGCGGGAATTCGCGCCGCCCCCATCCCGCCAGCCTACACGAGACTGTCAGGGCACCCTGGACGACATCGAGGGACCGAGGTAATTGGCATTCGCCGTGTCACAGGGCTCGTTGGTCTAGGGGTATGATTCCTGCTTAGGGTGCAGGAGGTCACGGGTTCAAATCCCGGACGAGCCCTAGCGTGTTGTGCAAACTGATCGCACGTCAGTGGCTGAGTCAGCGCAAAAAGCTCGCCGTCAATATCAAATGAATTTCTTATTTGGTGTGAGCAATTGACGCTGTGGTCCAACGCGTGAAGGCGATTACGAAGGTTTCGGGTACAGATGGTAGCAGATGCATGTTAGTAAGTCTTGCTTAAAGTGATGAAAAAGTGTTTCCGTCCGGGATCGAACCAGGGAACTTCTGCGTGATGGGCAGACGTGATAACCTCTACACCACGGAAACTGCTTGTGCGCACCTTACTTCACAGACAACTTGTAGTGATGTTGCCATCGTAACTAAAAAATTCAATAAATGTGGTACTTGCAAAACGAAGGGACATGCAGCAGATCCACACACGACGTGGCTCATTGGAGGACAATACGACACAGGCAGGAAAATACTGTTCCCGCCCGGGATCGAACCGGGGACCTTCTGCGTGTGAAGCAGACGTGATAACCGCTACACTACGGAAACGACGGACTCGAGAAGTCCATCCTTGTTCACTCCAACTTGCCTCAGCCTTTCTCTCGTCCGCGAATGCACACACGACATTTCATTTGTCAGCCTGGAACCCATCACAGCCGAGGGCTCAAGAAGTCTTCGGGGTGCTCGAGAGGGTGTCTGCCGTAGCACCCCTAACGAGATAGCGGCGTTTCGCGCAGTCGTTATTGCAAGTCATATCAGCAAAAGCAATCACTTTCTCAGCAGCAGGCAGTGCGAGCCCAGCGGCAGCTCTACATGAAGGTACCAATAGCCCAGGAAGGCCGCCGACCGCGGGAATTCGCGCCGCCCCCATCCCGC
Source organism: Schistocerca piceifrons (assembly GCF_021461385.2). Lineage (NCBI taxonomy): Eukaryota > Metazoa > Arthropoda > Insecta > Orthoptera > Acrididae > Schistocerca > Schistocerca piceifrons. Next base: position 42,303,930 of record NC_060139.1, on the reverse strand, counting down.
CAGCCTACACGAGACTGTCAGGGCACCCTGGACGACATCGAGGGACCGAAGTAATTGGCATTCGCCGTGTCACAGGGCTCGTTGGTCTAGGGGTATGATTCCTGCTTAGGGTGCAGGAGGTCCCGGGTTCAAATCCCGGACGAGCCCTAGCGTGTTGTGCAAACTGATCGCACGTCAGTGGCTGAGTCAGCGCAAAAAGCTCGCCGTCAATATCAAATGAATTTCTTATTTGGTGTGAGCAATTGACGCTGTGGTCCAACGCGTGAAGGCGATTACGAAGGTTTCGGGTACAGATGGTAGCAGATGCATGTTAGTAAGTCTTGCTTAAAGTGATGAAAAAGTGTTTCCGCCCGGGATCGAACCAGGGAACTTCTGCGTGATGGGCAGACGTGATAACCTCTACACCACGGAAACTGCTTGTGCGCACCTTACTTCACAGACAACTTGTAGTGATGTTGCCATCGTAACTAAAAAATTCAATAAATGTGGTACTTGCAAAACGGAGGGACATGCAGCAGATCCACACACGACGTGGCTCATTGGAGGACAATACGACACAGGCAGGAAAATACTGTTCCCGCCCGGGATCGAACCGGGGACCTTCTGCGTGTGAAGCAGACGTGATAACCGCTTCACTACGGAAACGACGGACCCGAGAAGTCCATCCTTGTTCACTCCAACTTGCCTCAGCCTTTCTCCCGTCCGCGAATGCACACACGACATTTCATTTGTCAGCCTGGAACCCATCACAGCCGAGGGCTCAAGAAGTCTTCGGGGTGCTCGAGAGGGTGTCTGCCGTAGCACCCCTAACGAGATAGCGGCGTTTCGCGCAGTCGTTATTGCAAGTCATATCAGCAAAAGCAATCACTTTCTCAGCAGCAGGCAGTGCGAGCCCAGCGGCAGCTCTACATGAAAGTACCAATAGCCCAGGAAGGCGGCCGACCGCGGGAATTCGCGCCGCCCCCATCCCGCCAGCCTACACGAGACTGTCAGGGCACCCTGGACGACATCGAGGGACCGAAGTAATTGGCATTCGCCGTGTCACAGGGCTCGTTGGTCTAGGGGTATGATTCCTGCTTAGGGTGCAGGAGGTCACGGGTTCAAATCCCGGACGAGCCCTAGCGTGTTGTGCAAACTGATCGCACGTCAGTGGCTGAGTCAGCGCAAAAAGCTCGCCGTCAATATCAAATGAACTTCTTATTTGGTGTGAGCAATTGACGCTGTGGTCCAACGCGTGAAGGCGATTACGAAGGTTTCGGGTACAGATGGTAGCAGATGCATGTTAGTAAGTCTTGCTTAAAGTGATGAAAAAGTGTTTCCGCCCGGGATCGAACCAGGGAACTTCTGCGTGATGGGCAGACGTGATAACCTCTACACCACGGAAACTGCTTGTGCGCACCTTACTTCACAGACAACTTGTAGTGATGTTGCCATCGTAACTAAAAAATTCAATAAATGTGGTACTTGCAAAACGGAGGGACATGCAGCAGATCCACACACGACGTGGCTCATTGGAGGACAATACGACACAGGCAGGAAAATACTGTTCCCGCCCGGGATCGAACCGGGGACCTTCTGCGTGTGAAGCAGACGTGATAACCGCTACACTACGGAAACCACGGACCCGAGAAGTCCATCCTTGTTCACTCCAACTTGCCTCAGCCTTTCTCTCGTCCGCGAATGCACACACGACATTTCATTTGTCAGCCTGGAACCCATCACAGCCGAGGGCTCAAGAAGTCTTCGGGGTGCTCGAGAGGGTGTCTGCCGTAGCACCCCTAACGAGATAGCGGCGTTTCGCGCAGTCGTTATTGCAAGTCATATCAGCAAAAGCAATCACTTTCTCAGCAGCAGGCAGTGCGAGCCCAGCGGCAGCTCTACATGAAGGTACCAATAGCCCAGGAAGGCCGCCGACCGCGGGAATTCGCGCCGCCCCCATCCCGCCAGCCTACACGAGACTGTCAGGGCACCCTGGACGACATCGAGGGACCGAAGTAATTGGCATTCGCCGTGTCACAGGGCTCGTTGGTCTAGGGGTATGATTCCTGCTTAGGGTGCAGGAGGTCCCGGGTTCAAATCCCGGACGAGCCCTAGCGTGTTGTTTAAACTGATCGCACGTCAGTGGCTGAGTCAGCGCAAAAAGCTCGCCGTCAATATCAAATGAATTTCTTATTTGGTGTGAGCAATTGACGCTGTGGTCCAACGCGTGAAGGCGATTACGAAGGTTTCGGGTACAGATGGTAGCAGATGCATGTTAGTAAGTCTTGCTTAAAGTGATGAAAAAGTGTTTCCGCCCGGGATCGAACCAGGGAACTTCTGCGTGATGGGCAGACGTGATAACCTCTACACCACGGAAACTGCTTGTGCGCACCTTACTTCACAGACAACTTGTAGTGATGTTGCCATCGTAACTAAAAAATTCAATAAATGTGGTACTTGCAAAACGAAGGGACATGCAGCAGATCCACACACGACGTGGCTCATTGGAGGACAATACGACACAGGCAGGAAAATACTGTTCCCGCCCGGGATCGAACCGGGGACCTTCTGCGTGCGAAGCAGACGTGATAACCGCTACACTACGGAAACGACGGACCCGAGAAGTCCATCCTTGTTCACTCCAACTTGCCTCAGCCTTTCTCTCGTCCGCGAATGCACACACGACATTTCATTTGTCAGCCTGGAACCCATCACAGCCGAGGGCTCAAGAAGTCTTCGGGGTGCTCGAGAGGGTGTCTGCCGTAGCACCCCTAACGAGATAGCGGCGTTTCGCGCAGTCGTTATTGCAAGTCATATCAGCAAAAGCAATCACTTTCTCAGCAGCAGGCAGTGCGAGCCCAGCGGCAGCTCTACATGAAGGTACCTATAGCCCAGGAAGGCCGCCGACCGCGGGAATTCGCGCCGCCCCCATCCCGCCAGCCTACACGAGACTGTCAGGGCACCCTGGACGACATCGAGGGACCGAAGTAATTGGCATTCGCCGTGTCACAGGGCTCGTTGGTCTAGGGGTATGATTCCTGCTTAGGGTGCAGGAGGTCCCGGTTTCAAATCCCGGACGAGCCCTAGCGTGTTGTGCAAACTGATCGCACGTCAGTGGCTGAGTCAGCGCAAAAAGCTCGCCGTCAATATCAAATGAATTTCTTATTTGGTGTGAGCAATTGACGCTGTGGTCCATCGCGTGAAGGCGATTACGAAGGTTTCGGGTACAGATGGTAGCAGATGCATGTTTGTAAGTCTTGCTTAAAGTGATGAAAAAGTGTTTCCGCCCGGGATCGAACCAGGGAACTTCTGCGTGATGGGCAGACGTGATAACCTCTACACCACGGAAACTGCTTGTGCGCACCTTACTTCACAGACAACTTGTAGTGATGTTGCCATCGTAACTAAAAAATTCAATAAATGTGGTACTTGCAAAACGAAGGGACATGCAGCAGATCCACACACGACGTGGCTCATTGGAGGACAATACGACACAGGCAGGAAAATACTGTTCCTGCCCGGGATCGAACTGGGGACCTTCTGCGTGTGAAGCAGACGTGAAAATCGCTACACTACGGAAACGACGGACCCGAGAAGTCCATCCTTGTTCACTCCAACTTGCCTCAGCCTTTCTCTCGTCCGCGAATGCACACACGACATTTCATTTGTCAGCCTGGAACCCATCACAGCCGAGGGCTCAAGAAGTCTTCGGGGTGCTCGAGAGGGTGTCTGCCGTAGCACCCCTAACGAGATAGCGGCGTTTCGCGCAGTCGTTATTGCAAGTCATATCAGCAAAAGCAATCACTTTCTCAGCAGCAGGCAGTGCGAGCCCAGCGGCAGCTCTACATGAAGGTACCAATAGCCCAGGAAGGCCGCCGACCGCGGGAATTCGCGCCGCCCCCATCCCGCCAGCCTACACGAGACTGTCAGGGCACCCTGGACGACATCGAGGGACCGAAGTAATTGGCATTCGCCGTGTCACAGGGCTCGTTGGTCTAGGGGTATGATTCCTGCTTAGGGTGCAGGAGGTCCCGGGTTCAAATCCCGGACGAGCCCTAGCGTGTTGTGCAAACTGATCGCACGTCAGTGGCTGAGTCAGCGCAAAAAGCTCGCCGTCAATATCAAATGAATTTCTTATTTGGTGTGAGCAATTGACGCTGTGGTCCAACGCGTGAAGGCGATTACGAAGGTTTCGGGTACAGATGGTAGCAGATGCATGTTAGTAAGTCTTGCTTAAAGTGATGAAAAAGTGTTTCCGCCCGGGATCGAACCAGGGAACTTCTGCGTGATGGGCAGACGTGATAACCTCTACACCACGGAAACTGCTTGTGCGCACCTTACTTCACAGACAACTTGTAGTGATGTTGCCATCGTAACTAAAAAATTCAATAAATGTGGTACTTGCAAAACGGAGGGACATGCAGCAGATCCACACACGACGTGGCTCATTGGAGGACAATACGACACAGGCAGGAAAATACTGTTCCCGCCCGGGATCGAACCGGGGACCTTCTGCGTGTGAAGCAGACGTGATAACCGCTACACTACGGAAACGACGGACCCGAGAAGTCCATCCTTGTTCACTCCAACTTGCCTCAGCCTTTCTCTCGTCCGCGAATGCACACACGACATTTCATTTGTCAGCCTGGAACCCATCACAGCCGAGGGCTCAAGAAGTCTTCGGGGTGCTCGAGAGGGTGTCTGCCGTAGCACCCCTAACGAGATAGCGGCGTTTCGCGCAGTCGTTATTGCAAGTCATATCAGCAAAAGCAATCACTTTCTCAGCAGCAGGCAGTGCGAGCCCAGCGGCAGCTCTACATGAAGGTACCAATAGCCCAGGAAGGCCGCCGACCGCGGGAATTCGCGCCGCCCCCATCCCGCCAGCCTACACGAGACTGTCAGGGCACCCTGGACGACATCGAGGGACCGAAGTAATTGGCATTCGCCGTGTCACAGGGCTCGTTGGTCTAGGGGTATGATTCCTGCTTAGGGTGCAGGAGGTCCCGGGTTCAAATCCCGGACGAGCCCTAGCGTGTTGTGCAAACTGATCGCACGTCAGTGGCTGAGTCAGCGCAAAAAGCTCGCCGTCAATATCAAATGAATTTCTTATTTGGTGTGAGCAATTGACGCTGTGGTCCAACGCGTGAAGGCGATTACGAAGGTTTCGGGTACAGATGGTAGCAGATGCATGTTAGTAAGTCTTGCTTAAAGTGATGAAAAAGTGTTTCCGCCCGGGATCGAACCAGGGAACTTCTGCGTGATGGGCAGACGTGATAACCTCTACACCACGGAAACTGCTTGTGCGCACCTTACTTCACAGACAACTTGTAGTGATGTTGCCATCGTAACTAAAAAATTCAATAAATGTGGTACTTGCAAAACGAAGGGACATGCAGCAGATCCACACACGACGTGGCTCATTGGAGGACAATACGACACAGGCAGGAAAATACTGTTCCTGCCCGGGATCGAACCGGGGACCTTCTGCGTGTGAAGCAGACGTGATAACCGCTACACTACGGAAACGACGGACGCGAGAAGTCCATCCTTGTTCACTCCAACTTGCCTCAGCCTTTCTCTCGTCCGCGAATGCACACACGACATTTCATTTGTCAGCCTGGAACCCATCACAGCCGAGGGCTCAAGAAGTCTTCGGGGTGCTCGAGAGGGTGTCTGCCGTAGCACCCCTAACGAGATAGCGGCGTTTCGCGCAGTCGTTATTGCAAGTCATATCAGCAAAGGCAATCAATTTCTCAGCAGCAGGCAGTGCGAGCCCAGCGGCAGCTCTACATGAAGGTACCAATAGCCCAGGAAGGCCGCCGACCGCGGGAATTCGCGCCGCCCCCATCCCGCCAGCCTACACGAGACTGTCAGGGCACCCTGGACGACATCGAGGGACCGAAGTAATTGGCATTCGCCGTGTCACAGGGCTCGTTGGTCTAGGGGTATGATTCCTGCTTAGGGTGCAGGAGGTCCCGGTTTCAAATCCCGGACGAGCCCTAGCGTGTTGTGCAAACTGATCGCACGTCAGTGGCTGAGTCAGCGCAAAAAGCTCGCCGTCAATATCAAATGAATTTCTTATTTGGTGTGAGCAATTGACGCTGTGGTCCATCGCGTGAAGGCGATTACGAAGGTTTCGGGTACAGATGGTAGCAGATGCATGTTAGTAAGTCTTGCTTAAAGTGATGAAAAAGTGTTTCCGCCCGGGATCGAACCAGGGAACTTCTGCGTGATGGGCAGACGTGATAACCTCTACACCACGGAAACTGCTTGTGCGCACCTTACTTCACAGACAACTTGTAGTGATGTTGCCATCGTAACTAAAAAATTCAATAAATGTGGTACTTGCAAAACGAAGGGACATGCAGCAGATCCACACACGACGTGGCTCATTGGAGGACAATACGACACAGGCAGGAAAATACTGTTCCTGCCCGGGATCGAACCGGGGACCTTCTGCGTGTGAAGCAGACGTGATAACCGCTACACTACGGAAACGACGGACGCGAGAAGTCCATCCTTGTTCACTCCAACTTGCCTCAGCCTTTCTCTCGTCCGCGAATGCACACACGACATTTCATTTGTCAGCCTGGAACCCATCACAGCCGAGGGCTCAAGAAGTCTTCGGGGTGCTCGAGAGGGTGTCTGCCGTAGCACCCCTAACGAGATAGCGGCGTTTCGCGCAGTCGTTATTGCAAGTCATATCAGCAAAGGCAATCAATTTCTCAGCAGCAGGCAGTGCGAGCCCAGCGGCAGCTCTACATGAAGGTACCAATAGCCCAGGAAGGCCGCCGACCGCGGGAATTCGCGCCGCCCCCATCCCGCCAGCCTACACGAGACTGTCAGGGCACCCTGGACGACATCGAGGGACCGAAGTAATTGGCATTCGCCGTGTCACAGGGCTCGTTGGTCTAGGGGTATGATTCCTGCTTAGGGTGCAGGAGGTCCCGGTTTCAAATCCCGGACGAGCCCTAGCGTGTTGTGCAAACTGATCGCACGTCAGTGGCTGAGTCAGCGCAAAAAGCTCGCCGTCAATATCAAATGAATTTCTTATTTGGTGTGAGCAATTGACGCTGTGGTCCATCGCGTGAAGGCGATTACGAAGGTTTCGGGTACAGATGGTAGCAGATGCATGTTAGTAAGTCTTGCTTAAAGTGATGAAAAAGTGTTTCCGCCCGGGATCGAACCAGGGAACTTCTGCGTGATGGGCAGACGTGATAACCTCTACACCACGGAAACTGCTTGTGCGCACCTTACTTCACAGACAACTTGTAGTGATGTTGCCATCGTAACTAAAAAATTCAATAAATGTGGTACTTGCAAAACGAAGGGACATGCAGCAGATCCACACACGACGTGGCTCATTGGAGGACAATACGACACAGGCAGGAAAATACTGTTCCTGCCCGGGATCGAACTGGGGACCTTCTGCGTGTGAAGCAGGCGTGAAAATCGCTACACTACGGAAACGACGGACCCGAGAAGTCCATCCTTGTTCACTCCAACTTGCCTCAGCCTTTCTCTCGTCCGCGAATGCACACACGACATTTCATTTGTCAGCCTGGAACCCATCACAGCCGAGGGCTCAAGAAGTCTTCGGGGTGCTCGAGAGGGTGTCTGCCGTAGCACCCCTAACGAGATAGCGGCGTTTCGCGCAGTCGTTATTGCAAGTCATATCAGCAAAAGCAATCACTTTCTCAGCAGCAGGCAGTGCGAGCCCAGCGGCAGCTCTACATGAAGGTACCAATAGCCCAGGAAGGCCGCCGACCGCGGGAATTCGCGCCGCCCCCATCCCGCCAGCCTACACGAGACTGTCAGGGCACCCTGGACGACATCGAGGGACCGAAGTAATTGGCATTCGCCGTGTCACAGGGCTCGTTGGTCTAGGGGTATGATTCCTGTTTAGGGTGCAGGAGGTCCCGGTTTCAAATCCCGGACGAGCCCTAGCGTGTTGTGCAAACTGATCGCACGTCAGTGGCTGAGTCAGCGCAAAAAGCTCGCCGTCAATATCAAATGAATTTCTTATTTGGTGTGAGCAATTGACGCTGTGGTCCATCGCGTGAAGGCGATTACGAAGGTTTCGGGTACAGATGGTAGCAGATGCATGTTAGTAAGTCTTGCTTAAAGTGATGAAAAAGTGTTTCCGCCCGGGATCGAACCAGGGAACTTCTGCGTGATGGGCAGACGTGATAACCTCTACACCACGGAAACTGCTTGTGCGCACCTTACTTCACAGGCAACTTGTAGTGATGTTGCCATCGTAACTAAAAAATTCAATAAATGTGGTACTTGCAAAACGAAGGGACATGCAGCAGATCCACACACGACGTGGCTCATTGGAGGACAATACGACACAGGCAGGAAAATATGGTTCCTGCCCGGGATCGAACTGGGGACCTTCTGCGTGTGAAGCAGACGTGAAAATCGCTACACTACGGAAACGACGGACCCGAGAAGTCCATCCTTGTTCACTCCAACTTGCCTCAGCCTTTCTCTCGTCCGCGAATGCACACACGACATTTCATTTGTCAGCCTGGAACCCATCACAGCCGAGGGCTCAAGAAGTCTTCGGGGTGCTCGAGAGGGTGTCTGCCGTAGCACCCCTAACGAGATAGCGGCGTTTCGCGCAGTCGTTATTGCAAGTCATATCAGCAAAAGCAATCACTTTCTCAGCAGCAGGCAGTGCGAGCCCAGCGGCAGCTCTACATGAAGGTACCAATAGCCCAGGAAGGCCGCCGACCGCGGGAATTCGCGCCGCCCCCATCCCGCCAGCCTACACGAGACTGTCAGGGCACCCTGGACGACATCGAGGGACCGAAGTAATTGGCATTCGCCGTGTCACAGGGCTCGTTGGTCTAGGGGTATGATTCCTGCTTAGGGTGCAGGAGGTCCCGGGTTCAAATCCCGGACGAGCCCTAGCGTGTTGTGCAAACTGATCGCACGTCAGTGGCTGAGTCAGCGCAAAAAGCTCGCCGTCAATATCAAATGAATTTCTTATTTGGTGTGAGCAATTGACGCTGTGGTCCAACGCGTGAAGGCGATTACGAAGGTTTCGGGTACAGATGGTAGCAGATGCATGTTAGTAAGTCTTGCTTAAAGTGATGAAAAAGTGTTTCCGCCCGGGATCGAACCAGGGAACTTCTGCGTGATGGGCAGACGTGATAACCTCTACACCACGGAAACTGCTTGTGCGCACCTTACTTCACAGACAACTTGTAGTGATGTTGCCATCGTAACTAAAAAATTCAATAAATGTGGTACTTGCAAAACGAAGGGACATGCAGCAGATCCACACACGACGTGGCTCATTGGAGGACAATACGACACAGGCAGGAAAATACTGTTCCTGCCCGGGATCGAACCGGGGACCTTCTGCGTGTGAGGCAGACGTGAAAATCGCTACACTACGGAAACGACGGACCCGAGAAGTCCATCCTGGTTCACTCCAACTTGTCTCAGCCTTTCTCTCGTCCGCGAATGCACACACGACATTTCATTTGTCAGCCTGGAACCCATCACAGCCGAGGGCTCAAGAAGTCTTCGGGGTGCTCGAGAGGGTGTCTGCCGTAGCACCCCTAACGAGATAGCGGCGTTTCGCGCAGTCGTTATTGCAAGTCATATCAGCAAAAGCAATCACTTTCTCAGCAGCAGGCAGTGCGAGCCCAGCGGCAGCTCTACATGAAGGTACCTATAGCCCAGGAAGGCCGCCGACCGCGGGAATTCGCGCCGCCCCCATCCCGCCAGCCTACACGAGACTGTCAGGGCACCCTGGACGACATCGAGGGACCGAAGTAATTGGCATTCGCCGTGTCACAGGGCTCGTTGGTCTAGGGGTATGATTCCTGCTTAGGGTGCAGGAGGTCCCGGGTTCAAATCCCGGACGAGCCCTAGCGTGTTGTGCAAACTGATCGCACGTCAGTGGCTGAGTCAGCGCAAAAAGCTCCCCGTCAATATCAAATGAATTTCTTATTTGGTGTGAGCAATTGACGCTGTGGTCCAACGCGTGAAGGCGATTACGAAGGTTTCGGGTACAGATGGTAGCAGATGCATGTTAGTTAGTCTTGCTTAAAGTGATGAAAAAGTGTTTCCGCCCGGGATCGAACCAGGGAACTTCTGCGTGATGGGCAGACGTGATAACCTCTACACCACGGAAACTGCTTGTGCGCACCTTACTTCACAGACAACTTGTAGTGATGTTGCCATCGTAACTAAAAAATTCAATAAATGTGGTACTTGCAAAACGAAGGGACATGCAGCAGATCCACACACGACGTGGCTCATTGGAGGACAATACGACACAGGCAGGAAAATACTGTTCCTGCCCGGGATCGAACCGGGGACCTTCTGCGTGTGAAGCAGACGTGAAAATCGCTACACTACGGAAACGACGGACCCGAGAAGTCCATCCTTGTTCACTCCAACTTGCCTCAGCCTTTCTCTCGTCCGCGAATGCACACACGACATTTCATTTGTCAGCCTGGAACCCAGCACAGCCGAGGGCTCAAGAAGTCTTCGGGGTGCTCGAGAGGGTGTCTGCCGTAGCACCCCTAACGAGATAGCGGCGTTTCGCGCAGTCGTTATTGCAAGTCATATCAGCAAAAGCAATCACTTTCTCAGCAGCAGGCAGTGCGAGCCCAGCGGCAGCTCTACATGAAGGTACCAATAGCCCAGGAAGGCCGCCGACCGCGGGAATTCGCGCCGCCCCCATCCCGCCAGCCTACACGAGACTGTCAGGGCACCCTGGACGACATCGAGGGACCGAAGTAATTGGCATTCGCCGTGTCACAGGGCTCGTTGGTCTAGGGGTATGATTCCTGCTTAGGGTGCAGGAGGTCCCGGGTTCAAATCCCGGACGAGCCCTAGCGTGTTGTGCAAACTGATCGCACGTCAGTGGCTGAGTCAGCGCAAAAAGCTCGCCGTCAATATCAAATGAATTTCTTATTTGGTGTGAGCAATTGACGCTGCGTGAAGGCGATTACGAAGGTTTCGGGTACAGATGGTAGCAGATGCATGTTAGTAAGTCTTGCTTAAAGTGATGAAAAAGTGTTTCCGCCCGGGATCGAACCAGGGAACTTCTGCGTGATGGGCAGACGTGATAACCTCTACACCACGGAAACTGCTTGTGCGCACCTTACTTCACAGACAACTTGTAGTGATGTTGCCATCGTAACTAAAAAATTCAATAAATGTGGTACTTGCAAAACGAAGGGACATGCAGCAGATCCACACACGACGTGGCTCATTGGAGGACAATACGACACAGGCAGGAAAATACTGTTCCCGCCCGGGATCGAACCGGGGACCTTCTGCGTGTGAAGCAGACGTGATAACCGCTACACTACGGAAAAGACGGACCCGAGAAGTCCATCCTTGTTCACTCCAACTTGCCTCAGCCTTTCTCTCGTCCGCGAATGCACACACGACATTTCATTTGTCAGCCTGGAACCCATCACAGCCGAGGGCTCAAGAAGTCTTCGGGGTGCTCGAGAGGGTGTCTGCCGTAGCACCCCTAACGAAATAGCGGCGTTTCGCGCAGTCGTTATTGCAAGTCATATCAGCAAAAGCAATCACTTTCTTAGCAGCAGGCAGTGCGAGCCCAGCGGCAGCTCTACATGAAGGTACCAATAGCCCAGGAAGGCCGCCGACCGCGGGAATTCGCGCCGCCCCCATCCCGCCAGCCTACACGAGACTGTCAGGGCACCCTGGACGACATCGAGGGACCGAAGTAATTGGCATTCGCCGTGTCACAGGGCTCGTTGGTCTAGGGGTATGATTCCTGCTTAGGGTGCAGGAGGTCCCGGTTTCAAATCCCGGACGAGCCCTAGCGTGTTGTGCAAACTGATCGCACGTCAGTGGCTGAGTCAGCGCAAAAAGCTCGCCGTCAATATCAAATGAATTTCTTATTTGGTGTGAGCAATTGACGCTGTGGTCCATCGCGTGAAGGCGATTACGAAGGTTTCGGGTACAGATGGTAGCAGATGCATGTTAGTAAGTCTTGCTTAAAGTGATGAAAAAGTGTTTCCGCCCGGGATCGAACCAGGGAACTTCTGCGTGATGGGCAGACGTGATAACCTCTACACCACGGAAACTGCTTGTGCGCACCTTACTTCACAGACAACTTGTAGTGATGTTGCCATCGTAACTAAAAAATTCAATAAATGTGGTACTTGCAAAACGGAGGGACATGCAGCAGATCCACACACGACGTGGCTCATTGGAGGACAATACGACACAGGCAGGAAAATACTGTTCCCGCCCGGGATCGAACCGGGGACCTTCTGCGTGTGAAGCAGACGTGATAACCGCTACACTACGGAAACGACGGACCCGAGAAGTCCATCCTTGTTCACTCCAACTTGCCTCAGCCTTTCTCTCGTCCGCGAATGCACACACGACATTTCATTTGTCAGCCTGGAACCCATCACAGCCGAGGGCTCAAGAAGTCTTCGGGGTGCTCGAGAGGGTGTCTGCCGTAGCACCCCTAACGAGATAGCGGCGTTTCGCGCAGTCGTTATTGCAAGTCATATCAGCAAAAGCAATCACTTTCTCAGCAGCAGGCAGTGCGAGCCCAGCGGCAGCTCTACATGAAGGTACCAATAGCCCAGGAAGGCCGCCGACCGCGGGAATTCGCGCCGCCCCCATCCCGCCAGCCTACACGAGACTGTCAGGGCACCCTGGACGACATCGAGGGACCGAAGTAATTGGCATTCGCCGTGTCACAGGGCTCGTTGGTCTAGGGGTATGATTCCTGCTTAGGGTGCAGGAGGTCCCGGGTTCAAATCCCGGACGAGCCCTAGCGTGTTGTGCAAACTGATCGCACGTCAGTGGCTGAGTCAGCGCAAAAAGCTCCCCGTCAATATCAAATGAATTTCTTATTTGGTGTGAGCAATTGACGCTGTGGTCCAACGCGTGAAGGCGATTACGAAGGTTTCGGGTACAGATGGTAGCAGATGCATGTTAGTTAGTCTTGCTTAAAGTGATGAAAAAGTGTTTCCGCCCGGGATCGAACCAGGGAACTTCTGCGTGATGGGCAGACGTGATAACCTCTACACCACGGAAACTGCTTGTGCGCACCTTACTTCACAGACAACTTGTAGTGATGTTGCCATCGTAACTAAAAAATTCAATAAATGTGGTACTTGCAAAACGAAGGGACATGCAGCAGATCCACACACGACGTGGCTCATTGGAGGACAATACGACACAGGCAGGAAAATACTGTTCCTGCCCGGGATCGAACCGGGGACCTTCTGCGTGTGAAGCAGACGTGAAAATCGCTACACTACGGAAACGACGGACCCGAGAAGTCCATCCTTGTTCACTCCAACTTGCCTCAGCCTTTCTCTCGTCCGCGAATGCACACACGACATTTCATTTGTCAGCCTGGAACCCATCACAGCCGAGGGCTCAAGAAGTCTTCGGGGTGCTCGAGAGGGTGTCTGCCGTAGCACCCCTAACGAGATAGCGGCGTTTCGCGCAGTCGTTATTGCAAGTCATATCAGCAAAAGCAATCACTTTCTCAGCAGCAGGCAGTGCGAGCCCAGCGGCAGCTCTACATGAAGGTACCAATAGCCCAGGAAGGCCGCCGACCGCGGGAATTCGCGCCGCCCCCATCCCGCCAGCCTACACGAGACTGTCAGGGCACCCTGGACGACATCGAGGGACCGAAGTAATTGGCATTCGCCGTGTCACAGGGCTCGTTGGTCTAGGGGTATGATTCCTGCTTAGATTGCAGGAGGTCCCGGGTTCAAATCCCGGACGAGCCCTAGCGTGTTGTGCAAACTGATCGCACGTCAGTGGCTGAGTCAGCGCAAAAAGCTCGCCGTCAATATCAAATGAATTTCTTATTTGGTGTGAGCAATTGACGCTGTGGTCCAACGCGTGAAGGCGATTACGAAGGTTTCGGGTACAGATGGTAGCAGATGCATGTTAGTAAGTCTTGCTTAAAGTGATGAAAAAGTGTTTCCGCCCGGGATCGAACCAGGGAACTTCTGCGTGATGGGCAGACGTGATAACCTCTACACCACGGAAACTGCTTGTGCGCACCTTACTTCACAGACAACTTGTAGTGATGTTGCCATCGTAACTAAAAAATTCAATAAATGTGGTACTTGCAAAACGAAGGGACATGCAGCAGATCCACACACGACGTGGCTCATTGGAGGACAATACGACACAGGCAGGAAAATACTGTTCCCGCCCGGGATCGAACCGGGGACCTTCTGCGTGTGAAGCAGACGTGATAACCGCTACACTACGGAAAAGACGGACCCGAGAAGTCCATCCTTGTTCACTCCAACTTGCCTCAGCCTTTCTCTCGTCCGCGAATGCACACACGACATTTCATTTGTCAGCCTGGAACCCATCACAGCCGAGGGCTCAAGAAGTCTTCGGGGTGCTCGAGAGGGTGTCTGCCGTAGCACCCCTAACGAGATAGCGGCGTTTCGCGCAGTCGTTATTGCAAGTCATATCAGCAAAAGCAATCACTTTCTCAGCAGCAGGCAGTGCGAGCCCAGCGGCAGCTCTACATGAAGGTACCAATAGCCCAGGAAGGCCGCCGACCGCGGGAATTCGCGCCGCCCCCATCACGCCAGCCTACACGAGACTGTCAGGGCACCCTGGACGACATCGAGGGACCGAAGTAATTGGCATTCGCCGTGTCACAGGGCTCGTTGGTCTAGGGGTATGATTCCTGCTTAGGGTGCAGGAGGTCCCGGTTTCAAATCCCGGACGAGCCCTAGCGTGTTGTGCAAACTGATCGCACGTCAGTGGCTGAGTCAGCGCAAAAAGCTCGCCGTCAATATCAAATGAATTTCTTATTTGGTGTGAGCAATTGACGCTGTGGTCCATCGCGTGAAGGCGATTACGAAGGTTTCGGGTACAGATGGTAGCAGATGCATGTTAGTAAGTCTTGCTTAAAGTGATGAAAAAGTGTTTCCGCCCGGGATCGAACCAGGGAACTTCTGCGTGATGGGCAGACGTGATAACCTCTACACCACGGAAACTGCTTGTGCGCACCTTACTTCACAGACAACTTGTAGTGATGTGGCCATCGTAACTAAAAAATTCAATAAATGTGGTACTTGCAAAACGAATGGACATGCAGCAGATCCACACACGACGTGGCTCATTGGAGGACAATACGACACAGGCAGGAAAATACTGTTCCTGCCCGGGATCGAACTGGGGACCTTCTGCGTGTGAAGCAGACGTGAAAATCGCTACACTACGGAAACGACGGACCCGAGAAGTCCATCCTTGTTCACTCCAACTTGCCTCAGCCTTTCTCTCGTCCGCGAATGCACACACGACATTTCATTTGTCAGCCTGGAACCCAGCACAGCCGAGGGCTCAAGAAGTCTTCGGGGTGCTCGAGAGGGTGTCTGCCGTAGCACCCCTAACGAGATAGCGGCGTTTCGCGCAGTCGTTATTGCAAGTCATATCAGCAAAAGCAATCACTTTCTCAGCAGCAGGCAGTGCGAGCCCAGCGGCAGCTCTACATGAAGGTACCAATAGCCCAGGAAGGCCGCCGACCGCGGGAATTCGCGCCGCCCCCATCCCGCCAGCCTACACGAGACTGTCAGGGCACCCTGGACGACATCGAGGGACCGAAGTAATTGGCATTCGCCGTGTCACAGGGCTCGTTGGTCTAGGGGTATGATTCCTGCTTAGGGTGCAGGAGGTCCCGGGTTCAAATCCCGGACGAGCCCTAGCGTGTTGTGCAAACTGATCGCACGTCAGTGGCTGAGTCAGCGCAAAAAGCTCGCCGTCAATATCAAATGAATTTCTTATTTGGTGTGAGCAATTGACGCTGCGTGAAGGCGATTACGAAGGTTTCGGGTACAGATGGTAGCAGATGCATGTTAGTAAGTCTTGCTTAAAGTGATGAAAAAGTGTTTCCGCCCGGGATCGAACCAGGGAACTTCTGCGTGATGGGCAGACGTGATAACCTCTACACCACGGAAACTGCTTGTGCGCACCTTACTTCACAGACAACTTGTAGTGATGTTGCCATCGTAACTAAAAAATTCAATAAATGTGGTACTTGCAAAACGAAGGGACATGCAGCAGATCCACACACGACGTGGCTCATTGGAGGACAATACGACACAGGCAGGAAAATACTGTTCCCGCCCGGGATCGAACCGGGGACCTTCTGCGTGTGAAGCAGACGTGATAACCGCTACACTACGGAAAAGACGGACCCGAGAAGTCCATCCTTGTTCACTCCAACTTGCCTCAGCCTTTCTCTCGTCCGCGAATGCACACACGACATTTCATTTGTCAGCCTGGAACCCATCACAGCCGAGGGCTCAAGAAGTCTTCGGGGTGCTCGAGAGGGTGTCTGCCGTAGCACCCCTAACGAAATAGCGGCGTTTCGCGCAGTCGTTATTGCAAGTCATATCAGCAAAAGCAATCACTTTCTTAGCAGCAGGCAGTGCGAGCCCAGCGGCAGCTCTACATGAAGGTACCAATAGCCCAGGAAGGCCGCCGACCGCGGGAATTCGCGCCGCCCCCATCCCGCCAGCCTACACGAGACTGTCAGGGCACCCTGGACGACATCGAGGGACCGAAGTAATTGGCATTCGCCGTGTCACAGGGCTCGTTGGTCTAGGGGTATGATTCCTGCTTAGGGTGCAGGAGGTCCCGGTTTCAAATCCCGGACGAGCCCTAGCGTGTTGTGCAAACTGATCGCACGTCAGTGGCTGAGTCAGCGCAAAAAGCTCGCCGTCAATATCAAATGAATTTCTTATTTGGTGTGAGCAATTGACGCTGTGGTCCATCGCGTGAAGGCGATTACGAAGGTTTCGGGTACAGATGGTAGCAGATGCATGTTAGTAAGTCTTGCTTAAAGTGATGAAAAAGTGTTTCCGCCCGGGATCGAACCAGGGAACTTCTGCGTGATGGGCAGACGTGATAACCTCTACACCACGGAAACTGCTTGTGCGCACCTTACTTCACAGACAACTTGTAGTGATGTTGCCATCGTAACTAAAAAATTCAATAAATGTGGTACTTGCAAAACGGAGGGACATGCAGCAGATCCACACACGACGTGGCTCATTGGAGGACAATACGACACAGGCAGGAAAATACTGTTCCCGCCCGGGATCGAACCGGGGACCTTCTGCGTGTGAAGCAGACGTGATAACCGCTACACTACGGAAACGACGGACCCGAGAAGTCCATCCTTGTTCACTCCAACTTGCCTCAGCCTTTCTCTCGTCCGCGAATGCACACACGACATTTCATTTGTCAGCCTGGAACCCATCACAGCCGAGGGCTCAAGAAGTCTTCGGGGTGCTCGAGAGGGTGTCTGCCGTAGCACCCCTAACGAGATAGCGGCGTTTCGCGCAGTCGTTATTGCAAGTCATATCAGCAAAAGCAATCACTTTCTCAGCAGCAGGCAGTGCGAGCCCAGCGGCAGCTCTACATGAAGGTACCAATAGCCCAGGAAGGCCGCCGACCGCGGGAATTCGCGCCGCCCCCATCCCGCCAGCCTACACGAGACTGTCAGGGCACCCTGGACGACATCGAGGGACCGAAGTAATTGGCATTCGCCGTGTCACAGGGCTCGTTGGTCTAGGGGTATGATTCCTGCTTAGGGTGCAGGAGGTCCCGGGTTCAAATCCCGGACGAGCCCTAGCGTGTTGTGCAAACTGATCGCACGTCAGTGGCTGAGTCAGCGCAAAAAGCTCCCCGTCAATATCAAATGAATTTCTTATTTGGTGTGAGCAATTGACGCTGTGGTCCAACGCGTGAAGGCGATTACGAAGGTTTCGGGTACAGATGGTAGCAGATGCATGTTAGTTAGTCTTGCTTAAAGTGATGAAAAAGTGTTTCCGCCCGGGATCGAACCAGGGAACTTCTGCGTGATGGGCAGACGTGATAACCTCTACACCACGGAAACTGCTTGTGCGCACCTTACTTCACAGACAACTTGTAGTGATGTTGCCATCGTAACTAAAAAATTCAATAAATGTGGTACTTGCAAAACGAAGGGACATGCAGCAGATCCACACACGACGTGGCTCATTGGAGGACAATACGACACAGGCAGGAAAATACTGTTCCTGCCCGGGATCGAACCGGGGACCTTCTGCGTGTGAAGCAGACGTGAAAATCGCTACACTACGGAAACGACGGACCCGAGAAGTCCATCCTTGTTCACTCCAACTTGCCTCAGCCTTTCTCTCGTCCGCGAATGCACACACGACATTTCATTTGTCAGCCTGGAACCCATCACAGCCGAGGGCTCAAGAAGTCTTCGGGGTGCTCGAGAGGGTGTCTGCCGTAGCACCCCTAACGAGATAGCGGCGTTTCGCGCAGTCGTTATTGCAAGTCATATCAGCAAAAGCAATCACTTTCTCAGCAGCAGGCAGTGCGAGCCCAGCGGCAGCTCTACATGAAGGTACCAATAGCCCAGGAAGGCCGCCGACCGCGGGAATTCGCGCCGCCCCCATCCCGCCAGCCTACACGAGACTGTCAGGGCACCCTGGACGACATCGAGGGACCGAAGTAATTGGCATTCGCCGTGTCACAGGGCTCGTTGGTCTAGGGGTATGATTCCTGCTTAGATTGCAGGAGGTCCCGGGTTCAAATCCCGGACGAGCCCTAGCGTGTTGTGCAAACTGATCGCACGTCAGTGGCTGAGTCAGCGCAAAAAGCTCGCCGTCAATATCAAATGAATTTCTTATTTGGTGTGAGCAATTGACGCTGTGGTCCAACGCGTGAAGGCGATTACGAAGGTTTCGGGTACAGATGGTAGCAGATGCATGTTAGTAAGTCTTGCTTAAAGTGATGAAAAAGTGTTTCCGCCCGGGATCGAACCAGGGAACTTCTGCGTGATGGGCAGACGTGATAACCTCTACACCACGGAAACTGCTTGTGCGCACCTTACTTCACAGACAACTTGTAGTGATGTTGCCATCGTAACTAAAAAATTCAATAAATGTGGTACTTGCAAAACGAAGGGACATGCAGCAGATCCACACACGACGTGGCTCATTGGAGGACAATACGACACAGGCAGGAAAATACTGTTCCCGCCCGGGATCGATACGGGGACCTTCTGCGTGTGAAGCAGACGTGATAACCGCTACACTACGGAAAAGACGGACCCGAGAAGTCCATCCTTGTTCACTCCAACTTGCCTCAGCCTTTCTCTCGTCCGCGAATGCACACACGACATTTCATTTGTCAGCCTGGAACCCATCACAGCCGAGGGCTCAAGAAGTCTTCGGGGTGCTCGAGAGGGTGTCTGCCGTAGCACCCCTAACGAGATAGCGGCGTTTCGCGCAGTCGTTATTGCAAGTCATATCAGCAAAAGCAATCACTTTCTCAGCAGCAGGCAGTGCGAGCCCAGCGGCAGCTCTACATGAAGGTACCAATAGCCCAGGAAGGCCGCCGACCGCGGGAATTCGCGCCGCCCCCATCACGCCAGCCTACACGAGACTGTCAGGGCACCCTGGACGACATCGAGGGACCGAAGTAATTGGCATTCGCCGTGTCACAGGGCTCGTTGGTCTAGGGGTATGATTCCTGCTTAGGGTGCAGGAGGTCCCGGTTTCAAATCCCGGACGAGCCCTAGCGTGTTGTGCAAACTGATCGCACGTCAGTGGCTGAGTCAGCGCAAAAAGCTCGCCGTCAATATCAAATGAATTTCTTATTTGGTGTGAGCAATTGACGCTGTGGTCCATCGCGTGAAGGCGATTACGAAGGTTTCGGGTACAGATGGTAGCAGATGCATGTTAGTAAGTCTTGCTTAAAGTGATGAAAAAGTGTTTCCGCCCGGGATCGAACCAGGGAACTTCTGCGTGATGGGCAGACGTGATAACCTCTACACCACGGAAACTGCTTGTGCGCACCTTACTTCACAGACAACTTGTAGTGATGTGGCCATCGTAACTAAAAAATTCAATAAATGTGGTACTTGCAAAACGAATGGACATGCAGCAGATCCACACACGACGTGGCTCATTGGAGGACAATACGACACAGGCAGGAAAATACTGTTCCTGCCCGGGATCGAACTGGGGACCTTCTGCGTGTGAAGCAGACGTGAAAATCGCTACACTACGGAAACGACGGACCCGAGAAGTCCATCCTTGTTCACTCCAACTTGCCTCAGCCTTTCTCTCGTCCGCGAATGCACACACGACATTTCATTTGTCAGCCTGGAACCCATCACAGCCGAGGGCTCAAGAAGTCTTCGGGGTGCTCGAGAGGGTGTCTGCCGTAGCACCCCTAACGAGATAGCGGCGTTTCGCGCAGTCGTTATTGCAAGTCATATCAGCAAAAGCAATCACTTTCTCAGCAGCAGGCAGTGCGAGCCCAGCGGCAGCTCTACATGAAGGTACCAATAGCCCAGGAAGGCCGCCGACCGCGGGAATTCGCGTCGCCCCCATCCCGCCAGCCTACACGAGACTGTCAGGGCACCCTGGACGACATCGAGGGACCGAAGTAATTGGCATTCGCCGTGTCACAGGGCTCGTTGGTCTAGGGGTATGATTCCTGCTTATGGTGCAGGAGGTCCCGGGTTCAAATCCCGGACGAGCCCTAGCGTGTTGTGCAAACTGATCGCACGTCAGTGGCTGAGTCAGCGCAAAAAGCTCGCCGTCAATATCAAATGAATTTCTTATTTGGTGTGAGCAATTGACGCTGTGGTCCAACGCGTGAAGGCGATTACGAAGGTTTCGGGTACAGATGGTAGCAGATGCATGTTAGTAAGTCTTGCTTAAAGTGATGAAAAAGTGTTTCCGCCCGGGATCGAACCAGGGAACTTCTGCGTGATGGGCAGACGTGATAACCTCTACGCCACGGAAACTGCTTGTGCGCACCTTACTTCACAGACAACTTGTAGTGATGTTGCCATCGTAACTAAAAAATTCAATAAATGTGGTACTTGCAAAACGAAGGGACATGCAGCAGATCCACACACGACGTGGCTCATTGGAGGACAATACGACACAGGCAGGAAAATACTGTTCCTGCCCGGGATCGAACCGGGGACCTTCTGCGTGTGAAGCAGACTTGAAAATCGCTACACTACGGAAACGACGGACCCGAGAAGTCCATCCTTGTTCACTCCAACTTGCCTCAGCCTTTCTCTCGTCCGCGAATGCACACACGACATTTCATTTGTCAGCCTGGAACCCATCACAGCCGAGGGCTCAAGAAGTCTTCGGGGTGCTCGAGAGGGTGTCTGCCGTAGCACCCCTAACGAGATAGCGGCGTTTCGCGCAGTCGTTATTGCAAGTCATATCAGCAAAAGCAATCACTTTCTCAGCAGCAGGCAGTGCGAGCCCAGCGGCAGCTCTACATGAAGGTACCAATAGCCCAGGAAGGCCGCCGACCGCGGGAATTCGCGCCGCCCCCATCCCGCCAGCCTACACGAGACTGTCAGGGCACCCTGGACGACATCGAGGGACCGAAGTAATTGGCATTCGCCGTGTCACAGGGCTCGTTGGTCTAGGGGTATGATTCCTGCTTAAGGTGCAGGAGGTCCCGGTTTCAAATCCCGGACGAGCCCTAGCGTGTTGTGCAAACTGATCGCACGTCAGTGGCTGAGTCAGCGCAAAAAGCTCGCCGTCAATATCAAATGAATTTCTTATTTGGTGTGAGCAATTGACGCTGTGGTCCAACGCGTGAAGGCGATTACGAAGGTTTCGGGTACAGATGGTAGCAGATGCATGTTAGTAAGTCTTGCTTAAAGTGATGAAAAAGTGTTTCCGCCCGGGATCGAACCAGGGAACTTCTGCGTGATGGGCAGACGTGATAACCTCTACACCACGGAAACTGCTTGTGCGCACCTTACTTCACAGACAACTTGTAGTGATGTTGCCATCGTAACTAAAAAATTCAATAAATGTGGTACTTGCAAAACGAAGGGACATGCAGCAGATCCACACACGACGTGGCTCATTGGAGGACAATACGACACAGGCAGGAAAATACTGTTCCCGCCCGGGATCGAACCGGGGACCTTCTGCGTGTGAAGCAGACGTGATAACCGCTACACTACGGAAACGACGGACCCGAGAAGTCCATCCTTGTTCACTCCAACTTGCCTCAGCCTTTCTCTCGTCCGCGAATGCACACACGACATTTCATTTGTCAGCCTGGAACCCATCACAGCCGAGGGCTCAAGAAGTCTTCGGGGTGCTCGAGAGGGTGTCTGCCGTAGCACCCCTAACGAGATAGCGGCGTTTCGCGCAGTCGTTATTGCAAGTCATATCAGCAAAAGCAATCACTTTCTCAGCAGCAGGCAGTGCGAGCCCAGCGGCAGCTCTACATGAAGGTACCAATAGCCCAGGAAGGCCGCCGACCGCGGGAATTCGCGCCGCCCCCATCCCGCCAGCCTACACGAGACTGTCAGGGCACCCTGGACGACATAGAGGGACCGAAGTAATTGGCATTCGCCGTGTCACAGGGCTCGTTGGTCTAGGGGTATGATTCCTGCTTAGGGTGCAGGAGGTCCCGGGTTCAAATCCCGGACGAGCCCTAGCGTGTTGTGCAAACTGATCGCACGTCAGTGGCTGAGTCAGCGCAAAAAGCTCGCCGTCAATATCAAATGAATTTCTTATTTGGTGTGAGCAATTGACGCTGTGGTCCAACGCGTGAAGGCGATTACGAAGGTTTCGGGTACAGATGGTAGCAGATGCATGTTAGTAAGTCTTGCTTAAAGTGATGAAAAAGTGTTTCCGCCCGGGATCGAACCAGGGAACTTCTGCGTGATGGGCAGACGTGATAACCTCTACACCACGGAGACTGCTTGTGCGCACCTTACTTCACAGACAACTTGTAGTGATGTTGCCATCGTAACTAAAAAATTCAATAAATGTGGTACTTGCAAAACGAAGGGACATGCAGCAGATCCACACACGACGTGGCTCATTGGAGGACAATACGACACAGGCAGGAAAATACTGTTCCCGCCCGGGATCGAACCGGGGACCTTCTGCGTGTGAAGCAGACGTGATAACCGCTACACTACGGAAACGACGGACCCGAGAAGTCCATCCTTGTTCACTCCAACTTGCCTCAGCCTTTCTCTCGTCCGCGAATGCACACACGACATTTCATTTGTCAGCCTGGAACCCATCACAGCCGAGGGCTCAAGAAGTCTTCGGGGTGCTCGAGAGGGTGTCTGCCGTAGCACCCCTAACGAGATAGCGGCGTTTCGCACAGTCGTTATTGCAAGTCATATCAGCAAAAGCAATCACTTTCTCAGCAGCAGGCAGTGCGAGCCCAGCGGCAGCTCTACATGAAGGTACCAATAGCCCAGGAAGGCCGCCGACCGCGGGAATTCGCGCCGCCCCCATCCCGCCAGCCTACACGAGACTGTCAGGGCACCCTGGACGACATCGAGTGACCGAAGTAATTGGCATTCGCCGTGTCACAGGGCTCGTTGGTCTAGGGGTATGATTCCTGCTTAGGGTGCAGGAGGTCCCGGGTTCAAATCCCGGACGAGCCCTAGCGTGTTGTGCAAACTAATCGCACGTCAGTGGCTGAGTCAGCGCAAAAAGCTCGCCGTCAATATCAAATGAATTTCTTATTTGGTGTGAGCAATTGACGCTGTGGTCCAACGCGTGAAGGCGATTACGAAGGTTTCGGGTACAGATGGTAGCAGATGCATGTTAGTAAGTCTTGCTTAAAGTGATGAAAAAGTGTTTCCGCCCGGGATCGAACCAGGGAACTTCTGCGTGATGGGCAGACGTGATAACCTCTACACCACGGAAACTGCTTGTGCGCACCTTACTTCACAGACAACTTGTAGTGATGTTGCCATCGTAACTAAAAAATTCAATAAATGTGGTACTTGCAAAACGAAGGGACATGCAGCAGATCCACACACGACGTGGCTCATTGGAGGACAATACGACACAGGCAGGAAAATACTGTTCCTGCCCGGGATCGAACTGGGGACCTTCTGCGTGTGAAGCAGACGTGAAAATCGCTACACTACGGAAACGACGGACCCGAGAAGTCCATCCTTGTTCACTCCAACTTGCCTCAGCCTTTCTCTCGTCCGCGAATGCACACACGACATTTCATTTGTCAGCCTGGAACCCATCACAGCCGAGGGCTCAAGAAGTCTTCGGGGTGCTCGAGAGGGTGTCTGCCGTAGCACCCCTAACGAGATAGCGGCGTTTCGCGCAGTCGTTATTGCAAGTCATATCAGCAAAAGCAATCACTTTCTCAGCAGCAGGCAGTGCGAGCCCAGCGGCAGCTCTACATGAAGGTACCAATAGCCCAGGAAGGCCGCCGACCGCGGGAATTCGCGTCGCCCCCATCCCGCCAGCCTACACGAGACTGTCAGGGCACCCTGGACGACATCGAGGGACCGAAGTAATTGGCATTCGCCGTGTCACAGGGCTCGTTGGTCTAGGGGTATGATTCCTGCTTATGGTGCAGGAGGTCCCGGGTTCAAATCCCGGACGAGCCCTAGCGTGTTGTGCAAACTGATCGCACGTCAGTGGCTGAGTCAGCGCAAAAAGCTCGCCGTCAATATCAAATGAATTTCTTATTTGGTGTGAGCAATTGACGCTGTGGTCCAACGCGTGAAGGCGATTACGAAGGTTTCGGGTACAGATGGTAGCAGATGCATGTTAGTAAGTCTTGCTTAAAGTGATGAAAAAGTGTTTCCGCCCGGGATCGAACCAGGGAACTTCTGCGTGATGGGCAGACGTGATAACCTCTACACCACGGAAACTGCTTGTGCGCACCTTACTTCACAGACAACTTGTAGTGATGTTGCCATCATAACTAAAAAATTCAATAAATGTGGTACTTGCAAAACGAAGGGACATGCAGCAGATCCACACACGACGTGGCTCATTGGAGGACAATACGACACAGGCAGGAAAATACTGTTCCTGCCCGGGATCGAACCGGGGACCTTCTGCGTGTGAAGCAGACTTGAAAATCGCTACACTACGGAAACGACGGACCCGAGAAGTCCATCCTTGTTCACTCCAACTTGCCTCAGCCTTTCTCTCGTCCGCGAATGCACACACGACATTTCATTTGTCAGCCTGGAACCCATCACAGCCGAGGGCTCAAGAAGTCTTCGGGGTGCTCGAGAGGGTGTCTGCCGTAGCACCCCTAACGAGATAGCGGCGTTTCGCGCAGTCGTTATTGCAAGTCATATCAGCAAAAGCAATCACTTTCTCAGCAGCAGGCAGTGCGAGCCCAGCGGCAGCTCTACATGAAGGTACCAATAGCCCAGGAAGGCCGCCGACCGCGGGAATTCGCGCCGCCCCCATCCCGCCAGCCTACACGAGACTGTCAGGGCACCCTGGACGACATCGAGGGACCGAAGTAATTGGCATTCGCCGTGTCACAGGGCTCGTTGGTCTAGGGGTATGATTCCTGCTTAAGGTGCAGGAGGTCCCGGTTTCAAATCCCGGACGAGCCCTAGCGTGTTGTGCAAACTGATCGCACGTCAGTGGCTGAGTCAGCGCAAAAAGCTCGCCGTCAGTATAAAATGAATTTCTTATTTGGTGTGAGCAATTGACGCTGTGGTCCAACGCGTGAAGGCGATTACGAAGGTTTCGGGTACAGATGGTAGCAGATGCATGTTAGTAAGTCTTGCTTAAAGTGATGAAAAAGTGTTTCCGCCCGGGATCGAACCAGGGAACTTCTGCGTGATGGGCAGACGTGATAACCTCTACACCACGGAAACTGCTTGTGCGCACCTTACTTCACAGACAACTTGTAGTGATGTTGCCATCGTAACTAAAAAATTCAATAAATGTGGTACTTGCAAAACGAAGGGACATGCAGCAGATCCACACACGACGTGGCTCATTGGAGGACAATACGACACAGGCAGGAAAATACTGTTCCCGCCCGGGATCGAACCGGGGACCTTCTGCGTGTGAAGCAGACGTGATAACCGCTACACTACGGAAACGACGGACCCGAGAAGTCCATCCTTGTTCACTCCAACTTGCCTCAGCCTTTCTCTCGTCCGCGAATGCACACACGACATTTCATTTGTCAGCCTGGAACCCATCACAGCCGAGGGCTCAAGAAGTCTTCGGGGTGCTCGAGAGGGTGTCTGCCGTAGCACCCCTAACGAGATAGCGGCGTTTCGCGCAGTCGTTATTGCAAGTCATATCAGCAAAAGCAATCACTTTCTCAGCAGCAGGCAGTGCGAGCCCAGCGGCAGCTCTACATGAAGGTACCAATAGCCCAGGAAGGCCGCCGACCGCGGGAATTCGCGTCGCCCCCATCCCGCCAGCCTACACGAGACTGTCAGGGCACCCTGGACGACATCGAGGGACCGAAGTAATTGGCATTCGCCGTGTCACAGGGCTCGTTGGTCTAGGGGTATGATTCCTGCTTATGGTGCAGGAGGTCCCGGGTTCAAATCCCGGACGAGCCCTAGCGTGTTGTGCAAACTGATCGCACGTCAGTGGCTGAGTCAGCGCAAAAAGCTCGCCGTCAATATCAAATGAATTTCTTATTTGGTGTGAGCAATTGACGCTGTGGTCCAACGCGTGAAGGCGATTACGAAGGTTTCGGGTACAGATGGTAGCAGATGCATGTTAGTAAGTCTTGCTTAAAGTGATGAAAAAGTGTTTCCGCCCGGGATCGAACCAGGGAACTTCTGCGTGATGGGCAGACGTGATAACCTCTACACCACGGAAACTGCTTGTGCGCACCTTACTTCACAGACAACTTGTAGTGATGTTGCCATCATAACTAAAAAATTCAATAAATGTGGTACTTGCAAAACGAAGGGACATGCAGCAGATCCACACACGACGTGGCTCATTGGAGGACAATACGACACAGGCAGGAAAATACTGTTCCTGCCCGGGATCGAACCGGGGACCTTCTGCGTGTGAAGCAGACTTGAAAATCGCTACACTACGGAAACGACGGACCCGAGAAGTCCATCCTTGTTCACTCCAACTTGCCTCAGCCTTTCTCTCGTCCGCGAATGCACACACGACATTTCATTTGTCAGCCTGGAACCCATCACAGCCGAGGGCTCAAGAAGTCTTCGGGGTGCTCGAGAGGGTGTCTGCCGTAGCACCCCTAACGAGATAGCGGCGTTTCGCGCAGTCGTTATTGCAAGTCATATCAGCAAAAGCAATCACTTTCTCAGCAGCAGGCAGTGCGAGCCCAGCGGCAGCTCTACATGAAGGTACCAATAGCCCAGGAAGGCCGCCGACCGCGGGAATTCGCGCCGCCCCCATCCCGCCAGCCTACACGAGACTGTCAGGGCACCCTGGACGACATCGAGTGACCGAAGTAATTGGCATTCGCCGTGTCACAGGGCTCGTTGGTCTAGGGGTATGCTTCCTGCTTAGGGTGCAGGAGGTCCCAGGTTCAAATCCCGGACGAGCCCTAGCGTGTTGTGCAAACTAATCGCACGTCAGTGGCTGAGTCAGCGCAAAAAGCTCGCCGTCAATATCAAATGAATTTCTTATTTGGTGTGAGCAATTGACGCTGTGGTCCAACGCGTGAAGGCGATTACGAAGGTTTCGGGTACAGATGGTAGCAGATGCATGTTAGTAAGTCTTGCTTAAAGTGATGAAAAAGTGTTTCCGCCCGGGATCGAACCAGGGAACTTCTGCGTGATGGGCAGACGTGATAACCTCTACACCACGGAAACTGCTTGTGCGCACCTTACTTCACAGACAACTTGTAGTGATGTTGCCATCGTAACTAAAAAATTCAATAAATGTGGTACTTGCAAAACGAAGGGACATGCAGCAGATCCACACACGACGTGGCTCATTGGAGGACAATACGACACAGGCAGGAAAATACTGTTCCTGCCCGGGATCGAACTGGGGACCTTCTGCGTGTGAAGCAGACGTGAAAATCGCTACACTACGGAAACGACGGACCCGAGAAGTCCATCCTTGTTCACTCCAACTTGCCTCAGCCTTTCTCTCGTCCGCGAATGCACACACGACATTTCATTTGTCAGCCTGGAACCCATCACAGCCGAGGGCTCAAGAAGTCTTCGGGGTGCTCGAGAGGGTGTCTGCCGTAGCACCCCTAACGAGATAGCGGCGTTTCGCGCAGTCGTTATTGCAAGTCATATCAGCAAAAGCAATCACTTTCTCAGCAGCAGGCAGTGCGAGCCCAGCGGCAGCTCTACATGAAGGTACCAATAGCCCAGGAAGGCCGCCGACCGCGGGAATTCGCGTCGCCCCCATCCCGCCAGCCTACACGAGACTGTCAGGGCACCCTGGACGACATCGAGGGACCGAAGTAATTGGCATTCGCCGTGTCACAGGGCTCGTTGGTCTAGGGGTATGATTCCTGCTTATGGTGCAGGAGGTCCCGGGTTCAAATCCCGGACGAGCCCTAGCGTGTTGTGCAAACTGATCTCACGTCAGTGGCTGAGTCAGCGCAAAAAGCTCGCCGTCAATATCAAATGAATTTCTTATTTGGTGTGAGCAATTGACGCTGTGGTCCAACGCGTGAAGGCGATTACGAAGGTTTCGGGTACAGATGGTAGCAGATGCATGTTAGTAAGTCTTGCTTAAAGTGATGAAAAAGTGTTTCCGCCCGGGATCGAACCAGGGAACTTCTGCGTGATGGGCAGACGTGATAACCTCTACACCACGGAAACTGCTTGTGCGCACCTTACTTCACAGACAACTTGTAGTGATGTTGCCATCATAACTAAAAAATTCAATAAATGTGGTACTTGCAAAACGAAGGGACATGCAGCAGATCCACACACGACGTGGCTCATTGGAGGACAATACGACACAGGCAGGAAAATACTGTTCCTGCCCGGGATCGAACCGGGGACCTTCTGCGTGTGAAGCAGACTTGAAAATCGCTACACTACGGAAACGACGGACCCGAGAAGTCCATCCTTGTTCACTCCAACTTGCCTCAGCCTTTCTCTCGTCCGCGAATGCACACACGACATTTCATTTGTCAGCCTGGAACCCATCACAGCCGAGGGCTCAAGAAGTCTTCGGGGTGCTCGAGAGGGTGTCTGCCGTAGCACCCCTAACGAGATAGCGGCGTTTCGCGCAGTCGTTATTGCAAGTCATATCAGCAAAAGCAATCACTTTCTCAGCAGCAGGCAGTGCGAGCCCAGCGGCAGCTCTACATGAAGGTACCAATAGCCCAGGAAGGCCGCCGACCGCGGGAATTCGCGCCGCCCCCATCCCGCCAGCCTACACGAGACTGTCAGGGCACCCTGGACGACATCGAGGGACCGAAGTAATTGGCATTCGCCGTGTCACAGGGCTCGTTGGTCTAGGGGTATGATTCCTGCTTAAGGTGCAGGAGGTCCCGGTTTCAAATCCCGGACGAGCCCTAGCGTGTTGTGCAAACTGATCGCACGTCAGTGGCTGAGTCAGCGCAAAAAGCTCGCCGTCAGTATAAAATGAATTTCTTATTTGGTGTGAGCAATTGACGCTGTGGTCCAACGCGTGAAGGCGATTACGAAGGTTTCGGGTACAGATGGTAGCAGATGCATGTTAGTAAGTCTTGCTTAAAGTGATGAAAAAGTGTTTCCGCCCGGGATCGAACCAGGGAACTTCTGCGTGATGGGCAGACGTGATAACCTCTACACCACGGAAACTGCTTGTGCGCACCTTACTTCACAGACAACTTGTAGTGATGTTGCCATCGTAACTAAAAAATTCAATAAATGTGGTACTTGCAAAACGAAGGGACATGCAGCAGATCCACACACGACGTGGCTCATTGGAGGACAATACGACACAGGCAGGAAAATACTGTTCCCGCCCGGGATCGAACCGGGGACTTTCTGCGTGTGAAGCAGACGTGATAACCGCTACACTACGGAAACGACGGACCCGAGAAGTCCATCCTTGTTCACTCCAACTTGCCTCAGCCTTTCTCTCGTCCGCGAATGCACACACGACATTTCATTTGTCAGCCTGGAACCCATCACAGCCGAGGGCTCAAGAAGTCTTCGGGGTGCTCAAGAGGGTGTCTGCCGTAGCACCCCTAACGAGATAGCGGCGTTTCGCGCAGTCGTTATTGCAAGTCATATCAGCAAAAGCAATCACTTTCTCAGCAGCAGGCAGTGCGAGCCCAGCGGCAGCTCTACATGAAGGTACCAATAGCCCAGGAAGGCCGCCGACCGCGGGAATTGGCGAGGCCCCCATCCCGCCAGCCTACACGAGACTGTCAGGGCACCCTGGACGACATCGAGGGACCGAAGTAATTGGCATTCGCCGTGTCACAGGGCTCGTTGGTCTAGGGGTATGATTCCTGCTTAGGGTGCAGGAGGTCCCGGTTTCAAATCCCGGACGAGCCCTATCGTGTTGTGCAAACTGATCGCACGTCAGTGGCTGAGTCAGCGCAAAAAGCTCGCCGTCAATATCAAATGAATTTCTTATTTGGTGTGAGCAATTGACGCTGTGGTGCAACGCGTGAAGGCGATTACGAAGGTTTCGGGTACAGATGGTAGCAGATGCATGTTAGTAAGTCTTGCTTAAAATGATGAAAAAGTGTTTCCGCCCGGGATCGAACCAGGGAACTTCTGCGTGATGGGCAGACGTGATAACCTCTACACCACGGAAACTGCTTGTGCGCACCTTACTTCACAGACAACTTGTAGTGATGTTGCCATCGTAACTAAAAAATTCAATAAATGTGGTACTTGCAAAACGAAGGGACATGCAGCAGATCCACACACGACGTGGCTCATTGGAGGACAATACGACACAGGCAGGAAAATACTATTCCCGCCCGGGATCGAACCGGGGACCTTCTGCGTGTGAAGCAGACGTGATAACCGCTACACTACGGAAACGACGGACCCGAGAAGTCCATCCTGGTTCACTCCAACTTGCCTCAGCCTTTCTCTCGTCCGCGAATGCACACACGACATTTCATTTGTCAGCCTGGAACCCATCACAGCCGAGGGCTCAAGAAGTCTTCGGGGTGCTCGAGAGGGTGTCTGCCGTAGCACCCCTAACGAGATAGCGGCGTTTCGCGCAGTCGTTATTGCAAGTCATATCAGCAAAAGCAATCACTTTCTCAGCAGCAGGCAGTGCGAGCCCAGCGGCAGCTCTACATGAAGGTACCAATAGCCCAGGAAGGCCGCCGACCGCGGGAATTCGCGCCGCCCCCATCCCGCCAGCCTACACGAGACTGTCAGGGCACCCTGGACGACATCGAGGGACCGAAGTAATTGGCATTCGCCGTGTCACAGGGCTCGTTGGTCTAGGGGTATGATTCCTGCTTAAGGTGCAGGAGGTCCCGGTTTCAAATCCCGGACGAGCCCTAGCGTGTTGTGCAAACTGATCGCACGTCAGTGGCTGAGTCAGCGCAAAAAGCTCGCCGTCAGTATAAAATGAATTTCTTATTTGGTGTGAGCAATTGACGCTGTGGTCCAACGCGTGAAGGCGATTACGAAGGTTTCGGGTACAGATGGTAGCAGATGCATGTTAGTAAGTCTTGCTTAAAGTGATGAAAAAGTGTTTCCGCCCGGGATCGAACCAGGGAACTTCTGCGTGATGGGCAGACGTGATAACCTCTACACCACGGAAACTGCTTGTGCGCACCTTACTTCACAGACAACTTGTAGTGATGTTGCCATCGTAACTAAAAAATTCAATAAATGTGGTACTTGCAAAACGAAGGGACATGCAGCAGATCCACACACGACGTGGCTCATTGGAGGACAATACGACACAGGCAGGAAAATACTGTTCCCGCCCGGGATCGAACCGGGGACTTTCTGCGTGTGAAGCAGACGTGATAACCGCTACACTACGGAAACGACGGACCCGAGAAGTCCATCCTTGTTCACTCCAACTTGCCTCAGCCTATCTCTCGTCCGCGAATGCACACACGACATTTCATTTGTCAGCCTGGAACCCATCACAGCCGAGGGCTCAAGAAGTCTTCGGGGTGCTCAAGAGGGTGTCTGCCGTAGCACCCCTAACGAGATAGCGGCGTTTCGCGCAGTCGTTATTGCAAGTCATATCAGCAAAAGCAATCACTTTCTCAGCAGCAGGCAGTGCGAGCCCAGCGGCAGCTCTACATGAAGGTACCAATAGCCCAGGAAGGCCGCCGACCGCGGGAATTGGCGAGGCCCCCATCCCGCCAGCCTACACGAGACTGTCAGGGCACCCTGGACGACATCGAGGGACCGAAGTAATTGGCATTCGCCGTGTCACAGGGCTCGTTGGTCTAGGGGTATGATTCCTGCTTAAGGTGCAGGAGGTCCCGGTTTCAAATCCCGGACGAGCCCTAGCGTGTTGTGCAAACTGATCGCACGTCAGTGGCTGAGTCAGCGCAAAAAGCTCGCCGTCAGTATAAAATGAATTTCTTATTTGGTGTGAGCAATTGACGCTGTGGTCCAACGCGTGAAGGCGATTACGAAGGTTTCGGGTACAGATGGTAGCAGATGCATGTTAGTAAGTCTTGCTTAAAGTGATGAAAAAGTGTTTCCGCCCGGGATCGAACCAGGGAACTTCTGCGTGATGGGCAGACGTGATAACCTCTACACCACGGAAACTGCTTGTGCGCACCTTACTTCACAGACAACTTGTAGTGATGTTGCCATCGTAACTAAAAAATTCAATAAATGTGGTACTTGCAAAACGAAGGGACATGCAGCAGATCCACACACGACGTGGCTCATTGGAGGACAATACGACACAGGCAGGAAAATACTGTTCCCGCCCGGGATCGAACCGGGGACTTTCTGCGTGTGAAGCAGACGTGATAACCGCTACACTACGGAAACGACGGACCCGAGAAGTCCATCCTTGTTCACTCCAACTTGCCTCAGCCTTTCTCTCGTCCGCGAATGCACACACGACATTTCATTTGTCAGCCTGGAACCCATCACAGCCGAGGGCTCAAGAAGTCTTCGGGGTGCTCAAGAGGGTGTCTGCCGTAGCACCCCTAACGAGATAGCGGCGTTTCGCGCAGTCGTTATTGCAAGTCATATCAGCAAAAGCAATCACTTTCTCAGCAGCAGGCAGTGCGAGCCCAGCGGCAGCTCTACATGAAGGTACCAATAGCCCAGGAAGGCCGCCGACCGCGGGAATTGGCGAGGCCCCCATCCCGCCAGCCTACACGAGACTGTCAGGGCACCCTGGACGACATCGAGGGACCGAAGTAATTGGCATTCGCCGTGTCACAGGGCTCGTTGGTCTAGGGGTATGATTCCTGCTTAGGGTGCAGGAGGTCCCGGTTTCAAATCCCGGACGAGCCCTATCGTGTTGTGCAAACTGATCGCACGTCAGTGGCTGAGTCAGCGCAAAAAGCTCGCCGTCAATATCAAATGAATTTCTTATTTGGTGTGAGCAATTGACGCTGTGGTGCAACGCGTGAAGGCGATTACGAAGGTTTCGGGTACAGATGGTAGCAGATGCATGTTAGTAAGTCTTGCTTAAAATGATGAAAAAGTGTTTCCGCCCGGGATCGAACCAGGGAACTTCTGCGTGATGGGCAGACGTGATAACCTCTACACCACGGAAACTGCTTGTGCGCACCTTACTTCACAGACAACTTGTAGTGATGTTGCCATCGTAACTAAAAAATTCAATAAATGTGGTACTTGCAAAACGAAGGGACATGCAGCAGATCCACACACGACGTGGCTCATTGGAGGACAATACGACACAGGCAGGAAAATACTATTCCCGCCCGGGATCGAACCGGGGACCTTCTGCGTGTGAAGCAGACGTGATAACCGCTACACTACGGAAACGACGGACCCGAGAAGTCCATCCTGGTTCACTCCAACTTGCCTCAGCCTTTCTCTCGTCCGCGAATGCACACACGACATTTCATTTGTCAGCCTGGAACCCATCACAGCCGAGGGCTCAAGAAGTCTTCGGGGTGCTCGAGAGGGTGTCTGCCGTAGCACCCCTAACGAGATAGCGGCGTTTCGCGCAGTCGTTATTGCAAGTCATATCAGCAAAAGCAATCACTTTCTCAGCAGCAGGCAGTGCGAGCCCAGCGGCAGCTCTACATGAAGGTACCAATAGCCCAGGAAGGCCGCCGACCGCGGGAATTGGCGAGGCCCCCATCCCGCCAGCCTACACGAGACTGTCAGGGCACCCTGGACGACATCGAGGGACCGAAGTAATTGGCATTCGCCGTGTCACAGGGCTCGTTGGTCTAGGGGTATGATTCCTGCTTAGGGTGCAGGAGGTCCCGGTTTCAAATCCCGGACGAGCCCTATCGTGTTGTGCAAACTGATCGCACGTCAGTGGCTGTGTCAGCGCAAAAAGCTCGCCGTCAATATCAAATGAATTTCTTATTTGGTGTGAGCAATTGACGCTGTGGTGCAACGCGTGAAGGCGATTACGAAGTTTTCGGGTACAGATGGTAGCAGATGCATGTTAGTAAGTCTTGCTTAAAATGATGAAAAAGTGTTTCCGCCCGGGATCGAACCAGGGAACTTCTGCGTGATGGGCAGACGTGATAACCTCTACACCACGGAAACTGCTTGTGCGCACCTTACTTCACAGACAACTTGTAGTGATGTTGCCATCGTAACTAAAAAATTCAATAAATGTGGTACTTGCAAAACGAAGGGACATGCAGCAGATCCACACACGACGTGGCTCATTGGAGGACAATACGACACAGGCAGGAAAATACTATTCCCGCCCGGGATCGAACCGGGGACCTTCTGCGTGTGAAGCAGACGTGATAACCGCTACACTACGGAAACGACGGACCCGAGAAGTCCATCCTGGTTCACTCCAACTTGCCTCAGCCTTTCTCTCGTCCGCGAATGCACACACGACATTTCATTTGTCAGCCTGGAACCCATCACAGCCGAGGGCTCAAGAAGTCTTCGGGGTGCTCGAGAGGGTGTCTGCCGTAGCACCCCTAACGAGATAGCGGCGTTTCGCGCAGTCGTTATTGCAAGTCATATCAGCAAAAGCAATCACTTTCTCAGCAGCAGGCAGTGCGAGCCCAGCGGCAGCTCTACATGAAGGTACCAATAGCCCAGGAAGGCCGCCGACCGCGGGAATTCGCGCCGCCCCCATCCCGCCAGCCTACACGAGACTGTCAGGGCACCCTGGACGACATCGAGGGACCGAAGTAATTGGCATTCGCCGTGCCACAGGGCTCGTTGGTCTAGGGTTATGATTCCTGCTTAGGGTGCAGGAGGTCCCGGGTTCAAATCCCGGACGAGCCCTAGCGTGTTGTGCAAACTGATCGCACGTCAGTGGCTGAGTCAGCGCAAAAAGCTCGCCGTCAATATCAAATGAATTTCTTATTTGGTGTGAGCAATTGACGCTGTGGTCCAACGCGTGAAGGCGATTACGAAGGTTTCGGGTACAGATGGTAGCAGATGCATGTTAGTAAGTCTTGCTTAAAGTGATGAAAAAGTGTTTCCGCCCGGGATCGAACCAGGGAACTTCTGCGTGATGGGCAGACGTGATAACCTCTACACCACGGAAACTGCTTGTGCGCACCTTACTTCACAGACAACTTGTAGTGATGTTGCCATCGTAACTAAAAATTCAATAAATGTGGTACTTGCAAAACGAAGGGACATGCAGCAGATCCACACACGACGTGGCTCATTGGAGGACAATACGACACAGGCAGGAAAATACTGTTCCTGCCCGGGATCGAACTGGGGACCTTCTGCGTGTGAAGCAGACGTGAAAATCGCTACACTACGGAAACGACGGACCCGAGAAGTCCATCCTTGTTCACTCCAACTTGCCTCAGCCTTTCTCTCGTCCGCGAATGCACACACGACATTTCATTTGTCAGCCTGGAACCCATCACAGCCGAGGGCTCAAGAAGTCTTCGGGGTGCTCGAGAGGGTGTCTGCCGTAGCACCCCTAACGAGATAGCGGCGTTTCGCGCAGTCGTTATTGCAAGTCATATCAGCAAAAGCAATCACTTTCTCAGCAGCAGGCAGTGCGAGCCCAGCGGCAGCTCTACATGAAGGTACCAATAGCCCAGGAAGGCCGCCGACCGCGGGAATTCGCGTCGCCCCCATCCCGCCAGCCTACACGAGACTGTCAGGGCACCCTGGACGACATCGAGGGACCGAAGTAATTGGCATTCGCCGTGTCACAGGGCTCGTTGGTCTAGGGGTATGATTCCTGCTTATGGTGCAGGAGGTCCCGGGTTCAAATCCCGGACGAGCCCTAGCGTGTTGTGCAAACTGATCGCACGTCAGTGGCTGAGTCAGCGCAAAAAGCTCGCCGTCAATATCAAATGAATTTCTTATTTGGTGTGAGCAATTGACGCTGTGGTCCAACGCGTGAAGGCGATTACGAAGGTTTCGGGTACAGATGGTAGCAGATGCATGTTAGTAAGTCTTGCTTAAAGTGATGAAAAAGTGTTTCCGCCCGGGATCGAACCAGGGAACTTCTGCGTGATGGGCAGACGTGATAACCTCTACACCACGGAAACTGCTTGTGCGCACCTTACTTCACAGACAACTTGTAGTGATGTTGCCATCGTAACTAAAAAATTCAATAAATGTGGTACTTGCAAAACGAAGGGACATGCAGCAGATCCACACACGACGTGGCTCATTGGAGGACAATACGACACAGGCAGGAAAATACTGTTCCTGCCCGGGATCGAACCGGGGACCTTCTGCGTGTGAAGCAGACTTGAAAATCGCTACACTACGGAAACGACGGACCCGAGAAGTCCATCCTTGTTCACTCCAACTTGCCTCAGCCTTTCTCTCGTCCGCGAATGCACACACGACATTTCATTTGTCAGCCTGGAACCCATCACAGCCGAGGGCTCAAGAAGTCTTCGGGGTGCTCGAGAGGGTGTCTGCCGTAGCACCCCTAACGAGATAGCGGCGTTTCGCGCAGTCGTTATTGCAAGTCATATCAGCAAAAGCAATCACTTTCTCAGCAGCAGGCAGTGCGAGCCCAGCGGCAGCTCTACATGAAGGTACCAATAGCCCAGGAAGGCCGCCGACCGCGGGAATTCGCGCCGCACCCATCCCGCCAGCCTACACGAGACTGTCAGGGCACCCTGGACGACATCGAGGGACCGAAGTAATTGGCATTCGCCGTGTCACAGGGCTCGTTGGTCTAGGGGTATGATTCCTGCTTAAGGTGCAGGAGGTCCCGGTTTCAAATCCCGGACGAGCCCTAGCGTGTTGTGCAAACTGATCGCACGTCAGTGGCTGAGTCAGCGCAAAAAGCTCGCCGTCAGTATAAAATGAATTTCTTATTTGGTGTGAGCAATTGACGCTGTGGTCCAACGCGTGAAGGCGATTACGAAGGTTTCGGGTACAGATGGTAGCAGATGCATGTTAGTAAGTCTTGCTTAAAGTGATGAAAAAGTGTTTCCGCCCGGGATCGAACCAGGGAACTTCTGCGTGATGGGCAGACGTGATAACCTCTACACCACGGAAACTGCTTGTGCGCACCTTACTTCACAGACAACTTGTAGTGATGTTGCCATCGTAACTAAAAAATTCAATAAATGTGGTACTTGCAAAACGAAGGGACATGCAGCAGATCCACACACGACGTGGCTCATTGGAGGACAATACGACACAGGCAGGAAAATACTGTTCCCGCCCGGGATCGAACCGGGGACTTTCTGCGTGTGAAGCAGACGTGATAACCGCTACACTACGGAAACGACGGACCCGAGAAGTCCATCCTTGTTCACTCCAACTTGCCTCAGCCTTTCTCTCGTCCGCGAATGCACACACGACATTTCATTTGTCAGCCTGGAACCCATCACAGCCGAGGGCTCAAGAAGTCTTCGGGGTGCTCAAGAGGGTGTCTGCCGTAGCACCCCTAACGAGATAGCGGCGTTTCGCGCAGTCGTTATTGCAAGTCATATCAGCAAAAGCAATCACTTTCTCAGCAGCAGGCAGTGCGAGCCCAGCGGCAGCTCTACATGAAGGTACCAATAGCCCAGGAAGGCCGCCGACCGCGGGAATTGGCGAGGCCCCCATCCCGCCAGCCTACACGAGACTGTCAGGGCACCCTGGACGACATCGAGGGACCGAAGTAATTGGCATTCGCCGTGTCACAGGGCTCGTTGGTCTAGGGGTATGATTCCTGCTTAGGGTGCAGGAGGTCCCGGTTTCAAATCCCGGACGAGCCCTATCGTGTTGTGCAAACTGATCGCACGTCAGTGGCTGAGTCAGCGCAAAAAGCTCGCCGTCAATATCAAATGAATTTCTTATTTGGTGTGAGCAATTGACGCTGTGGTGCAACGCGTGAAGGCGATTACGAAGGTTTCGGGTACAGATGGTAGCAGATGCATGTTAGTAAGTCTTGCTTAAAATGATGAAAAAGTGTTTCCGCCCGGGATCGAACCAGGGAACTTCTGCGTGATGGGCAGACGTGATAACCTCTACACCACGGAAACTGCTTGTGCGCACCTTACTTCACAGACAACTTGTAGTGATGTTGCCATCGTAACTAAAAAATTCAATAAATGTGGTACTTGCAAAACGAAGGGACATGCAGCAGATCCACACACGACGTGGCTCATTGGAGGACAATACGACACAGGCAGGAAAATACTATTCCCGCCCGGGATCGAACCGGGGACCTTCTGCGTGTGAAGCAGACGTGATAACCGCTACACTACGGAAACGACGGACCCGAGAAGTCCATCCTGGTTCACTCCAACTTGCCTCAGCCTTTCTCTCGTCCGCGAATGCACACACGACATTTCATTTGTCAGCCTGGAACCCATCACAGCCGAGGGCTCAAGAAGTCTTCGGGGTGCTCGAGAGGGTGTCTGCCGTAGCACCCCTAACGAGATAGCGGCGTTTCGCGCAGTCGTTATTGCAAGCCATATCAGCAAAAGCAATCACTTTCTCAGCAGCAGGCAGTGCGAGCCCAGCGGCAGCTCTACATGAAGGTACCAATAGCCCAGGAAGGCCGCCGACCGCGGGAATTGGCGAGGCCCCCATCCCGCCAGCCTACACGAGACTGTCAGGGCACCCTGGACGACATCGAGGGACCGAAGTAATTGGCATTCGCCGTGTCACAGGGCTCGTTGGTCTAGGGGTATGATTCCTGCTTAGGGTGCAGGAGGTCCCGGTTTCAAATCCCGGACGAGCCCTATCGTGTTGTGCAAACTGATCGCACGTCAGTGGCTGAGTCAGCCCAAAAAGCTCGCCGTCAATATCAAATGAATTTCTTATTTGGTGTGAGCAATTGACGCTGTGGTGCAACGCGTGAAGGCGATTACGAAGGTTTCGGGTACAGATGGTAGCAGATGCATGTTAGTAAGTCTTGCTTAAAATGATGAAAAAGTGTTTCCGCCCGGGATCGAACCAGGGAACTTCTGCGTGATGGGCAGAC
This sequence comes from Schistocerca piceifrons, assembly GCF_021461385.2. NCBI lineage: Eukaryota > Metazoa > Arthropoda > Insecta > Orthoptera > Acrididae > Schistocerca > Schistocerca piceifrons. The sequence continues at coordinate 42,264,682 of NC_060139.1, read as the reverse complement.
GTGATAACCTCTACACCACGGAAACTGCTTGTGCGCACCTTACTTCACAGACAACTTGTAGTGATGTTGCCATCGTAACTAAAAAATTCAATAAATGTGGTACTTGCAAAACGAAGGGACATGCAGCAGATCCACACACGACGTGGCTCATTGGAGGACAATACGACACAGGCAGGAAAATACTATTCCCGCCCGGGATCGAACCGGGGACCTTCTGCGTGTGAAGCAGACGTGATAACCGCTACACTACGGAAACGACGGACCCGAGAAGTCCATCCTTGTTCACTCCAACTTGCCTCAGCCTTTCTCTCGTCCGCGAATGCACACACGACATTTCATTTGTCAGCCTGGAACCCATCACAGCCGAGGGCTCAAAAAGTCTTCGGGGTGCTCGAGAGGGTGTCTGCCGTAGCACCCCTAACGAGATAGCGGCGTTTCGCGCAGTCGTTATTGCAAGTCATATCAGCAAAAGCAATCACTTTCTCAGCAGCAGGCAGTGCGAGCCCAGCGGCAGCTCTACATGAAGGTACCAATAGCCCAGGAAGGCCGCCGACCGCGGGAATTCGCGCCGCCCCCATCCCGCCAGCCTACACGAGACTGTCAGGGCACCCTGGACGACATCGAGGGACCGAAGTAATTGGCATTCGCCGTGTCACAGGGCTCGTTGGTCTAGGGGTATGATTCCTGCTTAAGGTGCAGGAGGTCCCGGTTTCAAATCCCGGACGAGCCCTAGCGTGTTGTGCAAACTGATCGCACGTCAGTGGCTGAGTCAGCGCAAAAAGCTCGCCGTCAATATCAAATGAATTTCTTATTTGGTGTGAGCAATTGACGCTGTGGTCTAACGCGTGAAGGCGATTACGAAGGTTTCGGGTACAGATGGTAGCAGATGCATGTTAGTAAGTCTTGCTTAAAGTGATGAAAAAGTGTTTCCGCCCGGGATCGAACCAGGGAACTTCTGCGTGATGGGCAGACGTGATAACCTCTACACCACGGAAACTGCTTGTGCGCACCTTACTTCACAGACAACTTGTAGTGATGTTGCCATCGTAACTAAAAAATTCAATAAATGTGGTACTTGCAAAACGAAGGGACATGCAGCAGATCCACACACGACGTGGCTCATTGGAGGACAATACGACACAGGCAGGAAAATACTGTTCCCGCCCGGGATCGAACCGGGGACCTTCTGCGTGTGAAGCAGACGTGATAACCGCTACACTACGGAAACGACGGACCCGAGAAGTCCATCCTTGTTCACTCCAACTTGCCTCAGCCTTTCTCTCGTCCGCGAATGCACACACGACATTTCATTTGTCAGCCTGGAACCCATCACAGCCGAGGGCTCAAGAAGTCTTCGGGGTGCTCGAGAGGGTGTCTGCCGTAGCACCCCTAACGAGATAGCGGCGTTTCGCGCAGTCGTTATTGCAAGTCATATCAGCAAAAGCAATCACTTTCTCAGCAGCAGGCAGTGCGAGCCCAGCGGCAGCTCTACATGAAGGTACCAATAGCCCAGGAAGGCCGCCGACCGCGGGAATTCGCGCCGCCCCCATCCCGCCAGCCTACACGAGACTGTCAGGGCACCCTGGACGACATCGAGGGACCGAAGTAATTGGCATTCGCCGTGTCACAGGGCTCGTTGGTCTAGGGGTATGATTCCTGCTTAGGGTGCAGGAGGTCCCGGGTTCAAATCCCGGACGAGCCCTAGCGTGTTGTGCAAACTAATCGCACGTCAGTGGCTGAGTCAGCGCAAAAAGCTCGCCGTCAATATCAAATGAATTTCTTATTTGGTGTGAGCAATTGACGCTGTGGTCCAACGCGTGAAGGCGATTACGAAGGTTTCGGGTACAGATGGTAGCAGATGCATGTTAGTAAGTCTTGCTTAAAGTGATGAAAAAGTGTTTCCGCCCGGGATCGAACCAGGGAACTTCTGCGTGATGGGCAGACGTGATAACCTCTACACCACGGAAACTGCTTGTGCGCACCTTACTTCACAGACAACTTGTAGTGATGTTGCCATCGTAACTAAAAAATTCAATAAATGTGGTACTTGCAAAACGAAGGGACATGCAGCAGATCCACACACGACGTGGCTCATTGGAGGACAATACGACACAGGCAGGAAAATACTGTTCCCGCCCGGGATCGAACCGGGGACCTTCTGCGTGTGAAGCAGACGTGATAACCGCTACACTACGGAAACGACGGACCAGAGAAGTCCATCCTTGTTCACTCCAACTTGCCTCAGCCTTTCTCTCGTCCGCGAATGCACACACGACATTTCATTTGTCAGCCTGGAACCCATCACAGCCGAGGGCTCAAGAAGTCTTCGGGGTGCTCGAGAGGGTGTCTGCCGTAGCACCCCTAACGAGATAGCGGCGTTTCGCGCAGTCGTTATTGCAAGTCATATCAGCAAAAGCAATCACTTTCTCAGCAGCAGGCAGTGCGAGCCCAGCGGCAGCTCTACATGAAGGTACCAATAGCCCAGGAAGGCCGCCGACCGCGGGAATTGGCGAGGCCCCCATCCCGCCAGCCTACACGAGACTGTCAGGGCACCCTGGACGACATCGAGGGACCGAAGTAATTGGCATTCGCCGTGTCACAGGGCTCGTTGGTCTAGGGGTATGATTCCTGCTTAGGGTGCAGGAGGTCCCGGTTTCAAATCCCGGACGAGCCCTATCGTGTTGTGCAAACTGATCGCACGTCAGTGGCTGAGTCAGCGCAAAAAGCTCGCCGTCAATATCAAATGAATTTCTTATTTGGTGTGAGCAATTGACGCTGTGGTGCAACGCGTGAAGGCGATTACGAAGGTTTCGGGTACAGATGGTAGCAGATGCATGTTAGTAAGTCTTGCTTAAAATGATGAAAAAGTGTTTCCGCCCGGGATCGAACCAGGGAACTTCTGCGTGATGGGCAGACGTGATAACCTCTACACCACGGAAACTGCTTGTGCGCACCTTACTTCACAGACAACTTGTAGTGATGTTGCCATCGTAACTAAAAAATTCAATAAATGTGGTACTTGCAAAACGAAGGGACATGCAGCAGATCCACACACGACGTGGCTCATTGGAGGACAATACGACACAGGCAGGAAAATACTATTCCCGCCCGGGATCGAACCGGGGACCTTCTGCGTGTGAAGCAGACGTGATAACCGCTACACTACGGAAACGACGGACCCGAGAAGTCCATCCTTGTTCACTCCAACTTGCCTCAGCCTTTCTCTCGTCCGCGAATGCACACACGACATTTCATTTGTCAGCCTGGAACCCATCACAGCCGAGGGCTCAAAAAGTCTTCGGGGTGCTCGAGAGGGTGTCTGCCGTAGCACCCCTAACGAGATAGCGGCGTTTCGCGCAGTCGTTATTGCAAGTCATATCAGCAAAAGCAATCACTTTCTCAGCAGCAGGCAGTGCGAGCCCAGCGGCAGCTCTACATGAAGGTTCCAATAGCCCAGGAAGGCCGCCGACCGCGGGAATTCGCGCCGCCCCCATCCCGCCAGCCTACACGAGACTGTCAGGGCACCCTGGACGACATCGAGGGACCGAAGTAATTGGCATTCGCCGTGTCACAGGGCTCGTTGGTCTAGGGGTATGATTCCTGCTTAGGGTGCAGGAGGTCCCGGGTTCAAATCCCGGACGAGCCCTAGCGTGTTGTGCAAACTAATCGCACGTCAGTGGCTGAGTCAGCGCAAAAAGCTCGCCGTCAATATCAAATGAATTTCTTATTTGGTGTGAGCAATTGACGCTGTGGTCCAACGCGTGAAGGCGATTACGAAGGTTTCGGGTACAGATGGTAGCAGATGCATGTTAGTAAGTCTTGCTTAAAGTGATGAAAAAGTGTTTCCGCCCGGGATCGAACCAGGGAACTTCTGCGTGATGGGCAGACGTGATAACCTCTACACCACGGAAACTGCTTGTGCGCACCTTACTTCACAGACAACTTGTAGTGATGTTGCCATCGTAACTAAAAAATTCAATAAATGTGGTACTTGCAAAACGAAGGGACATGCAGCAGATCCACACACGACGTGGCTCATTGGAGGACAATACGACACAGGCAGGAAAATACTGTTCCCGCCCGGGATCGAACCGGGGACCTTCTGCGTGTGAAGCAGACGTGATAACCGCTACACTACGGAAACGACGGACCAGAGAAGTCCATCCTTGTTCACTCCAACTTGCCTCAGCCTTTCTCTCGTCCGCGAATGCACACACGACATTTCATTTGTCAGCCTGGAACCCATCACAGCCGAGGGCTCAAGAAGTCTTCGGGGTGCTCGAGAGGGTGTCTGCCGTAGCACCCCTAACGAGATAGCGGCGTTTCGCGCAGTCGTTATTGCAAGTCATATCAGCAAAAGCAATCACTTTCTCAGCAGCAGGCAGTGCGAGCCCAGCGGCAGCTCTACATGAAGGTACCAATAGCCCAGGAAGGCCGCCGACCGCGGGAATTCGCGCCGCCCCCATCCCGCCAGCCTACACGAGACTGTCAGGGCACCCTGGACGACATCGAGGGACCGAAGTAATTGGCATTCGCCGTGTCACAGGGCTCGTTGGTCTAGGGGTATGATTCCTGCTTAGGGTGCAGGAGGTCCCGGGTTCAAATCCCGGACGAGCCCTAGCGTGTTGTGCAAACTAATCGCACGTCAGTGGCTGAGTCAGCGCAAAAAGCTCGCCGTCAATATCAAATGAATTTCTTATTTGGTGTGAGCAATTGACGCTGTGGTCCAACGCGTGAAGGCGATTACGAAGGTTTCGGGTACAGATGGTAGCAGATGCATGTTAGTAAGTCTTGCTTAAAGTGATGAAAAAGTGTTTCCGCCCGGGATCGAACCAGGGAACTTCTGCGTGATGGGCAGACGTGATAACCTCTACACCACGGAAACTGCTTGTGCGCACCTTACTTCACAGACAACTTGTAGTGATGTTGCCATCGTAACTAAAAAATTCAATAAATGTGGTACTTGCAAAACGAAGGGACATGCAGCAGATCCACACACGACGTGGCTCATTGGAGGACAATACGACACAGGCAGGAAAATACTGTTCCCGCCCGGGATCGAACCGGGGACCTTCTGCGTGTGAAGCAGACGTGATAACCGCTACACTACTTTTTTTTTTTTTTTTTTTTTTTTTTACCACTCGGCCACGACTGCTGGTCGCAGAGGCGTGACTCGACAAGTGCAACTGCTCCTTTACAAGCAATCTGATGGCAGAACACAACACGACACGACATGGCCTCACTCGTTTCTGTAGCGCTTTCGCTGCCAGCACATTAGCCGTTAAGACAGTGTATTAATTTTCGCCTGGACGGGGGCTTGAACCCGGGACCCTTTGGTTGAAGGTCTAGCGCTCTACCGACTTTTTTTTTTTTTTTTTTTTGGCACATCCAGAAACAGTATAAAAGATAATGGCTCACACAGGTGACCTTAGCCAACACCCTCTCTTTCAAATGTCAGGCTAAGCATATTGGCAAAAATCATCTCGGAGGCCTGGCAATCGCAAGCGCTGCCAGTAAGCAGTAAGCATGTACTGCCGAAACGCTAGGTGTCCATCCTCTTCATGACAACTGTTGACAAAATGTACGAAATGGCCAATCAACCACATGACGGTATGGAGCTTCGTCCGCGGAAAAAAGGAAGAATCGGGCCGGACGATGATGTCAATAGTATAAGCGGCTTCAGCAGACCTAGTGACAAAAGCAAGTTGTTTCCTGAGCCAACGCCAATTAGCAAGGTGCCCACAGCAGGTGAATCGATGTTCAAGGGTATCCACGAGACCACACCGAGTACAGGTGTCCGTGTCAGAAAGACCAATACGGTGCAGTCGTACATTGGTGGGAACCAAATTATTTATTACCCTATACCACGTGGACGCCACGGCCATAGAGTGGATCGGCAGACTAACATTCTTCCAGACGTTCCTCCAGGACACAGATGGAGACGCCAGTTCTATTGGATTGGGACCGGCCAGCCCCTCCCAGCGGGCAATCAAGCCCTTGGTCGTTGGCACCGGTCGCCGCAAGAAGACGTCACCGAGATAACTCACCGCAATGTAAAATTCCCGAATGTGTTTCAACTTAAAATTTAGGCGTCCGACATCGACAGGTGGAGCAAGGCTCGCCGGACGCACAACAGTAAAAAGCCTGGATGTAATTGAAGTCACTTCTTGCGTAACAATAAGAGTCGTTCGGCGGACGTACAAAGCAGACGCCTTGCGAGTAATGTCAGAGAGGCCCAAGCCTCCGGAGATACGCGGTTTCGTCATTACCTCGTAACGTAACTTGAATAGATGGCCCTTCCATATAAACCTGCTAGACAATTGGCGCAACCTTTTCGCCACCATCATGGGAAGTGGGAACAGCTGAGCAACATAATAAGCTTTACATAGAACGTAGGTGTCTAAAATTCTGACTTTTTGCATAATGGTAGCAGAGCGCTGCTCATGGACCATCAGAGCCCCCTGTATCTTCTCGGTGACCGATTTCCAATTGAGAGCCGCCATTTTTAGAGGACACCGATCAATGATAATCCCCAAGGACGTATGGCGATCGACAACAGTGGCCCAAGGGACGTCAGCATCGCGAAATCCTCGAATATCAAGGAACTTACATTTACCCTGATTGAGACGCGCTCCAGAGACACGACAGTATGCATCAACTGCCCCTTTCAACAACGGGATATCATCACGTTGACGGAGGAGAACAACGACATCATCCGCATATGCCTTAACCGAGAGCTTCCCACCAGAGAGGGACATACCCTGAAGCTTGAGAGCAATAGTCCGAAGCAGCGGTTCCAGGGACAATACGAATAAAGACATAGAAAGCGGACTACCCTGAGGCACTCCGCGGCGGATAGCAATGGGCGGCGTCAGCTGCCCATTGACTGACACCCGAGCTGTTATTCCCCTGTACAAATTGCCAAGAACACCACGTGATGAAGCGTTAAAACCTATTGTACCTAAAACACGATCTAAAAACACATGACTGACGTGATCAAAAGCCTTATAAAAATCAAGGAAGGCAAAGGCACAATGTACGTTTGTAACCGCCGCAACCGAGACAACATCCCGATATTCGGCTACTGGTGTCAGAATAGATCTATCATGAAAACAACATTGATGTGCACCAATCACACCCCGAAGCAGAGAAGACAGCCGGCTATTGAGCGCTCTAGCAGCTGTCTTATAGTCAAAATTCAGCAATGTGAGCGGACGAAGATTGGCAGCAGATAAACGACCAGAGGACTTCGGAATTAAAACAATTTTCCCTACTTTAAAATCGGCAGGCACATCCATCCCTCTGACAATCTCATTTAAAATCTGCGTAAAAATGCCACCCAAAAGAGGCCAAAAACGGAGATAAAATTCTTTAGGCAGGCCGTCTGGACCCGGCGATTTACTGGACGGAGAGCGAGCAATAAAATCGAAAACATCATCTACCTGGAACTCCCGGAGAAATTCGCCGTTCGCGTCAGGCGCGATCGTCGCAGTTAGATCCCCAAAGACATCATCCGAAAGAGACTCACCAGAATCATCGGCAGAATAGAGACTAGTGTAATACTGATGAAGAGCACGAACCATTTCCTCCTGTGCACTAAACTGTCGCCCATCATCCACCGTAAGAGAAGAGATGAAGGAGCGACGACGACGAGTCTGATGCCGTAGCAGGTGGTACAAGGATGTCAGTTCACCTTCAACAAGAGAGTGAGGTTTCGACTTAACTCGCAGACCATCCATCTGTCGTCGTTTAAGGCTCAAGAGCTTGGCTTTAATACGACGAACATCATGGATCCGCAGTGGAGAGGTACCCGCCGCGTCATATAGTTCACGCAGGACAGAGTAGTAATATTCATACGTGTTCTTAAAATCACGCGTCCTAGCAGCACAGTAGAAAATCAAAGTCTGACGAATCTTGGGCTTGGCAAACGCAGTCCACCAAACCAGCAAGGAGGGGTATCGCGGGACAGAGCGAAGACATCGCTCCCACACGCCACTTATAACATCATCCATAGCACTGTCGGCAAGGTGGGAAACATTTAACATCCACTGGGAACGATAAAGTTTTGCAGGTTGGCGACTAAGATTTACAGTTGCAGTAAAAGCACAATGGTCAGAAAAACTAGTAGGAATAACATCGACAGAAAGAATTTTATCACATAAAAAATCAGATAAATAGAATCTGTCGAGTCTACTGCATGAGGACGCGGTAAAAAACGTATATTTCACCAGAGTTGGATATTTGTGTTCCCAAACATCACGCAGATGCATCGTACGAACTAAGTCATGTAAATCACGGCAATAATTAAAATTGGGGGACTGGTCTGCAGGGCGTAAAACACAATTAAAATCGCCTCCGAGCAGGAGACTCCGAGGACTCTGGCGCAAAAGATAAATAAGCTCTTCTTTATAAAAGCGCGATCGAGCCACAGTGTGACCCGAACCAGAGGGGGCATACAAAACAACGAGGCGGAGATCAAAAAGACGACAACCAATCCCACGGCCAGAGTCAAGGAATTCAATGTCAGTAATAGGAATGCCCTCTCGAAAGAAAAGAGCAGTTCCTGTTGAATATTCCGGCGCGACATTAAAAACAGTTTGAAATCCAGGTAGAGAGAGATCAGAAAACAACACTTCCTGCAAAAACACTACGTCCGCACAGGCGTCGTAAATAAACTGCCGCAAAGAGGCAATGCGAACGTCGGACTCAATACGGTTAACATTTAAGGTAAGAAAGGTGTATGCTTGAACCATAGAGAGAAAAGCGAGAAAACAAATCACCTACACCGACGCACCAGCGTCACAGTCCATAGCAGGGGTGACGGAGGCATCCGAGGGAGGGGGACTGCTACCCCGTTCCGCGGATCCCTTACGTTTCGGTTTTTTACGAACAGCATTAACGTTCGGCTGAACGCGTAACTTGCGTCGGCTGACGGGCAAGGAAACTTCAGCCGCCGGTGACGTAGGAGGGTCAAGTTCTGTATCCGACACCACCCGCGCCGGTCCACATGCGGGATCCGGGGTCGCGGGGGAAACATCCGACAAAACGGAATGGTCAACACCTGCACTAGCTTCCGGCAAACATGGACTGCACGGAGGCGAAACGTGAGCAGGAAGGTCCGAGGCCGCAGAGTTGGAAGGAAGCGGAGCAGCTCCGCTGGCAGAGGTATGGGGCAGCGAAGAAGGAAGTTGTCGCGGCTCCACTTGTTGTGACATCGAAGTCGGTTCGGAAGACGGCGCCAACAGGCCCGACCGACGACCCGACTCGAGAGAAGCTGCGTCGGAGGCCGGAGGGGCGCCAGCAGCCGCCACCGGAACCGCTACCTCAGGAGGGCAGGGAGCAGCTACAGTACACAGTGGCTCGGAGGATGCCGGTCGCTCGGACTGGGGCATCTCAGGGAGATCCTCATCCGTACTATTTCCATCGTGTGGGCGACGCCTCTTATTATTCAAAAGTGGCACACCCACCTGAGGGACAGACGGAACAACATCAGATTTAGCACGCAAAGGAGGAAATTCTGTATCAGGGGTGCGCAAAACCTGTGGCGGGGCGCTACTACCACTGGACTGTGCTACACCAAGAGCAGAACCACCTGCAACGAGGTCAGCGACCGTTAACTTGCGACGCTGTTCGAGAGAATTTTTTAAAACAAAAACTCTCCGCGGACAGTCGGTACGCACGTGACCACTTTCATTGCACAAAAAACAGGTGCCAACCTGACCACTATATGTTACATGGACACGATATCCACCGATCTGCAGGTGAGATGGAATATTCTGCTTAACGTGCATTTCGACTGAACGAATACCACTGTAACATTGCAGGCGATGTTGGCTTGACCAGCGTTCAAGGCGAATGCTCTTTACATCACCATACTTCTGTAGACCCTCCTTAAGATAGACATTATCCACCTCCGGTGGAAGGTTGTAAACACGAACATTGGTATACGTGATGGAAGCATTGGAAAGCAGCACGGTACTTACAGAATCATCCCGATGCCGAAAGAGAACTTGATGACCATATTTAGAAAGAATTTTATCAACCTGAAGTGGGTCCATAAACTTAACAAAGAAAACATACAGTTCGGTATCAAAATAAGCAGTGTGCACCTGATCCGAATGAACACCAAAGGTATCTACCAACCAATCATGAATCTCAAGAGAACTAGGTTGCACATGGCGGGTTGACTTGTCAAAAGCAAAACTAACTGTAGCCTGACGAGGAATAACCTGGGACGACATTTTCAAAATATGCGGTCGAAACCGCTACACAAAAAACACTGAAATAAGGACAGAAAGTAACACAAGGTACGAAACAACGACGGAGAAATACTCTCAGAAGTTGCAACACAACACGTAACAAAAACGATAGTCCACTATACGTAACGCTACGGCGGAGCGGAAGACTAGGCACGTCCACACTGCACGGCGTCTAAAGCGGAACTCGTACACTACGGAAACGACGGACCAGAGAAGTCCATCCTTGTTCACTCCAACTTGCCTCAGCCTTTCTCTCGTCCGCGAATGCACACACGACATTTCATTTGTCAGCCTGGAACCCATCACAGCCGAGGGCTCAAGAAGTCTTCGGGGTGCTCGAGAGGGTGTCTGCCGTAGCACCCCTAACGAGATAGCGGCGTTTCGCGCAGTCGTTATTGCAAGTCATATCAGCAAAAGCAATCACTTTCTCAGCAGCAGGCAGTGCGAGCCCAGCGGCAGCTCTACATGAAGGTACCAATAGCCCAGGAAGGCCGCCGACCGCGGGAATTCGCGCCGCCCCCATCCCGCCAGCCTACACGAGACTGTCAGGGCACCCTGGACGACATCGAGGGACCGAAGTAATTGGCATTCGCCGTGTCACAGGGCTCGTTGGTCTAGGGGTATGATTCCTGCTTAGGGTGCAGGAGGTCACGGGTTCAAATCCCGGACGAGCCCTAGCGTGTTGTGCAAACTGATCGCACGTCAGTGGCTGAGTCAGCGCAAAAAGCTCGCCGTCAATATCAAATGAATTTCTTATTTGGTGTGAGCAATTGACGCTGTGGTCCAACGCGTGAAGGCGATTACGAAGGTTTCGGGTACAGATGGTAGCAGATGCATGTTAGTAAGTCTTGCTTAAAGTGATGAAAAAGTGTTTCCGCCCGGGATCGAACCAGGGAACTTCTGCGTGATGGGCAGACGTGATAACCTCTACACCACGGAAACTGCTTGTGCGCACCTTACTTCACAGACAACTTGTAGTGATGTTGCCATCGTAACTAAAAAATTCAATAAATGTGATACTTGCAAAACGAAGGGACATGCAGCAGATCCACACACGACGTGGCTCATTGGAGGACAATACGACACAGGCAGGAAAATACTGTTCCCGCCCGGGATCGAACCGGGGACCTTCTGCGTGTGAAGCAGACGTGATAACCGCTACACTACGGAAACGACGGACCAGAGAAGTCCATCCTTGTTCACTCCAACTTGCCTCAGCCTTTCTCTCGTCCGCGAATGCACACACGACATTTCATTTGTCAGCCTGGAACCCATCACAGCCGAGGGCTCAAGAAGTCTTCGGGGTGCTCGAGAGGGTGTCTGCCGTAGCACCCCTAACGAGATAGCGGCGTTTCGCGCAGTCGTTATTGCAAGTCATATCAGCAAAAGCAATCACTTTCTCAGCAGCAGGCAGTGCGAGCCCAGCGGCAGCTCTACATGAAGGTACCAATAGCCCAGGAAGGCCGCCGACCGCGGGAATTCGCGCCGCCCCCATCCCGCCAGCCTACACGAGACTGTCAGGGCACCCTGGACGACATCGAGGGACCGAAGTAATTGGCATTCGCCGTGTCACAGGGCTCGTTGGTCTAGGGGTATGATTCCTGCTTAAGGTGCAGGAGGTCCCGGTTTCAAATCCCGGACGAGCCCTAGCGTGTTGTGCAAACTGATCGCACGTCAGTGGCTGAGTCAGCGCAAAAAGCTCGCCGTCAGTATAAAATGAATTTCTTATTTGGTGTGAGCAATTGACGCTGTGGTCCAACGCGTGAAGGCGATTACGAAGGTTTCGGGTACAGATGGTAGCAGATGCATGTTAGTAAGTCTTGCTTAAAGTGATGAAAAAGTGTTTCCGCCCGGGATCGAACCAGGGAACTTCTGCGTGATGGGCAGACGTGATAACCTCTACACCACGGAAACTGCTTGTGCGCACCTTACTTCACAGACAACTTGTAGTGATGTTGCCATCGTAACTAAAAAATTCAATAAATGTGGTACTTGCAAAACGAAGGGACATGCAGCAGATCCACACACGACGTGGCTCATTGGAGGACAATACGACACAGGCAGGAAAATACTGTTCCCGCCCGGGATCGAACCGGGGACCTTCTGCGTGTGAAGCAGACGTGATAACCGCTACACTACGGAAACGACGGACCAGAGAAGTCCATCCTTGTTCACTCCAACTTGCCTCAGCCTTTCTCTCGTCCGCGAATGCACACACGACATTTCATTTGTCAGCCTGGAACCCATCACAGCCGAGGGCTCAAGAAGTCTTCGGGGTGCTCGAGAGGGTGTCTGCCGTAGCACCCCTAACGAGATAGCGGCGTTTCGCGCAGTCGTTATTGCAAGTCATATCAGCAAAAGCAATCACTTTCTCAGCAGCAGGCAGTGCGAGCCCAGCGAAGGCGATTACGAAGGTTTCGGGTACAGATGGTAGCAGATGCATGTTAGTAAGTCTTGCTTAAAGTGATGAAAAAGTGTTTCCGCCCGGGATCGAACCAGGGAACTTCTGCGTGATGGGCAGACGTGATAACCTCTACACCACGGAAACTGCTTGTGCGCACCTTACTTCACAGACAACTTGTAGTGATGTTGCCATCGTAACTAAAAAATTCAATAAATGTGATACTTGCAAAACGAAGGGACATGCAGCAGATCCACACACGACGTGGCTCATTGGAGGACAATACGACACAGGCAGGAAAATACTGTTCCCGCCCAGGATCGAACCGGGGACCTTCTGCGTGTGAAGTAGACGTGATAACCGCTACACTACGGAAACGACGGACCCGGGAAGTTCATCCTTGTTCACTCCAACTTGCCTCAGCCTTTCTCTCGTCCGCGAATGCACACACGACATTTTATTTGTCAGCCTGGAACCCATCACAGCCGAGGGCTCAAGAAGTCTTCGGGGTGCTCGAGAGGGTGTCTGCCGTAGCACCCCTAACGAGATAGCGGCGTTTCGCGCAGTCGTTATTGCAAGTCATATCAGCAAAAGCAATCACTTTCTCAGCAGCAGGCAGTGCGAGCCCAGCGGCAGCTCTACATGAAGGTACCAATAGCCCAGGAAGGCCGCCGACCGCGGCAATTGGCGCCGCCCCCATCCCGCCAGCCTACACGAGACTGTCAGGGCACCCTGGACGACATCGAGGGACCGAAGTAATTGGCATTCGCCGTGTCACAGGGCTCGTTGGTCTAGGGGTATGATTCCTGCTTAGGGTGCAGGAGGTCCCGGGTTCAAATCCCGGACGAGCCCTAGCGTGTTGTGCAAACTGATCGCACGTCAGTGGCTGAGTCAGCGCAAAAAGCTCGCCGTCAATATCAAATGAATTTCTTATTTGGTGTGAGCAATTGACGCTGTGGTCCAACGCGTGAAGGCGATTACGAAGGTTTCGGGTACAGATGGTAGCAGATGCATGTTAGTAAGTCTTGCTTAAAGTGATGAAAAAGTGTTTCCGCCCGGGATCGAACCAGGGAACTTCTGCGTGATGGGCAGACGTGATAACCTCTACACCACGGAAACTGCTTGTGCGCACCTTACTTCACAGACAACTTGTAGTGATGTTGCCATCGTAACTAAAAAATTCAATAAATGTGGTACTTGCAAAACGAAGGGACATGCAGCAGATCCACACACGACGTGGCTCATTGGAGGACAATACGACACAGGCAGGAAAATACTGTTCCCGCCCGGGATCGAAACGGGGACCTTCTGCGTGTGAAGCAGACGTGATAACCGCTACACTACGGAAACGACGGACCCGAGAAGTCCATCCTTGTTCACTCCAACTTGCCTCAGCCTTTCTCTCGTCCGCGAATGCAAACACGACATTTCATTTGTCAGCCTGGAACCCATCACAGCCGAGGGCTCAAGAAGTCTTCGGGGTGCTCGAGAGGGTATCTACCGTAGCACCCCTAACGAGATAGCGGCGTTTCGCGCAGTCGTTATTGCAAGTCATATCAGCAAAAGCAATCACTTTCTCAGCAGCAGGCAGTGCGAGCCCAGCGGCAGCTCTACATGAAGGTACCAATAGCCCAGGAAGGCCGCCGACCGCGGGAATTCGCGCCGCCCCCATCCCGCCAGCCTACACGAGACTGTCAGGGCACCCTGGACGACATCGAGGGACCGAAGTAATTGGCATTCGCCGTGTCACAGGGCTCGTTGGTCTAGGGGTATGATTCCTGCTTAGGGTGCAGGAGGTCCCGGGTTCAAATCCCGGACGAGCCCTAGCGTGTTGTTTAAACTGATCGCACGTCAGTGGCTGAGTCAGCGCAAAAAGCTCCCCGTCAATATCAAATGAATTTCTTATTTGGTGTGAGCAATTGACGCTGTGGTCCAACGCGTGAAGGCGATTACGAAGGTTTCGGGTACAGATGGTAGCAGATGCATGTTAGTAAGTCTTGCTTAAAGTGATGAAAAAGTGTTTCCGCCCGGGATCGAACCAGGGAACTTCTGCGTGATGGGCAGACGTGATAACCTCTACACCACGGAAACTGCTTGTGCGCACCTTACTTCACAGACAACTTGTAGTGATGTTGCCATCGTAACTAAAAAATTCAATAAATGTGATACTTGCAAAACGAAGGGACATGCAGCAGATCCACACACGACGTGGCTCATTGGAGGACAATACGACACAGGCAGGAAAATACTGTTCCCGCCCAGGATCGAACCGGGGACCTTCTGCGTGTGAAGCAGACGTGATAACCGCTACACTACGGAAACGACGGACCCGGGAAGTTCATCCTTGTTCACTCCAACTTGCCTCAGCCTTTCTCTCGTCCGCGAATGCACACACGACATTTCATTTGTCAGCCTGGAACCCATCACAGCCGAGGGCTCAAGAAGTCTTCGGGGTGCTCGACAGGGTGTCTGCCGTAGCACCCCTAACGAGATAGCGGCGTTTCGCGCAGTCGTTATTGCAAGTCATATCAGCAAAAGCAATCACTTTCTCAGCAGCAGGCAGTGCGAGCCCAGCGGCAGCTCTACATGAAGGTACCAATAGCCCAGGAAGGCCGCCGACCGCGGCAATTGGCGCCGCCCCCATCCCGCCAGCCTACACGAGACTGTCAGGGCACCCTGGACGACATCGAGGGACCGAAGTAATTGGCATTCGCCGTGTCACAGGGCTCGTTGGTCTAGGGGTATGATTCCTGCTTAGGGTGCAGGAGGTCCCGGGTTCAAATCCCGGACGAGCCCTAGCGTGTTGTGCAAACTGATCGCACGTCAGTGGCTGAGTCAGCGCAAAAAGCTCGCCGTCAATATCAAATGAATTTCTTATTTGGTGTGAGCAATTGACGCTGTGGTCCAACGCGTGAAGGCGATTACGAAGGTTTCGGGTACAGATGGTAGCAGATGCATGTTAGTAAGTCTTGCTTAAAGTGATGAAAAAGTGTTTCCGCCCGGGATCGAACCAGGGAACTTCTGCGTGATGGGCAGACGTGATAACCTCTACACCACGGAAACTGCTTGTGCGCACCTTACTTCACAGACAACTTGTAGTGATGTTGCCATCGTAACTAAAAAATTCAATAAATGTGGTACTTGCAAAACGAAGGGACATGCAGCAGATCCACACACGACGTGGCTCATTGGAGGACAATACGACACAGGCAGGAAAATACTGTTCCCGCCCGGGATCGAACCGGGGACCTTCTGCGTGTGAAGCAGACGTGATAACCGCTACACTACGGAAACGACGGACCCGAGAAGTCCATCCTTGTTCACTCCAACTTGCCTCAGCCTTTCTCTCGTCCGCGAATGCAAACACGACATTTCATTTGTCAGCCTGGAACCCATCACAGCCGAGGGCTCAAGAAGTCTTCGGGGTGCTCGAGAGGGTGTCTGCCGTAGCACCCCTAACGAGATAGCGGCGTTTCGCGCAGTCGTTATTGCAAGTCATATCAGCAAAAGCAATCACTTTCTCAGCAGCAGGCAGTGCGAGCCCAGCGGCAGCTCTACATGAAGGTACCAATAGCCCAGGAAGGCCGCCGACCGCGGGAATTCGCGCCGCCCCCATCCCGCCAGCCTACACGAGACTGTCAGGGCACCCTGGACGACATGGAGGGACCGAAGTAATTGGCATTCGCCGTGTCACAGGGCTCGTTGGTCTAGGGGTATGATTCCTGCTTAGGGTGCAGGAGGTCACGGGTTCAAATCCCGGACGAGCCCTAGCGTGTTGTGCAAACTGATCGCACGTCAGTGGCTGAGTCAGCGCAAAAAGCTCGCCGTCAATATCAAATGAATTTCTTATTTGGTGTGAGCAATTGACGCTGTGGTCCAACGCGTGAAGGCGATTACGAAGGTGTCGGGTACAGATGGTAGCAGATGCATGTTAGTAAGTCTTGCTTAAAGTGATGAAAAAGTGTTTCCGCCCGGGATCGAACCAGGGAACTTCTGCGTGATGGGCAGACGTGATAACCTCTACACCACGGAAACTGCTTGTGCGCACCTTACTTCACAGACAACTTGTAGTGATGTTGCCATCGTAACTAAAAAATTCAATAAATGTGGTACTTGCAAAACGAAGGGACATGCAGCAGATCCACACACGACGTGGCTCATTGGAGGACAATACGACACAGGCAGGAAAATACTGTTCCCGCCCGGGATCGAACCGGGGACCTTCTGCGTGTGAAGCAGACGTGATAACCGCTACACTACGGAAACGACGGACCCGAGAAGTCCATCCTTGTTCACTCCAACTTGCCTCAGCCTTTCTCTCGTCGGCGAATGCACACACGACATTTCATTTGTCAGCCTGGAACCCATCACAGCCGAGGGCTCAAGAAGTCTTCGGGGTGCTCGAGAGGGTGTCTGCCGTAGCACCCCTAACGAGATAGCGGCGTTTCGCGCAGTCGTTATTGCAAGTCATATCAGCAAAAGCAATCACTTTCTCAGCAGCAGGCAGTGCGAGCCCAGCGGCAGCTCTACAATAAGGTACCAATAGCCCAGGAAGGCCGCCGACCGCGGGAATTCGCGCCGCCCCCATCCCGCCAGCCTACACGAGACTGTCAGGGCACCCTGGACGACATCGAGGGACCGAAGTAATTGGCATTCGCCGTGTCACAGGGCTCGTTGGTCTAGGGGTATGATTCCTGCTTAGGGTGCAGGAGGTCACGGGTTCAAATCCCGGACGAGCCCTAGCGTGTTGTGCAAACTGATCGCACGTCAGTGGCTGAGTCAGCGCAAAAAGCTCGCCGTCAATATCAAATGAATTTCTTATTTGGTGTGAGCAATTGACGCTGTGGTCCAACGCGTGAAGGCGATTACGAAGGTTTCGGGTACAGATGGTAGCAGATGCATGTTAGTAAGTCTTGCTTAAAGTGATGAAAAAGTGTTTCCGCCCGGGATCGAACCAGGGAACTTCTGCGTGATGGGCAGACGTGATAACCTCTACACCACGGAAACTGCTTGTGCGCACCTTACTACACAGACAACTTGTAGTGATGTTGCCATCGTAACTAAAAAATTCAATAAATGTGGTACTTGCAAAACGAAGGGACATGCAGCAGATCCACACACGACGTGGCTCATTGGAGGACAATACGACACAGGCAGGAAAATACTGTTCCCGCCCGGGATCGAACCGGGGACCTTCTGCGTGTGAAGCAGACGTGATAACCGCTACACTACGGAAACGACGGACCCGAGAAGTCCATCCTTGTTCACTCCAACTTGCCTCAGCCTTTCTCTCGTCCGCGAATGCACACACGACATTTCATTTGTCAGCCTGGAACCCATCACAGCCGAGGGCTCAAGAAGTCTTCGGGGTGCTCGAGAGGGTGTCTGCCGTAGCACCCGTAACGAGATAGCGGCGTTTCGCGCAGTCGTTATTGCAAGTCATATCAGCAAAAGCAATCACTTTCTCAGCAGCAGGCAGTGCGAGCCCAGCGGCAGCTCTACATGAAGGTACCAATAGCCCAGGAAGGCCGCCGACCGCGGGAATTGGCGAGGCCCCCATCCCGCCAGCCTACACGAGACTGTCAGGGCACCCTGGACGACATCGAGGGACCGAAGTAATTGGCATTCGCCGTGTCACAGGGCTCGTTGGTCTAGGGGTATGATTCCTGCTTAGGGTGCAGGAGGTCCCGGGTTCAAATCCCGGACGAGCCCTAGCGTGTTGTGCAAACTGATCGCACGTCAGTGGCTGAGTCAGCGCAAAAAGCTCGCCGTCAATATCAAATGAATTTCTTATTTGGTGTGAGCAATTGACGCTGTGGTCCAACGCGTGAAGGCGATTACGAAGGTTTCGGGTACAGATGGTAGCAGATGCATGTTAGTAAGTCTTGCTTAAAGTGATGAAAAAGTGTTTCCGCCCGGGATCGAACCAGGGAACTTCTGCGTGATGGGCAGACGTGATAACCTCTACACCACGGAAACTGCTTGTGCGCACCTTACTTCACAGACAACTTGTAGTGATGTTGCCATCGTAACTAAAAAATTCAATAAATGTGGTACTTGCAAAACGAAGGGACATGCAGCAGATCCACACACGACGTGGCTCATTGGAGGACAATACGACACAGGCAGGAAAATACTGTTCCCGCCCGGGATCGAACCGGGGACCTTCTGCGTGTGAAGCAGACGTGATAACCGCTACACTACGGAAACGACGGACCCGAGAAGTCCATCCTTGTTCACTCCAACTTGCCTCAGCCTTTCTCTCGTCCGCGAATGCACACACGACATTTCATTTGTCAGCCTGGAACCCATCACAGCCGAGGGCTCAAGAAGTCTTCGGGGTGCTCGAGAGGGTGTCTGCCGTAGCACCCCTAACGAGATAGCGGCGTTTCGCGCAGTCGTTATTGCAAGTCATATCAGCAAAAGCAATCACTTTCTCAGCAGCAGGCAGTGCGAGCCCAGCGGCAGCTCTACATGAAGGTACCAATAGCCCAGGAAGGCCGCCGACCGCGGGAATTGGCGAGGCCCCCATCCCGCCAGCCTACACGAGACTGTCAGGGCACCCTGGACGACATCGAGGGACCGAAGTAATTGGCATTCGCCGTGTCACAGGGCTCGTTGGTCTAGGGGTATGATTCCTGCTTAGGGTGCAGGAGGTCCCGGGTTCAAATCCCGGACGAGCCCTAGCGTGTTGTGCAAACTGATCGCACGTCAGTGGCTGAGTCAGCGCAAAAAGCTCGCCGTCAATATCAAATGAATTTCTTATTTGGTGTGAGCAATTGACGCTGTGGTCCAACGCGTGAAGGCGATTACGAAGGTTGCGGGTACAGATGGTAGCAGATGCATGTTAGTAAGTCTTGCTTAAAGTGATGAAAAAGTGTTTCCGCCCGGGATCGAACCAGGGAACTTCTGCGTGATGGGCAGACGTGATAACCTCTACACCACGGAAACTGCTTGTGCGCACCTTACTTCACAGACAACTTGTAGTGATGTTGCCATCGTAACTAAAAAATTCAATAAATGTGGTACTTGCAAAACGAAGGGACATGCAGCAGATCCACACACGACGTGGCTCATTGGAGGACAATACGACACAGGCAGGAAAATACTGTTCCCGCCCGGGATCGAACCGGGGACCTTCTGCGTGTGAAGCAGACGTGATAATCGCTACACTACGGAAACGACGGACCCGAGAAGTCCATCCTTGTTCACTCCAACTTGCCTCAGCCTTTCTCTCGTCGGCGAATGCACACACGACATTTCATTTGTCAGCCTGGAACCCATCACAGCCGAGGGCTCAAGAAGTCTTCGGGGTGCTCGAGAGGGTGTCTGCCGTAGCACCCCTAACGAGATAGCGGCGTTTCGCGCAGTCGTTATTGCAAGTCATATCAGCAAAAGCAATCACTTTCTCAGCAGCAGGCAGTGCGAGCCCAGCGGCAGCTCTACATGAAGGTACCAATAGCCCAGGAAGGCCGCCGACCGCGGGAATTCGCACCGCCCCCATCCCGCCAGCCTACACGAGACTGTCAGGGCACCCTGGACGACATCGAGGGACCGAAGTAATTGGCATTCGCCGTGTCACAGGGCTCGTTGGTCTAGGGGTATGATTCCTGCTTAGGGTGCAGGAGGTCCCGGTTTCAAATCCCGGACGATCCCTAGCGTGTTGTGCAAACTGATCGCACGTCAGTGGCTGAGTCAGCGCAAAAAGCTCGCCGTCAATATCAAATGAATTTCTTATTTGGTGTGAGCAATTGACGCTGTGGTCCAACGCGTGAAGGCGATTACGAAGGTTTCGGGTACAGATGGTAGCAGATGCATGTTAGTAAGTCTTGCTTAAAGTGATGAAAAAGTGTTTCCGCCCGGGATCGAACCAGGGAACTTCTGCGTGATGGGCAGACGTGATAACCTCTACACCACGGAAACTGCTTGTGCGCACCTTACTTCACAGACAACTTGTAGTGATGTTGCCATCGTAACTAAAAAATTCAATAAATGTGGTACTTGCAAAACGAAGGGACATGCAGCAGATCCACACACGACGTGGCTCATTGGAGCACAATACGACACAGGCAGGAAAATACTGTTCCCGCCCGGGATCGAACCGGGGACCTTCTGCGTGTGAAGCAGACGTGATAACCGCTACACTACGGAAACGACGGACCCGAGAAGTCCATCCTTGTTCACTCCAACTTGCCTCAGCCTTTCTCTCGTCCGCGAATGCACACACGACATTTCATTTGTCAGCCTGGAACCCATCACAGCCGAGGGCTCAAGAAGTCTTCGGGGTGCTCGACAGGGTGTCTGCCGTAGCACCCCTAACGAGATAGCGGCGTTTCGCGCAGTCGTTATTGCAAGTCATATCAGCAAAAGCAATCACTTTCTCAGCAGCAGGCAGTGCGAGCCCAGCGGCAGCTCTACATGAAGGTACCAATAGCCCAGGAAGGCCGCCGACCGCGGGAATTCGCGCCGCCCCCATCCCGCCAGCCTACACGAGACTGTCAGGGCACCCTGGACGACATCGAGGGACCGAAGTAATTGGCATTCGCCGTGTCACAGGGCTCGTTGGTCTAGGGGTATGATTCCTGCTTAGGGTGCCGGAGGTCCCGGGTTCAAATCCCGGACGAGCCCTAGCGTGTTGTGCAAACTGATCGCACGTCAGTGGCTGAGTCAGCGCAAAAAGCTCGCCGTCAATATCAAATGAATTTCTTATTTGGTGTGAGCAATTGACGCTGTGGTCCAACGCGTGAAGGCGATTACGAAGGTTTCGGGTACAGATGGTAGCAGATGCATGTTAGTAAGTCTTGCTTAAAGTGATGAAAAAGTGTTTCCGCCCGGGATCGAACCAGGGAACTTCTGCGTGATGGGCAGACGTGATAACCTCTACACCACGGAAACTGCTTGTGCGCACCTTACTTCACAGACAACTTGTAGTGATGTTGCCATCGTAACTAAAAAATTCAATAAATGTGGTACTTGCAAAACGAAGGGACATGCAGCAGATCCACACACGACGTGGCTCATTGGAGGACAATACGACACAGGCAGGAAAATACTGTTCCCGCCCGGGATCGAACCGGGGACCTTCTGCGTGTGAAGCAGACGTGATTACCGCTACACTACGGAAACGACGGACCCGAGAAGTCCATCCTTGTTCACTCCAACTTGCCTCAGCCTTTCTCTCGTCCGCGAATGCACACACGACATTTCATTTGTCAGCCTGGAACCCATCACAGCCGAGGGCTCAAGAAGTCTTCGGGGTGCTCGACAGGGTGTCTGCCGTAGCACCCCTAACGAGATAGCGGCGTTTCGCGCAGTCGTTATTGCAAGTCATATCAGCAAAAGCAATCACTTTCTCAGCAGCAGGCAGTGCGAGCCCAGCGGCAGCTCTACATGAAGGTACCAATAGCCCAGGAAGGCCGCCGACCGCGGGAATTGGCGAGGCCCCCATCCCGCCAGCCTACACGAGACTGTCAGGGCACCCTGGACGACATCGAGGGACCGAAGTAATTGGCATTCGCCGTGTCACAGGGCTCGTTGGTCTAGGGGTATGATTCCTGCTTAGGGTGCAGGAGGTCCCGGGTTCAAATCCCGGACGAGCCCTAGCGTGTTGTGCAAACTGATCGCACGTCAGTGGCTGAGTCAGCGCAAAAAGCTCGCCGTCAATATCAAATGAATTTCTTATTTGGTGTGAGCAATTGACGCTGTGGTCCAACGCGTGAAGGCGATTACGAAGGTTGCGGGTACAGATGGTAGCAGATGCATGTTAGTAAGTCTTGCTTAAAGTGATGAAAAAGTGTTTCCGCCCGGGATCGAACCAGGGAACTTCTGCGTGATGGGCAGACGTGATAACCTCTACACCACGGAAACTGCTTGTGCGCACCTTACTTCACAGACAACTTGTAGTGATGTTGCCATCGTAACTAAAAAATTCAATAAATGTGGTACTTGCAAAACGAAGGGACATGCAGCAGATCCACACACGACGTGGCTCATTGGAGGACAATACGACACAGGCAGGAAAATACTGTTCCCGCCCGGGATCGAACCGGGGACCTTCTGCGTGTGAAGCAGACGTGATAATCGCTACACTACGGAAACGACGGACCCGAGAAGTCCATCCTTGTTCACTCCAACTTGCCTCAGCCTTTCTCTCGTCGGCGAATGCACACACGACATTTCATTTGTCAGCCTGGAACCCATCACAGCCGAGGGCTCAAGAAGTCTTCGGGGTGCTCGAGAGGGTGTCTGCCGTAGCACCCCTAACGAGATAGCGGCGTTTCGCGCAGTCGTTATTGCAAGTCATATCAGCAAAAGCAATCACTTTCTCAGCAGCAGGCAGTGCGAGCCCAGCGGCAGCTCTACATGAAGGTACCAATAGCCCAGGAAGGCCGCCGACCGCGGGAATTCGCACCGCCCCCATCCCGCCAGCCTACACGAGACTGTCAGGGCACCCTGGACGACATCGAGGGACCGAAGTAATTGGCATTCGCCGTGTCACAGGGCTCGTTGGTCTAGGGGTATGATTCCTGCTTAGGGTGCAGGAGGTCCCGGTTTCAAATCCCGGACGATCCCTAGCGTGTTGTGCAAACTGATCGCACGTCAGTGGCTGAGTCAGCGCAAAAAGCTCGCCGTCAATATCAAATGAATTTCTTATTTGGTGTGAGCAATTGACGCTGTGGTCCAACGCGTGAAGGCGATTACGAAGGTTTCGGGTACAGATGGTAGCAGATGCATGTTAGTAAGTCTTGCTTAAAGTGATGAAAAAGTGTTTCCGCCCGGGATCGAACCAGGGAACTTCTGCGTGATGGGCAGACGTGATAACCTCTACACCACGGAAACTGCTTGTGCGCACCTTACTTCACAGACAACTTGTAGTGATGTTGCCATCGTAACTAAAAAATTCAATAAATGTGGTACTTGCAAAACGAAGGGACATGCAGCAGATCCACACACGACGTGGCTCATTGGAGCACAATACGACACAGGCAGGAAAATACTGTTCCCGCCCGGGATCGAACCGGGGACCTTCTGCGTGTGAAGCAGACGTGATAACCGCTACACTACGGAAACGACGGACCCGAGAAGTCCATCCTTGTTCACTCCAACTTGCCTCAGCCTTTCTCTCGTCCGCGAATGCACACACGACATTTCATTTGTCAGCCTGGAACCCATCACAGCCGAGGGCTCAAGAAGTCTTCGGGGTGCTCGACAGGGTGTCTGCCGTAGCACCCCTAACGAGATAGCGGCGTTTCGCGCAGTCGTTATTGCAAGTCATATCAGCAAAAGCAATCACTTTCTCAGCAGCAGGCAGTGCGAGCCCAGCGGCAGCTCTACATGAAGGTACCAATAGCCCAGGAAGGCCGCCGACCGCGGGAATTCGCGCCGCCCCCATCCCGCCAGCCTACACGAGACTGTCAGGGCACCCTGGACGACATCGAGGGACCGAAGTAATTGGCATTCGCCGTGTCACAGGGCTCGTTGGTCTAGGGGTATGATTCCTGCTTAGGGTGCCGGAGGTCCCGGGTTCAAATCCCGGACGAGCCCTAGCGTGTTGTGCAAACTGATCGCACGTCAGTGGCTGAGTCAGCGCAAAAAGCTCGCCGTCAATATCAAATGAATTTCTTATTTGGTGTGAGCAATTGACGCTGTGGTCCAACGCGTGAAGGCGATTACGAAGGTTTCGGGTACAGATGGTAGCAGATGCATGTTAGTAAGTCTTGCTTAAAGTGATGAAAAAGTGTTTCCGCCCGGGATCGAACCAGGGAACTTCTGCGTGATGGGCAGACGTGATAACCTCTACACCACGGAAACTGCTTGTGCGCACCTTACTTCACAGACAACTTGTAGTGATGTTGCCATCGTAACTAAAAAATTCAATAAATGTGGTACTTGCAAAACGAAGGGACATGCAGCAGATCCACACACGACGTGGCTCATTGGAGGACAATACGACACAGGCAGGAAAATACTGTTCCCGCCCGGGATCGAACCGGGGACCTTCTGCGTGTGAAGCAGACGTGATTACCGCTACACTACGGAAACGACGGACCCGAGAAGTCCATCCTTGTTCACTCCAACTTGCCTCAGCCTTTCTCTCGTCCGCGAATGCACACACGACATTTCATTTGTCAGCCTGGAACCCATCACAGCCGAGGGCTCAAGAAGTCTTCGGGGTGCTCGACAGGGTGTCTGCCGTAGCACCCCTAACGAGATAGCGGCGTTTCGCGCAGTCGTTATTGCAAGTCATATCAGCAAAAGCAATCACTTTCTCAGCAGCAGGCAGTGCGAGCCCAGCGGCAGCTCTACATGAAGGTACCAATAGCCCAGGAAGGCCGCCGACCGCGGGAATTCGCACCGCCCCCATCCCGCCAGCCTACACGAGACTGTCAGGGCACCCTGGACGACATCGAGGGACCGAAGTAATTGGCATTCGCCGTGTCACAGGGCTCGTTGGTCTAGGGGTATGATTCCTGCTTAGGGTGCAGGAGGTCCCGGTTTCAAATCCCGGACGAGCCCTAGCGTGTTGTGCAAACTGATCGCACGTCAGTGGCTGAGTCAGCGCAAAAAGCTCGCCGTCAATATCAAATGAATTTCTTATTTGGTGTGAGCAATTGACGCTGTGGTCCAACGCGTGAAGGCGATTACGAAGGTTTCGGGTACAGATGGTAGCAGATGCATGTTAGTAAGTCTTGCTTAAAGTGATGAAAAAGTGTTTCCGCCCGGGATCGAACCAGGGAACTTCTGCGTGATGGGCAGACGTGATAACCTCTACACCACGGAAACTGCTTGTGCGCACCTTACTTCACAGACAACTTGTAGTGATGTTGCCATCGTAACTAAAAAATTCAATAAATGTGGTACTTGCAAAACGAAGGGACATGCAGCAGATCCACACACGACGTGGCTCATTGGAGGACAATACGACACAGGCAGGAAAATACTGTTCCCGCCCGGGATCGAACCGGGGACCTTCTGCGTGTGAAGCAGACGTGATTACCGCTACACTACGGAAACGACGGACCCGAGAAGTCCATCCTTGTTCACTCCAACTTGCCTCAGCCTTTCTCTCGTCGGCGAATGCACACACGACATTTCATTTGTCAGCCTGGAACCCATCACAGCCGAGGGCTCAAGAAGTCTTCGGGGTGCTCGAGAGGGTGTCTGCCGTAGCACCCCTAACGAGATAGCGGCGTTTCGCGCAGTCGTTATTGCAAGTCATATCAGCAAAAGCAATCACTTTCTCAGCAGCAGGCAGTGCGAGCCCAGCGGCAGCTCTACATGAAGGTACCAATAGCCCAGGAAGGCCGCCGACCGCGGGAATTCGCGCCGCCCCCATCCCGCCAGCCTACACGAGACTGTCAGGGCACCCTGGACGACATCGAGGGACCGAAGTAATTGGCATTCGCCGTGTCACAGGGCTCGTTGGTCTAGGGGTATGATTCCTGCTTAGGGTGCCGGAGGTCCCGGGTTCAAATCCCGGACGAGCCCTAGCGTGTTGTGCAAACTGATCGCACGTCAGTGGCTGAGTCAGCGCAAAAAGCTCGCCGTCAATATCAAATGAATTTCTTATTTGGTGTGAGCAATTGACGCTGTGGTCCAACGCGTGAAGGCGATTACGAAGGTTTCGGGTACAGATGGTAGCAGATGCATGTTAGTAAGTCTTGCTTAAAGTGATGAAAAAGTGTTTCCGCCCGGGATCGAACCAGGGAACTTCTGCGTGATGGGCAGACGTGATAACCTCTACACCACGGAAACTGCTTGTGCGCACCTTACTTCACAGACAACTTGTAGTGATGTTGCCATCGTAATTAAAAAATTCAATAAATGTGGTACTTGCAAAACGAAGGGACATGCAGCAGATCCACACACGACGTGGCTCATTGGAGGACAATACGACACAGGCAGGAAAATACTGTTCCCGCCCGGGATCGAACCGGGGACCTTCTGCGTGTGAAGCAGACGTGATAACCGCTACACTACGGAAACGACGGACCCGAGAAGTCCATCCTTGTTCACTCCAACTTGCCTCAGCCTTTCTCTCGTCGGCGAATGCACACACGACATTTCATTTGTCAGCCTGGAACCCATCACAGCCGAGGGCTCAAGAAGTCTTCGGGGTGCTCGAGAGGGTGTCTGCCGTAGCACCCCTAACGAGATAGCGGCGTTTCGCGCAGTCGTTATTGCAAGTCATATCAGCAAAAGCAATCACTTTCTCAGCAGCAGGCAGTGCGAGCCCAGCGGCAGGTCTACATGAAGGTACCAATAGCCCAGGAAGGCCGCCGACCGCGGGAATTCGCACCGCCCCCATCCCGCCAGCCTACACGAGACTGTCAGGGCACCCTGGACGACATCGAGGGACCGAAGTAATTGGCATTCGCCGTGTCACAGGGCTCGTTGGTCTAGGGGTATGATTCCTGCTTAGGGTGCAGGAGGTCCCGGTTTCAAATCCCGGACGAGCCCTAGCGTGTTGTGCAAACTGATCGCACGTCAGTGGCTGAGTCAGCGCAAAAAGCTCGCCGTCAATATCAAATGAATTTCTTATTTGGTGTGAGCAATTGACGCTGTGGTCCAACGCGTGAAGGCGATTACGAAGGTTTCGGGTACAGATGGTAGCAGATGCATGTTAGTAAGTCTTGCTTAAAGTGATGAAAAAGTGTTTCCGCCCGGGATCGAACCAGGGAACTTCTGCGTGATGGGCAGACGTGATAACCTCTACACCACGGAAACTGCTTGTGCGCACCTTACTTCACAGACAACTTGTAGTGATGTTGCCATCGTAACTAAAAAATTCAATAAATGTGGTACTTGCAAAACGAAGGGACATGCAGCAGATCCACACACGACGTGGCTCATTGGAGGACAATACGACACAGGCAGGAAAATACTGTTCCCGCCCGGGATCGAACCGGGGACCTTCTGCGTGTGAAGCAGACGTGATTACCGCTACACTACGGAAACGACGGACCCGAGAAGTCCATCCTTGTTCACTCCAACTTGCCTCAGCCTTTCTCTCGTCCGCGAATGCACACACGACATTTCATTTGTCAGCCTGGAACCCATCACAGCCGAGGGCTCAAGAAGTCTTCGGGGTGCTCGACAGGGTGTCTGCCGTAGCACCCCTAACGAGATAGCGGCGTTTCGCGCAGTCGTTATTGCAAGTCATATCAGCAAAAGCAATCACTTTCTCAGCAGCAGGCAGTGCGAGCCCAGCGGCAGCTCTACGTGAAGGTACCAATAGCCCAGGAAGGCCGCCGACCGCGGGAATTCGCGAAGCCCCCATCCCGCCAGCCTACACGAGACTGTCAGGGCACCCTGGACGACATCGAGGGACCGAAGTAATTGGCATTCGCCGTGTCACAGGGCTCGTTGGTCTAGGGGTATGATTCCTGCTTAGGGTGCCGGAGGTCCCGGGTTCAAATCCCGGACGAGCCCTAGCGTGTTGTGCAAACTGATCGCACGTCAGTGGCTGAGTCAGCGCAAAAAGCTCGCCGTCAATATCAAATGAATTTCTTATTTGGTGTGAGCAATTGACGCTGTGGTCCAACGCGTGAAGGCGATTACGAAGGTTTCGGGTACAGATGGTAGCAGATGCATGTTAGTAAGTCTTGCTTAAAGTGATGAAAAAGTGTTTCCGCCCGGGATCGAACCAGGGAACTTCTGCGTGATGGGCAGACGTGATAACCTCTACACCACGGAAACTGCTTGTGCGCACCTTACTTCACAGACAACTTGTAGTGATGTTGCCATCGTAACTAAAAAATTCAATAAATGTGGTACTTGCAAAACGAAGGGACATGCAGCAGATCCACACACGACGTGGCTCATTGGAGGACAATACGACACAGGCAGGAAAATACTGTTCCCGCCCGGGATCGAACCGGGGACCTTCTGCGTGTGAAGCAGACGTGATTACCGCTACACTACGGAAACGACGGACCCGAGAAGTCCATCCTTGTTCACTCCAACTTGCCTCAGCCTTTCTCTCGTCGGCGAATGCACACACGACATTTCATTTGTCAGCCTGGAACCCATCACAGCCGAGGGCTCAAGAAGTCTTCGGGGTGCTCGACAGGGTGTCTGCCGTAGCACCCCTAACGAGATAGCGGCGTTTCGCGCAGTCGTTATTGCAAGTCATATCAGCAAAAGCAATCACTTTCTCAGCAGCAGGCAGTGCGAGCCCAGCGGCAGCTCTACGTGAAGGTACCAATAGCCCAGGAAGGCCGCCGACCGCGGGAATTCGCGCCGCCCCCATCCCGCCAGCCTACACGAGACTGTCAGGGCACCCTGGACGACATCGAGGGACCGAAGTAATTGGCATTCGCCGTGTCACAGGGCTCGTTGGTCTAGGGGTATGATTCCTGCTTAGGGTGCCGGAGGTCCCGGGTTCAAATCCCGGACGAGCCCTAGCGTGTTGTGCAAACTGATCGCACGTCAGTGGCTGAGTCAGCGCAAAAAGCTCGCCGTCAATATCAAATGAATTTCTTATTTGGTGTGAGCAATTGACGCTGTGGTCCAACGCGTGAAGGCGATTACGAAGGTTTCGGGTACAGATGGTAGCAGATGCATGTTAGTAAGTCTTGCTTAAAGTGATGAAAAAGTGTTTCCGCCCGGGATCGAACCAGGGAACTTCTGCGTGATGGGCAGACGTGATAACCTCTACACCACGGAAACTGCTTGTGCGCACCTTACTTCACAGACAACTTGTAGTGATGTTGCCATCGTAACTAAAAAATTCAATAAATGTGGTACTTGCAAAACGAAGGGACATGCAGCAGATCCACACACGACGTGGCTCATTGGAGGACAATACGACACAGGCAGGAAAATACTGTTCCCGCCCGGGATCGAACCGGGGACCTTCTGCGTGTGAAGCAGACGTGATAACCGCTACACTACGGAAACGACGGACCCGAGAAGTCCATCCTTGTTCACTCCAACTTGCCTCAGCCTTTCTCTCGTCGGCGAATGCACACACGACATTTCATTTGTCAGCCTGGAACCCATCACAGCCGAGGGCTCAAGAAGTCTTCGGGGTGCTCGAGAGGGTGTCTGCCGTAGCACCCCTAACGAGATAGCGGCGTTTCGCGCAGTCGTTATTGCAAGTCATATCAGCAAAAGCAATCACTTTCTCAGCAGCAGGCAGTGCGAGCCCAGCGGCAGGTCTACATGAAGGTACCAATAGCCCAGGAAGGCCGCCGACCGCGGGAATTCGCACCGCCCCCATCCCGCCAGCCTACACGAGACTGTCAGGGCACCCTGGACGACATCGAGGGACCGAAGTAATTGGCATTCGCCGTGTCACAGGGCTCGTTGGTCTAGGGGTATGATTCCTGCTTAGGGTGCAGGAGGTCCCGGTTTCAAATCCCGGACGAGCCCTAGCGTGTTGTGCAAACTGATCGCACGTCAGTGGCTGAGTCAGCGCAAAAAGCTCGCCGTCAATATCAAATGAATTTCTTATTTGGTGTGAGCAATTGACGCTGTGGTCCAACGCGTGAAGGCGATTACGAAGGTTTCGGGTACAGATGGTAGCAGATGCATGTTAGTAAGTCTTGCTTAAAGTGATGAAAAAGTGTTTCCGCCCGGGATCGAACCAGGGAACTTCTGCGTGATGGGCAGACGTGATAACCTCTACACCACGGAAACTGCTTGTGCGCACCTTACTTCACAGACAACTTGTAGTGATGTTGCCATCGTAACTAAAAAATTCAATAAATGTGGTACTTGCAAAACGAAGGGACATGCAGCAGATCCACACACGACGTGGCTCATTGGAGGACAATACGACACAGGCAGGAAAATACTGTTCCCGCCCGGGATCGAACCGGGGACCTTCTGCGTGTGAAGCAGACGTGATTACCGCTACACTACGGAAACGACGGACCCGAGAAGTCCATCCTTGTTCACTCCAACTTGCCTCAGCCTTTCTCTCGTCGGCGAATGCACACACGACATTTCATTTGTCAGCCTGGAACCCATCACAGCCGAGGGCTCAAGAAGTCTTCGGGGTGCTCGACAGGGTGTCTGCCGTAGCACCCCTAACGAGATAGCGGCGTTTCGCGCAGTCGTTATTGCAAGTCATATCAGCAAAAGCAATCACTTTCTCAGCAGCAGGCAGTGCGAGCCCAGCGGCAGGTCTACATGAAGGTACCAATAGCCCAGTAAGGCCGCCGACCGCGGGAATTCGCACCGCCCCCATCCCGCCAGCCTACACGAGACTGTCAGGGCACCCTGGACGACATCGAGGGACCGAAGTAATTGGCATTCGCCGTGTCACAGGGCTCGTTGGTCTAGGGGTATGATTCCTGCTTAGGGTGCAGGAGGTCCCGGTTTCAAATCCCGGACGAGCCCTAGCGTGTTGTGCAAACTGATCGCACGTCAGTGGCTGAGTCAGCGCAAAAAGCTCGCCGTCAATATCAAATGAATTTCTTATTTGGTGTGAGCAATTGACGCTGTGGTCCAACGCGTGAAGGCGATTACGAAGGTTTCGGGTACAGATGGTAGCAGATGCATGTTAGTAAGTCTTGCTTAAAGTGATGAAAAAGTGTTTCCGCCCGGGATCGAACCAGGGAACTTCTGCGTGATGGGCAGACGTGATAACCTCTACACCACGGAAACTGCTTGTGCGCACCTTACTTCACAGACAACTTGTAGTGATGTTGCCATCGTAACTAAAAAATTCAATAAATGTGGTACTTGCAAAACGAAGGGACATGCAGCAGATCCACACACGACGTGGCTCATTGGAGGACAATACGACACAGGCAGGAAAATACTGTTCCCGCCCGGGATAGAACCGGGGACCTTCTGCGTGTGAAGCAGACGTGATAACCGCTACACTACGGAAACGACGGACCCGAGAAGTCCATCCTTGTTCACTCCAACTTGCCTCAGCCTTTCTCTCGTCCGCGAATGCACACACGACATTTCATTTGTCAGCCTGGAACCCATCACAGCCGAGGGCTCAAGAAGTCTTCGGGGTGCTCGAGAGGGTGTCTGCCGTAGCACCCCTAACGAGATAGCGGCGTTTCGCGCAGTCGTTATTGCAAGTCATATCAGCAAAAGCAATCACTTTCTCAGCAGCAGGCAGTGCGAGCCCAGCGGCAGCTCTACATGAAGGTACCAATAGCCCAGGAAGGCCGCCGACCGCGGGAATTCGCGCCGCCCCCATCCCGCCAGCCTACACGAGACTGTCAGGGCACCCTGGACGACATCGAGGGACCGAAGTAATTGGCATTCGCCGTGTCACAGGGCTCGTTGGTCTAGGGGTATGATTCCTGCTTAGGGTGCCGGAGGTCCCGGGTTCAAATCCCGGACAAGCCCTAGCGTGTTGTGCAAACTGATCGCACGTCAGTGGCTGAGTCAGCGCAAAAAGCTCGCCGTCAATATCAAATGAATTTCTTATTTGGTGTGAGCAATTGACGCTGTGGTCCAACGCGTGAAGGCGATTACGAAGGTTTCGGGTACAGATGGTAGCAGATGCATGTTAGTAAGTCTTGCTTAAAGTGATGAAAAAGTGTTTCCGCCCGGGATCGAACCAGGGAACTTCTGCGTGATGGGCAGACGTGATAACCTCTACACCACGGAAACTGCTTGTGCGCACCTTACTTCACAGACAACTTGTAGTGATGTTGCCATCGTAACTAAAAAATTCAATAAATGTGGTACTTGCAAAACGAAGGGACATGCAGCAGATCCACACACGACGTGGCTCATTGGAGGACAATACGACACAGGCAGGGAAATACTGTTCCCGCCCGGGATCGAACCGGGGACCTTCTGCGTGTGAAGCAGACGTGATAACCGCTACACTACGGAAACGACGGACCCGAGAAGTCCATCCTTGTTCACTCCAACTTGCCTCAGCCTTTCTCTCGTCGGCGAATGCACACACGACATTTCATTTGTTAGCCTGGAACCCATCACAGCCGAGGGCTCAAGAAGTCTTCGGGGTGCTCGAGAGGGTGTCTGCCGTAGCACCCCTAACGAGATAGCGGCGTTTCGCGCAGTCGTTATTGCAAGTCATATCAGCAAAAGCAATCACTTTCTCAGCAGCAGGCAGTGCGAGCCCAGCGGCAGCTCTACATGAAGGTACCAATAGCCCAGGAAGGCCGCCGACCGCGGGAATTGGCGAGGCCCCCATCCCGCCAGCCTACACGAGACTGTCAGGGCACCCTGGACGACATCGAGGGACCGAAGTAATTGGCATTCGCCGTGTCACAGGGCTCGTTGGTCTAGGGGTATGATTCCTGCTTAGGGTGCAGGAGGTCCCGGGTTCAAATCCCGGACGAGCCCTAGCGTGTTGTGCAAACTGATCGCACGTCAGTGGCTGAGTCAGCGCAAAAAGCTCGCCGTCAATATCAAATGAATTTCTTATTTGGTGTGAGCAATTGACGCTGTGGTCCAACGCGTGAAGGCGATTACGAAGGTTTCGGGTACAGATGGTAGCAGATGCATGTTAGTAAGTCTTGCTTAAAGTGATGAAAAAGTGTTTCCGCCCGGGATCGAACCAGGGAACTTCTGCGTGATGGGCAGACGTGATAACCTCTACACCACGGAAACTGCTTGTGCGCACCTTACTTCACAGACAACTTGTAGTGATGTTGCCATCGTAACTAAAAAATTCAATAAATGTGGTACTTGCAAAACGAAGGGACATGCAGCAGATCCACACACGACGTGGCTCATTGGAGGACAATACGACACAGGCAGGAAAATACTGTTCCCGCCCGGGATCGAACCGGGGACCTTCTGCGTGTGAAGCAGACGTGATAACCGCTACACTACGGAAACGACGGACCCGAGAAGTCCATCCTTGTTCACTCCAACTTGCCTCAGCCTTTCTCTCGTCCGCGAATGCACACACGACATTTCATTTGTCAGCCTGGAACCCATCACAGCCGAGGGCTCAAGAAGTCTTCGGGGTGCTCGAGAGGGTGTCTGCCGTAGCACCCCTAACGAGATAGCGGCGTTTCGCGCAGTCGTTATTGCAAGTCATATCAGCAAAAGCAATCACTTTCTCAGCAGCAGGCAGTGCGAGCCCAGCGGCAGCTCTACATGAAGGTACCAATAGCCCAGGAAGGCCGCCGACCGCGGGAATTGGCGAGGCCCCCATCCCGCCAGCCTACACGAGACTGTCAGGGCACCCTGGACGACATCGAGGGACCGAAGTAATTGGCATTCGCCGTGTCACAGGGCTCGTTGGTCTAGGGGTATGATTCCTGCTTAGGGTGCAGGAGGTCCCGGGTTCAAATCCCGGACGAGCCCTAGCGTGTTGTGCAAACTGATCGCACGTCAGTGGCTGAGTCAGCGCAAAAAGCTCGCCGTCAATATCAAATGAATTTCTTATTTGGTGTGAGCAATTGACGCTGTGGTCCAACGCGTGAAGGCGATTACGAAGGTTTCGGGTACAGATGGTAGCAGATGCATGTTAGTAAGTCTTGCTTAAAGTGATGAAAAAGTGTTTCCGCCCGGGATCGAACCAGGGAACTTCTGCGTGATGGGCAGACGTGATAACCTCTACACCACGGAAACTGCTTGTGCGCACCTTACTTCACAGACAACTTGTAGTGATGTTGCCATCGTAACTAAAAAATTCAATAAATGTGGTACTTGCAAAACGAAGGGACATGCAGCAGATCCACACACGACGTGGCTCATTGGAGGACAATACGACACAGGCAGGAAAATACTGTTCCCGCCCGGGATCGAACCGGGGACCTTCTGCGTGTGAAGCAGACGTGATAACCGCTACACTACGGAAACGACGGACTCGAGAAGTCCATCCTTGTTCACTCCAACTTGCCTCAGCCTTTCTCTCGTCGGCGAATGCACACACGACATTTCATTTGTCAGCCTGGAACCCATCACAGCCGAGGGCTCAAGAAGTCTTCGGGGTGCTCGAGAGGGTGTCTGCCGTAGCACCCCTAACGAGATAGCGGCGTTTCGCGCAGTCGTTATTGCAAGTCATATCAGCAAAAGCAATCACTTTCTCAGCAGCAGGCAGTGCGAGCCCAGCGGCAGCTCTACATGAAGGTACCAATAGCCCAGGAAGCCCGCCGACCGCGGGAATTCGCGCCGCCCCCATCCCGCCAGCCTACACGAGACTGTCAGGGCACCCTGGACGACATCGAGGGACCGAAGTAATTGGCATTCGCCGTGTCACAGGGCTCGTTGGTCTAGGGGTATGATTCCTGCTTAGGGTGCAGGAGGTCCCGGGTTCAAATCCCGGACGAGCCCTAGCGTGTTGTGCAAACTGATCGCAAGTCAGTGGCTGAGTCAGCGCAAAAAGCTCGCCGTCAATATCAAATGAATTTCTTATTTGGTGTGAGCAATTGACGCTGTGGTCCAACGCGTGAAGGCGATTACGAAGGTTTCGGGTACAGATGGTAGCAGATGCATGTTAGTAAGTCTTGCTTAAAGTGATGAAAAAGTGTTTCCGCCCGGGATCGAACCAGGGAACTTCTGCGTGATGGGCAGACGTGATAACCTCTACACCACGGAAACTGCTTGTGCGCACCTTACTTCACAGACAACTTGTAGTGATGTTGCCATCGTAACTAAAAAATTCAATAAATGTGGTACTTGCAAAACGAAGGGACATGCAGCAGATCCACACACGACGTGGCTCATTGGAGGACAATACGACACAGGCAGGAAAATACTGTTCCCGCCCGGGATCGAACCGGGGACCTTCTGCGTGTGAAGCAGACGTGATAACCGCTACACTACGGAAACGACGGACCCGAGAAGTCCATCCTTGTTCACTCCAACTTGCCTCAGCCTTTCTCTCGTCCGCGAATGCACACACGACATTTCATTTGTCAGCCTGGAACCCATCACAGCCGAGGGCTCAAGAAGTCTTCGGGGTGCTCGAGAGGGTGTCTGCCGTAGCACCCCTAACGAGATAGCGGCGTTTCGCGCAGTCGTTATTGCAAGTCATATCAGCAAAAGCAATCACTTTCTCAGCAGCAGGCAGTGCGAGCCCAGCGGCAGCTCTACATGAAGGTACCAATAGCCCAGGAAGGCCGCCGACCGCGGGAATTCGCGCCGCCCCCATCCCGCCAGCCTACACGAGACTGTCAGGGCACCCTGGACGACATCGAGGGACCGAAGTAATTGGCATTCGCCGTGTCACAGGGCTCGTTGGTCTAGGGGTATGATTCCTGCTTAGGGTGCAGGAGGTCCCGGTTTCAAATCCCGGACGAGCCCTAGCGTGTTGTGCAAACTGATCGTACGTCAGTGGCTGAGTCAGCGCAAAAAGCTCGCCGTCAATATCAAATGAATTTCTTATTTGGTGTGAGCAATTGACGCTGTGGTCCAACGCGTGAAGGCGATTACGAAGGTTTCGGGTACAGATGGTAGCAGATGCATGTTAGTAAGTCTTGCTTAAAGTGATGAAAAAGTGTTTCCGCCCGGGATCGAACCAGGGAACTTCTGCGTGATGGGCAGACGTGATAACCTCTACACCACGGAAACTGCTTGTGCGCACCTTACTTCACAGACAACTTGTAGTGATGTTGCCATCGTAACTAAAAAATTCAATAAATGTGGTACTTGCAAAACGAAGGGACATGCAGCAGATCCACACACGACGTGGCTCATTGGAGGACAATACGACACAGGCAGGAAAATACTGTTCCCGCCCGGGATCGAACCGGGGACCTTCTGCGTGTGAAGCAGACGTGATTACCGCTACACTACGGAAACGACGGACCCGAGAAGTCCATCCTTGTTCACTCCAACTTGCCTCAGCCTTTCTCTCGTCGGCGAATGCACACACGACATTTCATTTGTCAGCCTGGAACCCATCACAGCCGAGGGCTCAAGAAGTCTTCGGGGTGCTCGACAGGGTGTCTGCCGTAGCACCCCTAACGAGATAGCGGCGTTTCGCGCAGTCGTTATTGCAAGTCATATCAGCAAAAGCAATCACTTTCTCAGCAGCAGGCAGTGCGAGCCCAGCGGCAGGTCTACATGAAGGTACCAATAGCCCAGGAAGGCCGCCGACCGCGGGAATTCGCACCGCCCCCATCCCGCCAGCCTACACGAGACTGTCAGGGCACCCTGGACGACATCGAGGGACCGAAGTAATTGGCATTCGCCGTGTCACAGGGCTCGTTGGTCTAGGGGTATGATTCCTGCTTAGGGTGCAGGAGGTCCCGGTTTCAAATCCCGGACGAGCCCTAGCGTGTTGTGCAAACTGATCGCACGTCAGTGGCTGAGTCAGCGCAAAAAGCTCGCCGTCAATATCAAATGAATTTCTTATTTGGTGTGAGCAATTGACGCTGTGGTCCAACGCGTGAAGGCGATTACGAAGGTTTCGGGTACAGATGGTAGCAGATGCATGTTAGTAAGTCTTGCTTAAAGTGATGAAAAAGTGTTTCCGCCCGGGATCGAACCAGGGAACTTCTGCGTGATGGGCAGACGTGATAACCTCTACACCACGGAAACTGCTTGTGCGCACCTTACTTCACAGACAACTTGTAGTGATGTTGCCATCGTAACTAAAAAATTCAATAAATGTGGTACTTGCAAAACGAAGGGACATGCAGCAGATCCACACACGACGTGGCTCATTGGAGGACAATACGACACAGGCAGGAAAATACTGTTCCCGCCCGGGATAGAACCGGGGACCTTCTGCGTGTGAAGCAGACGTGATAACCGCTACACTACGGAAACGACGGACCCGAGAAGTCCATCCTTGTTCACTCCAACTTGCCTCAGCCTTTCTCTCGTCCGCGAATGCACACACGACATTTCATTTGTCAGCCTGGAACCCATCACAGCCGAGGGCTCAAGAAGTCTTCGGGGTGCTCGAGAGGGTGTCTGCCGTAGCACCCCTAACGAGATAGCGGCGTTTCGCGCAGTCGTTATTGCAAGTCATATCAGCAAAAGCAATCACTTTCTCAGCAGCAGGCAGTGCGAGCCCAGCGGCAGCTCTACATGAAGGTACCAATAGCCCAGGAAGCCCGCCGACCGCGGGAATTCGCGCCGCCCCCATCCCGCCAGCCTACACGAGACTGTCAGGGCACCCTGGACGACATCGAGGGACCGAAGTAATTGGCATTCGCCGTGTCACAGGGCTCGTTGGTCTAGGGGTATGATTCCTGCTTAGGGTGCCGGAGGTCCCGGGTTCAAATCCCGGACAAGCCCTAGCGTGTTGTGCAAACTGATCGCACGTCAGTGGCTGAGTCAGCGCAAAAAGCTCGCCGTCAATATCAAATGAATTTCTTATTTGGTGTGAGCAATTGACGCTGTGGTCCAACGCGTGAAGGCGATTACGAAGGTTTCGGGTACAGATGGTAGCAGATGCATGTTAGTAAGTCTTGCTTAAAGTGATGAAAAAGTGTTTCCGCCCGGGGTCGAACCAGGGAACTTCTGCGTGATGGGCAGACGTGATAACCTCTACACCACGGAAACTGCTTGTGCGCACCTTACTTCACAGACAACTTGTAGTGATGTTGCCATCGTAACTAAAAAATTCAATAAATGTGGTACTTGCAAAACGAAGGGACATGCAGCAGATCCACACACGACGTGGCTCATTGGAGGACAATACGACACAGGCAGGGAAATACTGTTCCCGCCCGGGATCGAACCGGGGACCTTCTGCGTGTGAAGCAGACGTGATAACCGCTACACTACGGAAACGACGGACCCGAGAAGTCCATCCTTGTTCACTCCAACTTGCCTCAGCCTTTCTCTCGTCGGCGAATGCACACACGACATTTCATTTGTCAGCCTGGAACCCATCACAGCCGAGGGCTCAAGAAGTCTTCGGGGTGCTCGAGAGGGTGTCTGCCGTAGCACCCCTAACGAGATAGCGGCGTTTCGCGCAGTCGTTATTGCAAGTCATATCAGCAAAAGCAATCACTTTCTCAGCAGCAGGCAGTGCGAGCCCAGCGGCAGCTCTACATGAAGGTACCAATAGCCCAGGAAGGCCGCCGACCGCGGGAATTGGCGAGGCCCCCATCCCGCCAGCCTACACGAGACTGTCAGGGCACCCTGGACGACATCGAGGGACCGAAGTAATTGGCATTCGCCGTGTCACAGGGCTCGTTGGTCTAGGGGTATGATTCCTGCTTAGGGTGCAGGAGGTCCCGGGTTCAAATCCCGGACGAGCCCTAGCGTGTTGTGCAAACTGATCGCACGTCAGTGGCTGAGTCAGCGCAAAAAGCTCGCCGTCAATATCAAATGAATTTCTTATTTGGTGTGAGCAATTGACGCTGTGGTCCAACGCGTGAAGGCGATTACGAAGGTTTCGGGTACAGATGGTAGCAGATGCATGTTAGTAAGTCTTGCTTAAAGTGATGAAAAAGTGTTTCCGCCCGGGATCGAACCAGGGAACTTCTGCGTGATGGGCAGACGTGATAACCTCTACACCACGGAAACTGCTTGTGCGCACCTTACTTCACAGACAACTTGTAGTGATGTTGCCATCGTAACTAAAAAATTCAATAAATGTGGTACTTGCAAAACGAAGGGACATGCAGCAGATCCACACACGACGTGGCTCATTGGAGGACAATACGACACAGGCAGGAAAATACTGTTCCCGCCCGGGATCGAACCGGGGACCTTCTGCGTGTGAAGCAGACGTGATAACCGCTACACTACGGAAACGACGGACCCGAGAAGTCCATCCTTGTTCACTCCAACTTGCCTCAGCCTTTCTCTCGTCGGCGAATGCACACACGACATTTCATTTGTCAGCCTGGAACCCATCACAGCCGAGGGCTCAAGAAGTCTTCGGGGTGCTCGAGAGGGTGTCTGCCGTAGCACCCCTAACGAGATAGCGGCGTTTCGCGCAGTCGTTATTGCAAGTCATATCAGCAAAAGCAATCACTTTCTCAGCAGCAGGCAGTGCGAGCCCAGCGGCAGCTCTACATGAAGGTACCAATAGCCCAGGAAGCCCGCCGACCGCGGGAATTCGCGCCGCCCCCATCCCGCCAGCCTACACGAGACTGTCAGGGCACCCTGGACGACATCGAGGGACCGAAGTAATTGGCATTCGCCGTGTCACAGGGCTCGTTGGTCTAGGGGTATGATTCCTGCTTAGGGTGCAGGAGGTCCCGGGTTCAAATCCCGGACGAGCCCTAGCGTGTTGTGCAAACTGATCGCAAGTCAGTGGCTGAGTCAGCGCAAAAAGCTCGCCGTCAATATCAAATGAATTTCTTATTTGGTGTGAGCAATTGACGCTGTGGTCCAACGCGTGAAGGCGATTACGAAGGTTTCGGGTACAGATGGTAGCAGATGCATGTTAGTAAGTCTTGCTTAAAGTGATGAAAAAGTGTTTCCGCCCGGGATCGAACCAGGGAACTTCTGCGTGATGGGCAGACGTGATAACCTCTACACCACGGAAACTGCTTGTGCGCACCTTACTTCACAGACAACTTGTAGTGATGTTGCCATCGTAACTAAAAAATTCAATAAATGTGGTACTTGCAAAACGAAGGGACATGCAGCAGATCCACACACGACGTGGCTCATTGGAGGACAATACGACACAGGCAGGAAAATACTGTTCCCGCCCGGGATCGAACCGGGGACCTTCTGCGTGTGAAGCAGACGTGATAACCGCTACACTACGGAAACGACGGACCCGAGAAGTCCATCCTTGTTCACTCCAACTTGCCTCAGCCTTTCTCTCGTCCGCGAATGCACACACGACATTTCATTTGTCAGCCTGGAACCCATCACAGCCGAGGGCTCAAGAAGTCTTCGGGGTGCTCGAGAGGGTGTCTGCCGTAGCACCCCTAACGAGATAGCGGCGTTTCGCGCAGTCGTTATTGCAAGTCATATCAGCAAAAGCAATCACTTTCTCAGCAGCAGGCAGTGCGAGCCCAGCGGCAGCTCTACATGAAGGTACCAATAGCCCAGGAAGGCCGCCGACCGCGGGAATTGGCGAGGCCCCCATCCCGCCAGCCTACACGAGACTGTCAGGGCACCCTGGACGACATCGAGGGACCGAAGTAATTGGCATTCGCCGTGTCACAGGGCTCGTTGGTCTAGGGGTATGATTCCTGCTTAGGGTGCAGGAGGTCCCGGGTTCAAATCCCGGACGAGCCCTAGCGTGTTGTGCAAACTGATCGCACGTCAGTGGCTGAGTCAGCGCAAAAAGCTCGCCGTCAATATCAAATGAATTTCTTATTTGGTGTGAGCAATTGACGCTGTGGTCCAACGCGTGAAGGCGATTACGAAGGTTTCGGGTACAGATGGTAGCAGATGCATGTTAGTAAGTCTTGCTTAAAGTGATGAAAAAGTGTTTCCGCCCGGGATCGAACCAGGGAACTTCTGCGTGATGGGCAGACGTGATAACCTCTACACCACGGAAACTGCTTGTGCGCACCTTACTTCACAGACAACTTGTAGTGATGTTGCCATCGTAACTAAAAAATTCAATAAATGTGGTACTTGCAAAACGAAGGGACATGCAGCAGATCCACACACGACGTGGCTCATTGGAGGACAATACGACACAGGCAGGAAAATACTGTTCCCGCCCGGGATCGAACCGGGGACCTTCTGCGTGTGAAGCAGACGTGATAACCGCTACACTACGGAAACGACGGACTCGAGAAGTCCATCCTTGTTCACTCCAACTTGCCTCAGCCTTTCTCTCGTCGGCGAATGCACACACGACATTTCATTTGTCAGCCTGGAACCCATCACAGCCGAGGGCTCAAGAAGTCTTCGGGGTGCTCGAGAGGGTGTCTGCCGTAGCACCCCTAACGAGATAGCGGCGTTTCGCGCAGTCGTTATTGCAAGTCATATCAGCAAAAGCAATCACTTTCTCAGCAGCAGGCAGTGCGAGCCCAGCGGCAGCTCTACATGAAGGTACCAATAGCCCAGGAAGCCCGCCGACCGCGGGAATTCGCGCCGCCCCCATCCCGCCAGCCTACACGAGACTGTCAGGGCACCCTGGACGACATCGAGGGACCGAAGTAATTGGCATTCGCCGTGTCACAGGGCTCGTTGGTCTAGGGGTATGATTCCTGCTTAGGGTGCAGGAGGTCCCGGGTTCAAATCCCGGACGAGCCCTAGCGTGTTGTGCAAACTGATCGCAAGTCAGTGGCTGAGTCAGCGCAAAAAGCTCGCCGTCAATATCAAATGAATTTCTTATTTGGTGTGAGCAATTGACGCTGTGGTCCAACGCGTGAAGGCGATTACGAAGGTTTCGGGTACAGATGGTAGCAGATGCATGTTAGTAAGTCTTGCTTAAAGTGATGAAAAAGTGTTTCCGCCCGGGATCGAACCAGGGAACTTCTGCGTGATGGGCAGACGTGATAACCTCTACACCACGGAAACTGCTTGTGCGCACCTTACTTCACAGACAACTTGTAGTGATGTTGCCATCGTAACTAAAAAATTCAATAAATGTGGTACTTGCAAAACGAAGGGACATGCAGCAGATCCACACACGACGTGGCTCATTGGAGGACAATACGACACAGGCAGGAAAATACTGTTCCCGCCCGGGATCGAACCGGGGACCTTCTGCGTGTGAAGCAGACGTGATAACCGCTACACTACGGAAACGACGGACCCGAGAAGTCCATCCTTGTTCACTCCAACTTGCCTCAGCCTTTCTCTCGTCCGCGAATGCACACACGACATTTCATTTGTCAGCCTGGAACCCATCACAGCCGAGGGCTCAAGAAGTCTTCGGGGTGCTCGAGAGGGTGTCTGCCGTAGCACCCCTAACGAGATAGCGGCGTTTCGCGCAGTCGTTATTGCAAGTCATATCAGCAAAAGCAATCACTTTCTCAGCAGCAGGCAGTGCGAGCCCAGCGGCAGCTCTACATGAAGGTACCAATAGCCCAGGAAGGCCGCCGACCGCGGGAATTCGCGCCGCCACCATCCCGCCAGCCTACACGAGACTGTCAGGGCACCCTGGACGACATCGAGGGACCGAAGTAATTGGCATTCGCCGTGTCACAGGGCTCGTTGGTCTAGGGGTATGATTCCTGCTTAGGGTGCAGGAGGTCCCGGTTTCAAATCCCGGACGAGCCCTAGCGTGTTGTGCAAACTGATCGTACGTCAGTGGCTGAGTCAGCGCAAAAAGCTCGCCGTCAATATCAAATGAATTTCTTATTTGGTGTGAGCAATTGACGCTGTGGTCCAACGCGTGAAGGCGATTACGAAGGTTTCGGGTACAGATGGTAGCAGATGCATGTTAGTAAGTCTTGCTTAAAGTGATGAAAAAGTGTTTCCGCCCGGGATCGAACCAGGGAACTTCTGCGTGATGGGCAGACGTGATAACCTCTACACCACGGAAACTGCTTGTGCG
Source organism: Schistocerca piceifrons (assembly GCF_021461385.2). NCBI lineage: Eukaryota > Metazoa > Arthropoda > Insecta > Orthoptera > Acrididae > Schistocerca > Schistocerca piceifrons. The sequence goes on along the minus strand of NC_060139.1, from coordinate 42,221,733 downwards.
CACCTTACTTCACAGACAACTTGTAGTGATGTTGCCATCGTAACTAAAAAATTCAATAAATGTGGTACTTGCAAAACGAAGGGACATGCAGCAGATCCACACACGACGTGGCTCATTGGAGGACAATACGACACAGGCAGGAAAATACTGTTCCCGCCCGGGATCGAACCGGGGACCTTCTGCGTGTGAAGCAGACGTGATAACCGCTACACTACGGAAACGACGGACCCGAGAAGTCCATCCTTGTTCACTCCAACTTGCCTCAGCCTTTCTCTCGTCCGCGAATGCACACACGACATTTCATTTGTCAGCCTGGAACCCATCACAGCCGAGGGCTCAAGAAGTCTTCGGGGTGCTCGAGAGGGTGTCTGCCGTAGCACCCCTAACGAGATAGCGGCGTTTCGCGCAGTCGTTATTGCAAGTCATATCAGCAAAAGCAATCACTTTCTCAGCAGCAGGCAGTGCGAGCCCAGCGGCAGCTCTACATGAAGGTACCAATAGCCCAGGAAGGCCGCCGACCGCGGGAATTCGCGCCGCCCCCATCCCGCCAGCCTACACGAGACTGTCAGGGCACCCTGGACGACATCGAGGGACCGAAGTAATTGGCATTCGCCGTGTCACAGGGCTCGTTGGTCTAGGGGTATGATTCCTGCTTAGGGTGCAGGAGGTCCCGGTTTCAAATCCCGGACGAGCCCTAGCGTGTTGTGCAAACTGATCGTACGTCAGTGGCTGAGTCAGCGCAAAAAGCTCGCCGTCAATATCAAATGAATTTCTTATTTGGTGTGAGCAATTGACGCTGTGGTCCAACGCGTGAAGGCGATTACGAAGGTTTCGGGTACAGATGGTAGCAGATGCTCGCCGTCAATATCAAATGAATTTCTTATTTGGTGTGAGCAATTGACGCTGTGGTCCAACGCGTGAAGGCGATTACGAAGGTTTCGGGTACAGATGGTAGCAGATGCATGTTAGTAAGTCTTGCTTAAAGTGATGAAAAAGTGTTTCCGCCCGGGATCGAACCAGGGAACTTCTGCGTGATGGGCAGACGTGATAACCTCTACACCACGGAAACTGCTTGTGCGCACCTTACTTCACAGACAACTTGTAGTGATGTTGCCATCGTAACAAAAAAATTCAATAAATGTGGTACTTGCAAAACGAAGGGACATGCAGCAGATCCACACACGACGTGGCTCATTGGAGGACAATACGACACAGGCAGGAAAATACTGTTCGCGCCCGGGATCGAACCGGGGACCTTCTGCGTGTTAAGCAGACGTGATAACCGCTACACTACGGAAACGACGGACCCGAGAAGTCCATCCTTGTTCACTCCAACTTGCCTCAGCCTTTCTCTTGTCCGCGAATGCACACACGACATTTCATTTGTCAGCCTGGAACCCATCACAGCCGAGGGCTCAAGAAGTCTTCGGGGTGCTCGAGAGGGTGTCTGCCGTAGCACCCCTAACGAGATAGCGGCGTTTCGCGCAGTCGTTATTGCAAGTCATATCAGCAAAAGCAATCACTTTCTCAGCAGCAGGCAGTGCGAGCCCAGCGGCAGCTCTACATGAAGGTACCAATAGCCCAGGAAGGCCGCCGACCGCGGGAATTCGCGCCGCCCCCATCCCGCCAGCCTACACGAGACTGTCAGGGCACCCTGGACGACATCGAGGGACCGAAGTAATTGGCATTCGCCGTGTCACAGGGCTCGTTGGTCTAGGGGTAATGTTGGTTTAGCGTAGTGAATAGCGTCCCTGTCCCATTCTGAGTTTTATGACAATTGGCGTTACTCACCAGAAGCTCGGAATCAGCTTTTACAACTGATATTCTCTGCTGGCCGGACGCGGTTTTTTATCCCCGGACAAAGAACAACACCATTATGTGGCTTCTTGGCCGTTACATTTTTGCAGTGGTTGATGGTGATGGTATTTCCGATTTTATTTCGTTTACTGGTTACATGCTTCATGAGTACTGGACGCAACAATCTTTCCCACATCTTAAGAGGGACTTTGCGAACATGCTCAGTATTGTTTTCGAAAAGCAGGGGATTGGTTAAGTTTCCACTTCTATTGCTCGCTCCTGCGCCAGTTGCATTAATGGCACCGGTATAGGGGGATACTGATCTCACTTCATGATAGGGGAGACATTCACGCTAGCTCTTAGTTATTTTCCCTTCCTGCCAAGCTTTTACCTGTTTAGATAGACAACGCATAAATAAGCCACGTGTCCACATATCAGTATCATGAGACTCCGAACCAAGGACAATTACTACGTATTGGTGCCACTGTGCTTCAGTGCAGGGAGGAGGAGACGTCATGGCCAGGCCTCGGGTTTCGACCCCTGCCCAACGCGCCTCCACCGAGCTGCACTGGGTCATACTTCAAAAAAAAAAAAAAAAAAAAAAAAAAAAGGCGTATGATACCTGCTTTGGGTGCATGAGGTCCAAGAAAAAAAAAAAAAAAAGGGGTATGATTCCTGCTTAGGGTGCAGGAGGTCCCGGGTTCAAATCCCGGACGAGCCCTAGCGTGTTGTGCAAACTGATCGCACGTCAGTGGCTGAGTCAGCGCAAAAAGCTCGCCGTCAATATCAAATGAATTTCTTATTTGGTGTGAGCAATTGACGCTGTGGTCCAACGCGTGAAGGCGATTACGAAGGTTTCGGGTACAGATGGTAGCAGATGCATGTTAGTAAGTCTTGCTTAAAGTGATGAAAAAGTGTTTCCGCCCGGGATCGAACCAGGGAACTTCTGCGTGATGGGCAGACGTGATAACCTCTACACCACGGAAACTGCTTGTGCGCACCTTACTTCACAGACAACTTGTAGTGATGTTGCCATCGTACCTAAAAAATTCAATAAATGTGGTACTTGCAAAACGAAGGGACATGCAGCAGATCCACACACGACGTGGCTCATTGGAGGACAATACGACACAGGCAGGAAAATACTGTTCCCGCCCGGGATCGAACCGGGGACCTTCTGCGTGTGAAGCAGACGTGATAACCGCTACACTACGGAAACGACGGACCCGAGAAGTCCATCCTTGTTCACTCCAACTTGCCTCAGCCTTTCTCTCGTCCGCGAATGCACACACGACATTTCATTTGTCAGCCTGGAACCCATCACAGCCGAGGGCTCAAGAAGTCTTCGGGGTGCTCGAGAGGGTGTCTGCCGTAGCACCCCTAACGAGATAGCGGCGTTTCGCGCAGTCGTTATTGCAAGTCATATCAGCAAAAGCAATCACTTTCTCAGCAGCAGGCAGTGCGAGCCCAGCGGCAGCTCTACATGAAGGTACCAATAGCCCAGGAAGGCCGCCGACCGCGGGAATTCGCGCCGCCCCCATCCCGCCAGCCTACACGAGACTGTCAGGGCACCCTGGACGACATCGAGGGACCGAAGTAATTGGCATTCGCCGTGTCACAGGGCTCGTTGGTCTAGGGGTATGATTCCTGCTTAGGGTGCAGGAGGTCCCGGGTTCAAATCCCGGACGAGCCCTAGCGTGTTGTGCAAACTGATCGCACGTCAGTGGCTGAGTCAGCGCAAAAAGCTCGCCGTCAATATCAAATGAATTTCTTATTTGGTGTGAGCAATTGACGCTGTGGTCCAACGCGTGAAGGCGATTACGAAGGTTTCGGGTACAGATGGTAGCAGATGCATGTTAGTAAGTCTTGCTTAAAGTGATGAAAAAGTGTTTCCGCCCGGGATCGAACCAGGGAACTTCTGCGTGATGGGCAGACGTGATAACCTCTACACCACGGAAACTGCTTGTGCGCACCTTACTTCACAGACAACTTGTAGTGATGTTGCCATCGTAACTAAAAAATTCAATAAATGTGGTACTTGCAAAACGAAGGGACATGCAGCAGATCCACACACGACGTGGCTCATTGGAGGACAATACGACACAGGCAGGAAAATACTGTTCCCGCCCGGGATCGATACGGGGACCTTCTGCGTGTGAAGCAGACGTGATAACCGCTACACTACGGAAACGACGGTCCCGAGAAGTCGATCCTTGTTCACTCCAACTTGCCTCAGCCTTTCTCTCGTCCGCGAATGCACACACGACATTTCATTTGTCAGCCTGGAACCCATCACAGCCGAGGGCTCAAGAAGTCTTCGGGGTGCTCGAGAGGGTGTCTGCCGTAGCACCCCTAACGAGATAGCGGCGTTTCGCGCAGTCGTTATTGCAAGTCATATCAGCAAAAGCAATCACTTTCTCAGCAGCAGGCAGTGCGAGCCCAGCGGCAGCTCTACATGAAGGTACCAATAGCCCAGGAAGGCCGCCGACCGCGGGAATTCGCGCCGCCCCCATCCCGCCAGCCTACACGAGACTGTCAGGGCACCCTGGACGACATCGAGGGACCGAAGTAATTGGCATTCGCCGTGTCACAGGGCTCGTTGGTCTAGGGGTAATGTTGGTTTAGCGTAGTGAATAGCGTCCCTGTCCCATTCTGAGTTTTATGACAATTGGCGTTACTCACCAGAAGCTCGGAATCAGCTTTTACAACTGATATTCTCTGCTGGCCGGACGCGGTTTTTTATCCCCGGACAAAGAACAACACCATTATGTGGCTTCTTGGCCGTTACATTTTTGCAGTGGTTGATGGTGATGGTATTTCCGATTTTATTTCGTTTACTGGTTACATGCTTCATGAGTACTGGACGCAACAATCTTTCCCACATCTTAAGAGGGACTTTGCGAACATGCTCAGTATTGTTTTCGAAAAGCAGGGGATTGGTTAAGTTTCCACTTCTATTGCTCGCTCCTGCGCCAGTTGCATTAATGGCACCGGTATAGGGGGATACTGATCTCACTTCATGATAGGGGAGACATTCACGCTAGCTCTTAGTTATTTTCCCTTCCTGCCAAGCTTTTACCTGTTTAGATAGACAACGCATAAATAAGCCACGTGTCCACATATCAGTATCATGAGACTCCGAACCAAGGACAATTACTACGTATTGGTGCCACTGTGCTTCAGTGCAGGGAGGAGGAGACGTCATGGCCAGGCCTCGGGTTTCGATCCCTGCCCAACGCGCCTCCACCGAGCTGCACTGGGTCATACTTCAAAAAAAAAAAAAAAAAAAAAAAAAAAAAAAAAGGGGTATGATACCTGCTTTGGGTGCATGAGGTCCAAGAAAATAAAAAAAAAAGGGGTATGATTCCTGCTTAGGGTGCAGGAGGTCCCGGGTTCAAATCCCGGACGAGCCCTAGCGTGTTGTGCAAACTGATCGCACGTCAGTGGCTGAGTCAGCGCAAAAAGCTCGCCGTCAATATCAAATGAATTTCTTATTTGGTGTGAGCAATTGACGCTGTGGTCCAACGCGTGAAGGCGATTACGAAGGTTTCGGGTACAGATGGTAGCAGATGCATGTTAGTAAGTCTTGCTTAAAGTGATGAAAAAGTGTTTCCGCCCGGGATCGAACCAGGGAACTTCTGTGTGATGGGCAGACGTGATAACCTCTACACCACGGAAACTGCTTGTGCGCACCTTACTTCACAGACAACTTGTAGTGATGTTGCCATCGTACCTAAAAAATTCAATAAATGTGGTACTTGCAAAACGAAGGGACATGCAGCAGATCCACACACGACGTGGCTCATTGGAGGACAATACGACACAGGCAGGAAAATACTGTTCCCGCCCGGGATCGAACCGGGGACCTTCTGCGTGTGAAGCAGACGTGATAACCGCTACACTACGGAAACGACGGACCCGAGACGTCCATCCTTGTTCACTCCAACTTGCCTCAGCCTTTCTCTCGTCCGCGAATGCACACACGACATTTCATTTGTCAGCCTGGAACCCATCACAGCCGAGGGCTCAAGAAGTCTTCGGGGTGCTCGAGAGGGTGTCTGCCGTAGCACCCCTAACGAGATAGCGGCGTTTCGCGCAGTCGTTATTGCAAGTCATATCAGCAAAAGCAATCACTTTCTCAGCAGCAGGCAGTGCGAGCCCAGCGGCAGCTCTACATGAAGGTACCAATAGCCCAGGAAGGCCGCCGACCGCGGGAATTCGCGCCGCCCCCATCCCGCCAGCCTACACGAGACTGTCAGGGCACCCTGGACGACATCGAGGGACCGAAGTAATTGGCATTCGCCGTGTCACAGGGCTCGTTGGTCTAGGGGTATGATTCCTGCTTAGGGTGCAGGAGGTCCCGGGTTCAAATCCCGGACGAGCCCTAGCGTGTTGTGCAAACTGATCGCACGTCAGTGGCTGAGTCAGCGCAAAAAGCTCGCCGTCAATATCAAATGAATTTCTTATTTGGTGTGAGCAATTGACGCTGTGGTCCAACGCGTGAAGGCGATTACGAAGGTTTCGGGTACAGATGGTAGCAGATGCATGTTAGTAAGTCTTGCTTAAAGTGATGAAAAAGTGTTTCCGCCCGGGATCGAACCAGGGAACTACTGCGTGATGGGCAGACGTGATAACCTCTACACCACGGAAACTGCTTGTGCGCACCTTACTTCACAGACAACTTGTAGTGATGTTGCCATCGTAACTAAAAAATTCAATAAATGTGGTACTTGCAAAACGAAGGGACATGCAGCAGATCCACACACGACGTGGCTCATTGGAGGACAATACGACACAGGCAGGAAAATACTGTTCCCGCCCGGGATCGAACCGGGGACCTTCTGCGTGTGAAGCAGACGTGATAACCGCTACACTACGGAAACGACGGACCCGAGACGTCCATCCTTGTTCACTCCAACTTGCCTCAGCCTTTCTCTCGTCCGCGAATGCACACACGACATTTCATTTGTCAGCCTGGAACCCATCACAGCCGAGGGCTCAAGAAGTCTTCGGGGTGCTCGAGAGGGTGTCTGCCGTAGCACCCCTAACGAGATAGCGGCGTTTCGCGCAGTCGTTATTGCAAGTCATATCAGCAAAAGCAATCACTTTCTCAGCAGCAGGCAGTGCGAGCCCAGCGGCAGCTCTACATGAAGGTACCAATAGCCCAGGAAGGCCGCCGACCGCGGGAATTCGCGCCGCCCCCATCCCGCCAGCCTACACGAGACTGTCAGGGCACCCTGGACGACATCGAGGGACCGAAGTAATTGGCATTCGCCGTGTCACAGGGCTCGTTGGTCTAGGGGTAATGTTGGTTTAGCGTAGTGAATAGCGTCCCTGTCCCATTCTGAGTTTTATGACAATTGGCGTTACTCACCAGAAGCTCGGAATCAGCTTTTACAACTGATATTCTCTGCTGGCCGGACGCGGTTTTTTATCCCCGGACAAAGAACAACACCATTATGTGGCTTCTTGGCCGTTACATTTTTGCAGTGGTTGATGGTGATGGTATTTCCGATTTTATTTCGTTTACTGGTTACATGCTTCATGAGTACTGGACGCAACAATCTTTCCCACATCTTAAGAGGGACTTTGCGAACATGCTCAGTATTGTTTTCGAAAAGCAGGGGATTGGTTAAGTTTCCACTTCTATTGCTCGCTCCTGCGCCAGTTGCATTAATGGCACCGGTATAGGGGGATACTGATCTCACTTCATGATAGGGGAGACATTCACGCTAGCTCTTAGTTATTTTCCCTTCCTGCCAAGCTTTTACCTGTTTAGATAGACAACGCATAAATAAGCCACGTGTCCACATATCAGTATCATGAGACTCCGAACCAAGGACAATTACTACGTATTGGTGCCACTGTGCTTCAGTGCAGGGAGGAGGAGACGTCATGGCCAGGCCTCGGGTTTCGATCCCTGCCCAACGCGCCTCCACCGAGCTGCACTGGGTCATACTTCAAAAAAAAAAAAAAAAAAAAAAAAAAAAAAAAAAGGGGTATGATACCTGCTTTGGGTGCATGAGGTCCAAGAAAATAAAAAAAAAAGGGGTATGATTCCTGCTTAGGGTGCAGGAGGTCCCGGGTTCAAATCCCGGACGAGCCCTAGCGTGTTGTGCAAACTGATCGCACGTCAGTGGCTGAGTCAGCGCAAAAAGCTCGCCGTCAATATCAAATGAATTTCTTATTTGGTGTGAGCAATTGACGCTGTGGTCCAACGCGTGAAGGCGATTACGAAGGTTTCGGGTACAGATGGTAGCAGATGCATGTTAGTAAGTCTTGCTTAAAGTGATGAAAAAGTGTTTCCGCCCGGGATCGAACCAGGGAACTTCTGTGTGATGGGCAGACGTGATAACCTCTACACCACGGAAACTGCTTGTGCGCACCTTACTTCACAGACAACTTGTAGTGATGTTGCCATCGTACCTAAAAAATTCAATAAATGTGGTACTTGCAAAACGAAGGGACATGCAGCAGATCCACACACGACGTGGCTCATTGGAGGACAATACGACACAGGCAGGAAAATACTGTTCCCGCCCGGGATCGAACCGGGGACCTTCTGCGTGTGAAGCAGACGTGATAACCGCTACACTACGGAAACGACGGACCCGAGACGTCCATCCTTGTTCACTCCAACTTGCCTCAGCCTTTCTCTCGTCCGCGAATGCACACACGACATTTCATTTGTCAGCCTGGAACCCATCACAGCCGAGGGCTCAAGAAGTCTTCGGGGTGCTCGAGAGGGTGTCTGCCGTAGCACCCCTAACGAGATAGCGGCGTTTCGCGCAGTCGTTATTGCAAGTCATATCAGCAAAAGCAATCACTTTCTCAGCAGCAGGCAGTGCGAGCCCAGCGGCAGCTCTACATGAAGGTACCAATAGCCCAGGAAGGCCGCCGACCGCGGGAATTCGCGCCGCCCCCATCCCGCCAGCCTACACGAGACTGTCAGGGCACCCTGGACGACATCGAGGGACCGAAGTAATTGGCATTCGCCGTGTCACAGGGCTCGTTGGTCTAGGGGTATGATTCCTGCTTAGGGTGCAGGAGGTCCCGGGTTCAAATCCCGGACGAGCCCTAGCGTGTTGTGCAAACTGATCGCACGTCAGTGGCTGAGTCAGCGCAAAAAGCTCGCCGTCAATATCAAATGAATTTCTTATTTGGTGTGAGCAATTGACGCTGTGGTCCAACGCGTGAAGGCGATTACGAAGGTTTCGGGTACAGATGGTAGCAGATGCATGTTAGTAAGTCTTGCTTAAAGTGATGAAAAAGTGTTTCCGCCCGGGATCGAACCAGGGAACTACTGCGTGATGGGCAGACGTGATAACCTCTACACCACGGAAACTGCTTGTGCGCACCTTACTTCACAGACAACTTGTAGTGATGTTGCCATCGTAACTAAAAAATTCAATAAATGTGGTACTTGCAAAACGAAGGGACATGCAGCAGATCCACACACGACGTGGCTCATTGGAGGACAATACGACACAGGCAGGAAAATACTGTTCCCGCCCGGGATCGAACCGGGGACCTTCTGCGTGTGAAGCAGACGTGATAACCGCTACACTACGGAAACGACGGACCCGAGAAGTCCATCCTTGTTCACTCCAACTTGCCTCAGCCTTTCTCTCGTCCGCGAATGCACACACGACATTTCATTTGTCAGCCTGGAACCCATCACAGCCGAGGGCTCAAGAAGTCTTCGGGGTGCTCGAGAGGGTGTCTGCCGTAGCACCCCTAACGAGATAGCGGCGTTTCGCGCAGTCGTTATTGCAAGTCATATCAGCAAAAGCAATCACTTTCTCAGCAGCAGGCAGTGCGAGCCCAGCGGCAGCTCTACACGAAGGTACCAATAGCCCAGGAAGGCCGCCGACCGCGGGAATTCGCGCCGCCCCCATCCCGCCAGCCTACACGAGACTGTCAGGGCACCCTGGACGACATCGAGGGACCGAAGTAATTGGCATTCGCCGTGTCACAGGGCTCGTTGGTCTAGGGGTATGATTCCTGCTTAGGGTGCAGGAGGTCCCGGGTTCAAATCCCGGACGAGCCCTAGCGTGTTGTGCAAACTGATCGCACGTCAGTGGCTGAGTCAGCGCAAAAAGCTCGCCGTCAATATCAAATGAATTTCTTATTTGGTGTGAGCAATTGACGCTGTGGTCCAACGCGTGAAGGCGATTACGAAGGTTTCGGGTACAGATGGTAGCAGATGCATGTTAGTAAGTCTTGCTTAAAGTGATGAAAAAGTGTTTCCGCCCGGGATCGAACCAGGGAACTTCTGCGTGATGGGCAGACGTGATAACCTCTACACCACGGAAACTGCTTGTGCGCACCTTACTTCACAGACAACTTGTAGTGATGTTGCCATCGTAACTAAAAAATTCAATAAATGTGGTACTTGCAAAACGAAGGGACATGCAGCAGATCCACACACGACGTGGCTCATTGGAGGACAATACGACACAGGCAGGAAAATACTGTTCCCGCCCGGGATCGAACCGGGGACCTTCTGCGTGTGAAGCAGACGTGATAACCGCTACACTACGGAAACGACGGACCCGAGAAGTCCATCCTTGTTCACTCCAACTTGCCTCAGCCTTTCACTCGTCCGCGAATGCACACACGACATTTCATTTGTCAGCCTAAAACCCATCACAGCCGAGGGCTCAAGAAGTCTTCGGGGTGCTCGAGAGGGTGTCTGCCGTAGCACCCCTAACGAGATAGCGGCGTTTCGCGCAGTCGTTATTGCAAGTCATATCAGCAAAAGCAATCACTTTCTCAGCAGCAGGCAGTGCGAGCCCAGCGGCAGCTCTACATGAAGGTACCAATAGCCCAGGAAGGCCGCCGACCGCGGGAATTGGCGAGGCCCCCATCCCGCCAGCCTACACGAGACTGTCAGGGCACCCTGGACGACATCGAGGGACCGAAGTAATTGGCATTCGCCGTGTCACAGGGCTCGTTGGTCTAGGGGTATGATTCCTGCTTAGGGTGCAGGAGGTCCCGGGTTCAAATCCCGGACAAGCCCTAGCGTGTTGTGCAAACTGATCGCACGTCAGTGGCTGAGTCAGCGCAAAAAGCTCGCCGTCAATATCAAATGAATTTCTTATTTGGTGTGAGCAATTGACGCTGTGGTCCAACGCGTGAAGGCGATTACGAAGGTTTCGGGTACAGATGGTAGCAGATGCATGTTAGTAAGTCTTGCTTAAAGTGATGAAAAAGTGTTTCCGCCCGGGATCGAACCAGGGAACTTCTGCGTGATGGGCAGACGTGATAACCTCTACACCACGGAAACTGCTTGTGCGCACCTTACTTCACAGACAACTTGTAGTGATGTTGCCATCGTAACTAAAAAATTCAATAAATGTGGTACTTGCAAAACGAAGGGACATGCAGCAGATCCACACACGACGTGGCTCATTGGAGGACAATACGACACAGGCAGGAAAATACTGTTCCCGCCCGGGATCGAACCGTGGACCTTCTGCGTGTGAAGCACACGTGATAACCGCTACACTACGGAAACGACGGACCCGAGAAGTCCATCCTTGTTCACTCCAACTTGCCTCAGCCTTTCTCTCGTCCGCGAATGCACACACGACATTTCATTTGTCAGCCTGGAACCCATCACAGCCGAGGGCTCAAGAAGTCTTCGGGGTGCTCGAGAGGGTGTCTGCCGTAGCACCCCTAACGAGATAGCGGCGTTTCGCGCAGTCGTTATTGCAAGTCATATCAGCAAAAGCAATCACTTTCTCAGCAGCAGGCAGTGCGAGCCCAGCGGCAGCTCTACATGAAGGTACCAATAGCCCAGGAAGGCCGCCGACCGCGGGAATTCGCGCCGCCCCCATCCCGCCAGCCTACACGAGACTGTCAGGGCACCCTGGACGACATCGAGGGACCGAAGTAATTGGCATTCGCCGTGTCACAGGGCTCGTTGGTCTAGGGGTATGATTCCTGCTTAGGGTGCAGGAGGTCACGGGTTCAAGTCCCGGACGAGCCCTAGCGTGTTGTGCAAACTGATCGCACGTCAGTGGCTGAGTCAGCGCAAAAAGCTCGCCGTCAATATCAAATGAATTTCTTATTTGGTGTGAGCAATTGACGCTGTGGTCCAACGCGTGAAGGCGATTACGAAGGTTTCGGGTACAGATGGTAGCAGATGCATGTTAGTAAGTCTTGCTTAAAGTGATGAAAAAGTGTTTCCGCCCGGGATCGAACCAGGGAACTTCTGCGTGATGGGCAGACGTGATAACCTCTACACCACGGAAACTGCTTGTGCGCACCTTACTTCACAGACAACTTGTAGTGATGTTGCCATCGTAACTAAAAAATTCAATAAATGTGGTACTTGCAAAACGAAGGGACATGCAGCAGATCCACACACGACGTGGCTCATTGGAGGACAATACGACACAGGCAGGAAAATACTGTTCCCGCCCGGGATCGAACCGGGGACCTTCTGCGTGTGAAGCAGACGTGATAACCGCTACACTACGGAAACGACGGACCCGAGAAGTCGATCCTTGTTCACTCCAACTTGCCTCAGCCTTTCTCTCGTCCGCGAATGCACACACGACATTTCATTTGTCAGCCTGGAACCCATCACAGCCGAGGGCTCAAGAAGTCTTCGGGGTGCTCGAGAGGGTGTCTGCCGTAGCACCCCTAACGAGATAGCGGCGTTTCGCGCAGTCGTTATTGCAAGTCATATCAGCAAAAGCAATCACTTTCTCAGCAGCAGGCAGTGCGAGCCCAGCGGCAGCTCTACATGAAGGTACCAATAGCCCAGGAAGGCCGCCGACCGCGGGAATTCGCGCCGCCCCCATCCCGCCAGCCTACACGAGACTGTCAGGGCACCCTGGACGACATCGAGGGACCGAAGTAATTGGCATTCGCTGTGTCACAGGGCTCGTTGGTCTAGGGGTATGATTCCTGCTTAGGGTGCAGGAGGTCCCGGGTTCAAATCCCGGACGAGCCCTAGCGTGTTGTGCAAACTGATCGCACGTCAGTGGCTGAGTCAGCGCAAAAAGCTCGCCGTCAATATCAAATGAATTTCTTATTTGGTGTGAGCAATTGACGCTGTGGTCCAACGCGTGAAGGCGATTACGAAGGTTTCGGGTACAGATGGTAGCAGATGCATGTTAGTAAGTCTTGCTTAAAGTGATGAAAAACTGTTTCCGCCCGGGATCGAACCAGGGAACTTCTGCGTGATGGGCAGACGTGATAACCTCTACACCACGGAAACTGCTTGTGCGCACCTTACTTCACAGACAACTTGTAGTGATGTTGCCATCGTAACTAAAAAATTCAATAAATGTGGTACTTGCAAAACGAAGGGACATGCAGCAGATCCACACACGACGTGGCTCATTGGAGGACAATACGACACAGGCAGGAAAATACTGTTCCCGCCCGGGATCGAACCAGGGACCTTCTGCGTGTGAAGCAGACGTGATAACCGCTACACTACGGAAACGACGGACTCGAGAAGTCCATCCTTGTTCACTCCAACTTGCCTCAGCCTTTCTGTCGTCCGCGAATGCACACACGACATTTCATTTGTCAGCCTGGAACCCATCACAGCCGAGGGCTCAAGAAGTCTTCGGGGTGCTCGAGAGGGTGTCTGCCGTAGCACCCCTAACGAGATAGCGGCGTTTCGCGCAGTCGTTATTGCAAGTCATATCAGCAAAAGCAATCACTTTCTCAGCAGCAGGCAGTGCGAGCCCAGCGGCAGCTCTACATGAAGGTACCAATAGCCCAGGAAGGCCGCCGACCGCGGGAATTCGCGCCGCCCCCATCCCGCCATCCTACACGAGACTGTCAGGGCACCCAGGACGACATCGAGGGACCGAAGTAATTGGCATTCGCCGTGTCACAGGGCTCGTTGGTCTAGGGGTATGATTCCTGCTTAGGGTGCAGGAGGTCCCGGGTTCAAATCCCGGACGAGCCCTAGCGTGTTGTGCAAACTGATCGCACGTCAGTGGCTGAGTCAGCGCAAAAAGCTCGCCGTCAATATCAAATGAATTTCTTATTTGGTGTGAGCAATTGACGCTGTGGTCCAACGCGTGAAGGCGATTACGAAGGTTTCGGGTACAGATGGTAGCAGATGCATGTTAGAAAGTCTTGCTTAAAGTGATGAAAAAGTGTTTCCGCCCGGGATCGAACCAGGGAACTTCTGCGTGATGGGCAGACGTGATAACCTCTACACCACGGAAACTGCTTGTGCGCACCTTACTTCACAGACAACTTGTAGTGATGTTGCCATCGTAACTAAAAAATTCAATAAATGTGGTACTTGCAAAACGAAGGGACATGCAGCAGATCCACACACGACGTGGCTCATTGGAGGACAATACGACACAGGCAGGAAAATACTGTTCCCGCCCGGGATCGAACCGGGGACCTTCTGCGTGTGAAGCAGACGTGATAACCGCTACACCACGGAAACGACGGACCCGAGAAGTCCATCCTTGTTCACTCCAACTTGCCTCAGCCTTTCTCTCGTCCGCGAATGCACACACGACATTTCATTTGTCAGCCTGGAACCCATCACAGCCGAGGGCTCAAGAAGTCTTCGGGGTGCTCGAGAGGGTGTCTGCCGTAGCACCCCTAACGAGATAGCGGCGTTTCGCGCAGTCGTTATTGCAAGTCATATCAGCAAAAGCAATCACTTTCTCAGCAGCAGGCAGTGCGAGCCCAGCGGCAGCTCTACATGAAGGTACCAATAGCCCAGGAAGGCCGCCGACCGCGGGAATTCGCGCCGCCCCCATCCCGCCAGCCTACACGAGACTGTCAGGGCACCCTGGACGACATCGAGGGACCGAAGTAATTGGCATTCGCCGTGTCACAGGGCTCGTTGGTCTAGGGGTATGATTCCTGCTTAGGGTGCAGGAGGTCCCGGGTTCAAATCCCGGACGAGCCCTAGCGTGTTGTGCAAACTGATCGCACGTCAGTGGCTGAGTCAGCGCAAAAAGCTCGCCGTCAATATCAAATGAATTTCTTATTTGGTGTGAGCAATTGACGCTGTGGTCCAACGCGTGAAGGCGATTACGAAGGTTTCGGGTACAGATGGTAGCAGATGCATGTTAGTAAGTCTTGCTTAAAGTGATGAAAAAGTGTTTCCGCCCGGGATCGAACCAGGGAACTTCTGCGTGATGGGCAGACGTGATAACCTCTACACCACGGAAACTGCTTGTGCGCACCTTACTTCACAGACAACTTGTAGTGATGTTGCCATCGTAACTAAAAAATTCAATAAATGTGGTACTTGCAAAACGAAGGGACATGCAGCAGATCCACACACGACGTGGCTCATTGGAGGACAATACGACACAGGCAGGAAAATACTGTTCCCGCCCGGGATCGAACCGGGGACCTTCTGCGTGTGAAGCACACGTGATAACAGCTACACTACGGAAACGACGGACCCGAGAAGTCCATCCTTGTTCACTCCAACTTGCCTCAGCCTTTCTGTCGTCCGCGAATGCACACACGACATTTCATTTGTCAGCCTGGAACCCATCACAGCCGAGGGCTCAAGAAGTCTTCGGGGTGCTCGAGAGGGTGTCTGCCGTAGCACCCCTAACGAGATAGCGGCTTTTCGCGCAGTCGTTATTGCAAGTCATATCAGCAAAAGCAATCACTTTCTCAGCAGCAGGCAGTGCGAGCCCAGCGGCAGCTCTACATGAAGGTACCAATAGCCCAGGAAGCCCGCCGACCGCGGGAATTCGCGCCGCCCCCATCCCGCCAGCCTACACGAGACTGTCAGGGCACCCTGGACGACATCGAGGGACCGAAGTAATTGGCATTCGCCGTGTCACAGGGCTCGTTGGTCTAGGGGTATGATTCCTGCTTAGGGTGCAGGAGGTCCCGGGTTCAAATCCCGGACGAGCCCTAGCGTGTTGTGCAAACTGATCGCAAGTCAGTGGCTGAGTCAGCGCAAAAAGCTCGCCGTCAATATCAAATGAATTTCTTATTTGGTGTGAGCAATTGACGCTGTGGTCCAACGCGTGAAGGCGATTACGAAGGTTTCGGGTACAGATGGTAGCAGATGCATGTTAGTAAGTCTTGCTTAAAGTGATGAAAAAGTGTTTCCGCCCGGGATCGAACCAGGGAACTTCTGCGTGATGGGCAGACGTGATAACCTCTACACCACGGAAACTGCTTGTGCGCACCTTACTTCACAGACAACTTGTAGTGATGTTGCCATCGTAACTAAAAAATTCAATAAATGTGGTACTTGCAAAACGAAGGGACATGCAGCAGATCCACACACGACGTGGCTCATTGGAGGACAATACGACACAGGCAGGAAAATACTGTTCCCGCCCGGGATCGAACCGGGGACCTTCTGCGTGTGAAGCAGACGTGATAACCGCTACACTACGGAAACGACGGACCCGAGAAGTCCATCCTTGTTCACTCCAACTTGCCTCAGCCTTTCTCTCGTCCGCGAATGCACACACGACATTTCATTTGTCAGCCTGGAACCCATCACAGCCGAGGGCTCAAGAAGTCTTCGGGGTGCTCGAGAGGGTGTCTGCCGTAGCACCCCTAACGAGATAGCGGCGTTTCGCGCAGTCGTTATTGCAAGTCATATCAGCAAAAGCAATCACTTTCTCAGCAGCAGGCAGTGCGAGCCCAGCGGCAGCTCTACATGAAGGTACCAATAGCCCAGGAAGGCCGCCGACCGCGGGAATTGGCGAGGCCCCCATCCCGCCAGCCTACACGAGACTGTCAGGGCACCCTGGACGACATCGAGGGACCGAAGTAATTGGCATTCGCCGTGTCACAGGGCTCGTTGGTCTAGGGGTATGATTCCTGCTTAGGGTGCAGGAGGTCCCGGGTTCAAATCCCGGACGAGCCCTAGCGTGTTGTGCAAACTGATCGCACGTCAGTGGCTGAGTCAGCGCAAAAAGCTCGCCGTCAATATCAAATGAATTTCTTATTTGGTGTGAGCAATTGACGCTGTGGTCCAACGCGTGAAGGCGATTACGAAGGTTTCGGGTACAGATGGTAGCAGATGCATGTTAGTAAGTCTTGCTTAAAGTGATGAAAAAGTGTTTCCGCCCGGGATCGAACCAGGGAACTTCTGCGTGATGGGCAGACGTGATAACCTCTACACCACGGAAACTGCTTGTGCGCACCTTACTTCACAGACAACTTGTAGTGATGTTGCCATCGTAACTAAAAAATTCAATAAATGTGGTACTTGCAAAACGAAGGGACATGCAGCAGATCCACACACGACGTGGCTCATTGGAGGACAATACGACACAGGCAGGAAAATACTGTTCCCGCCCGGGATCGAACCGGGGACCTTCTGCGTGTGAAGCAGACGTGATAACCGCTACACTACGGAAACGACGGACTCGAGAAGTCCATCCTTGTTCACTCCAACTTGCCTCAGCCTTTCTCTCGTCGGCGAAGGCACACACGACATTTCATTTGTCAGCCTGGAACCCATCACAGCCGAGGGCTCAAGAAGTCTTCGGGGTGCTCGAGAGGGTGTCTGCCGTAGCACCCCTAACGAGATAGCGGCGTTTCGCGCAGTCGTTATTGCAAGTCATATCAGCAAAAGCAATCACTTTCTCAGCAGCAGGCAGTGCGAGCCCAGCGGCAGCTCTACATGAAGGTACCAATAGCCCAGGAAGCCCGCCGACCGCGGGAATTCGCGCCGCCCCCATCCCGCCAGCCTACACGAGACTGTCAGGGCACCCTGGACGACATCGAGGGACCGAAGTAATTGGCATTCGCCGTGTCACAGGGCTCGTTGGTCTAGGGGTATGATTCCTGCTTAGGGTGCAGGAGGTCCCGGGTTCAAATCCCGGACGAGCCCTAGCGTGTTGTGCAAACTGATCGCAAGTCAGTGGCTGAGTCAGCGCAAAAAGCTCGCCGTCAATATCAAATGAATTTCTTATTTGGTGTGAGCAATTGACGCTGTGGTCCAACGCGTGAAGGCGATTACGAAGGTTTCGGGTACAGATGGTAGCAGATGCATGTTAGTAAGTCTTGCTTAAAGTGATGAAAAAGTGTTTCCGCCCGGGATCGAACCAGGGAACTTCTGCGTGATGGGCAGACGTGATAACCTCTACACCACGGAAACTGCTTGTGCGCACCTTACTTCACAGACAACTTGTAGTGATGTTGCCATCGTAACTAAAAAATTCAATAAATGTGGTACTTGCAAAACGAAGGGACATGCAGCAGATCCACACACGACGTGGCTCATTGGAGGACAATACGACACAGGCAGGAAAATACTGTTCCCGCCCGGGATCGAACCGGGGACCTTCTGCGTGTGAAGCAGACGTGATAACCGCTACACTACGGAAACGACGGACCCGAGAAGTCCATCCTTGTTCACTCCAACTTGCCTCAGCCTTTCTCTCGTCCGCGAATGCACACACGACATTTCATTTGTCAGCCTGGAACCCATCACAGCCGAGGGCTCAAGAAGTCTTCGGGGTGCTCGAGAGGGTGTCTGCCGTAGCACCCCTAACGAGATAGCGGCGTTTCGCGCAGTCGTTATTGCAAGTCATATCAGCAAAAGCAATCACTTTCTCAGCAGCAGGCAGTGCGAGCCCAGCGGCAGCTCTACATGAAGGTACCAATAGCCCAGGAAGGCCGCCGACCGCGGGAATTCGCGCCGCCCCCATCCCGCCAGCCTACACGAGACTGTCAGGGCACCCTGGACGACATCGAGGGACCGAAGTAATTGGCATTCGCCGTGTCACAGGGCTCGTTGGTCTAGGGGTATGATTCCTGCTTAGGGTGCAGGAGGTCCCGGGTTCAAATCCCGGACGAGCCCTAGCGTGTTGTGCAAACTGATCGCACGTCAGTGGCTGAGTCAGCGCAAAAAGCTCGCCGTCAATATCAAATGAATTTCTTATTTGGTGTGAGCAATTGACGCTGTGGTCCAACGCGTGAAGGCGATTACGAAGGTTTCGGGTACAGATGGTAGCAGATGCATGTTAGTAAGTCTTGCTTAAAGTGATGAAAAAGTGTTTCCGCCCGGGATCGAACCAGGGAACTTCTGCGTGATGGGCAGACGTGATAACCTCTACACCACGGAAACTGCTTGTGCGCCCCTTACTTCACAGACAACTTGTAGTGATGTTGCCATCGTAACTAAAAAATTCAATAAATGTGGTACTTGCAAAACGAAGGGACATGCAGCAGATCCACACACGACGTGGCTCATTGGAGGACAATACGACACAGGCAGGAAAATACTGTTCCCGCCCGGGATCGAACCGGGGACCTTCTGCGTGTGAAGCACACGTGATAACAGCTACACTACGGAAACGACGGACCCGAGAAGTCCATCCTTGTTCACTCCAACTTGCCTCAGCCTTTCTGTCGTCCGCGAATGCACACACGACATTTCATTTGTCAGCCTGGAACCCATCACAGCCGAGGGCTCAAGAAGTCTTCGGGGTGCTCGAGAGGGTGTCTGCCGTAGCACCCCTAACGAGATAGCGGCTTTTCGCGCAGTCGTTATTGCAAGTCATATCAGCAAAAGCAATCACTTTCTCAGCAGCAGGCAGTGCGAGCCCAGCGGCAGCTCTACATGAAGGTACCAATAGCCCAGGAAGCCCGCCGACCGCGGGAATTCGCGCCGCCCCCATCCCGCCAGCCTACACGAGACTGTCAGGGCACCCTGGACGACATCGAGGGACCGAAGTAATTGGCATTCGCCGTGTCACAGGGCTCGTTGGTCTAGGGGTATGATTCCTGCTTAGGGTGCAGGAGGTCCCGGGTTCAAATCCCGGACGAGCCCTAGCGTGTTGTGCAAACTGATCGCAAGTCAGTGGCTGAGTCAGCGCAAAAAGCTCGCCGTCAATATCAAATGAATTTCTTATTTGGTGTGAGCAATTGACGCTGTGGTCCAACGCGTGAAGGCGATTACGAAGGTTTCGGGTACAGATGGTAGCAGATGCATGTTAGTAAGTCTTGCTTAAAGTGATGAAAAAGTGTTTCCGCCCGGGATCGAACCAGGGAACTTCTGCGTGATGGGCAGACGTGATAACCTCTACACCACGGAAACTGCTTGTGCGCACCTTACTTCACAGACAACTTGTAGTGATGTTGCCATCGTAACTAAAAAATTCAATAAATGTGGTACTTGCAAAACGAAGGGACATGCAGCAGATCCACACACGACGTGGCTCATTGGAGGACAATACGACACAGGCAGGAAAATACTGTTCCCGCCCGGGATCGAACCGGGGACCTTCTGCGTGTGAAGCAGACGTGATAACCGCTACACCACGGAAACGACGGACCCGAGAAGTCCATCCTTGTTCACTCCAACTTGCCTCAGCCTTTCTCTCGTCCGCGAATGCACACACGACATTTCATTTGTCAGCCTGGAACCCATCACAGCCGAGGGCTCAAGAAGTCTTCGGGGTGCTCGAGAGGGTGTCTGCCGTAGCACCCCTAACGAGATAGCGGCGTTTCGCGCAGTCGTTATTGCAAGTCATATCAGCAAAAGCAATCACTTTCTCAGCAGCAGGCAGTGCGAGCCCAGCGGCAGCTCTACATGAAGGTACCAATAGCCCAGGAAGGCCGCCGACCGCGGGAATTCGCGCCGCCCCCATCCCGCCAGCCTACACGAGACTGTCAGGGCACCCTGGACGACATCGAGGGACCGAAGTAATTGGCATTCGCCGTGTCACAGGGCTCGTTGGTCTAGGGGTATGATTCCTGCTTAGGGTGCAGGAGGTCCCGGGTTCAAATCCCGGACGAGCCCTAGCGTGTTGTGCAAACTGATCGCACGTCAGTGGCTGAGTCAGCGCAAAAAGCTCGCCGTCAATATCAAATGAATTTCTTATTTGGTGTGAGCAATTGACGCTGTGGTCCAACGCGTGAAGGCGATTACGAAGGTTTCGGGTACAGATGGTAGCAGATGCATGTTAGTAAGTCTTGCTTAAAGTGATGAAAAAGTGTTTCCGCCCGGGATCGAACCAGGGAACTTCTGCGTGATGGGCAGACGTGATAACCTCTACACCACGGAAACTGCTTGTGCGCACCTTACTTCACAGACAACTTGTAGTGATGTTGCCATCGTAACTAAAAAATTCAATAAATGTGGTACTTGCAAAACGAAGGGACATGCAGCAGATCCACACACGACGTGGCTCATTGGAGGACAATACGACACAGGCAGGAAAATACTGTTCCCGCCCGGGATCGAACCGGGGACCTTCTGCGTGTGAAGCACACGTGATAACAGCTACACTACGGAAACGACGGACCCGAGAAGTCCATCCTTGTTCACTCCAACTTGCCTCAGCCTTTCTGTCGTCCGCGAATGCACACACGACATTTCATTTGTCAGCCTGGAACCCATCACAGCCGAGGGCTCAAGAAGTCTTCGGGGTGCTCGAGAGGGTGTCTGCCGTAGCACCCCTAACGAGATAGCGGCTTTTCGCGCAGTCGTTATTGCAAGTCATATCAGCAAAAGCAATCACTTTCTCAGCAGCAGGCAGTGCGAGCCCAGCGGCAGCTCTACATGAAGGTACCAATAGCCCAGGAAGCCCGCCGACCGCGGGAATTCGCGCCGCCCCCATCCCGCCAGCCTACACGAGACTGTCAGGGCACCCTGGACGACATCGAGGGACCGAAGTAATTGGCATTCGCCGTGTCACAGGGCTCGTTGGTCTAGGGGTATGATTCCTGCTTAGGGTGCAGGAGGTCCCGGGTTCAAATCCCGGACGAGCCCTAGCGTGTTGTGCAAACTGATCGCAAGTCAGTGGCTGAGTCAGCGCAAAAAGCTCGCCGTCAATATCAAATGAATTTCTTATTTGGTGTGAGCAATTGACGCTGTGGTCCAACGCGTGAAGGCGATTACGAAGGTTTCGGGTACAGATGGTAGCAGATGCATGTTAGTAAGTCTTGCTTAAAGTGATGAAAAAGTGTTTCCGCCCGGGATCGAACCAGGGAACTTCTGCGTGATGGGCAGACGTGATAACCTCTACACCACGGAAACTGCTTGTGCGCACCTTACTTCACAGACAACTTGTAGTGATGTTGCCATCGTAACTAAAAAATTCAATAAATGTGGTACTTGCAAAACGAAGGGACATGCAGCAGATCCACACACGACGTGGCTCATTGGAGGACAATACGACACAGGCAGGAAAATACTGTTCCCGCCCGGGATCGAACCGGGGACCTTCTGCGTGTGAAGCAGACGTGATAACCGCTACACTACGGAAACGACGGACCCGAGAAGTCCATCCTTGTTCACTCCAACTTGCCTCAGCCTTTCTCTCGTCCGCGAATGCACACACGACATTTCATTTGTCAGCCTGGAACCCATCACAGCCGAGGGCTCAAGAAGTCTTCGGGGTGCTCGAGAGGGTGTCTGCCGTAGCACCCCTAACGAGATAGCGGCGTTTCGCGCAGTCGTTATTGCAAGTCATATCAGCAAAAGCAATCACTTTCTCAGCAGCAGGCAGTGCGAGCCCAGCGGCAGCTCTACATGAAGGTACCAATAGCCCAGGAAGGCCGCCGACCGCGGGAATTGGCGAGGCCCCCATCCCGCCAGCCTACACGAGACTGTCAGGGCACCCTGGACGACATCGAGGGACCGAAGTAATTGGCATTCGCCGTGTCACAGGGCTCGTTGGTCTAGGGGTATGATTCCTGCTTAGGGTGCAGGAGGTCCCGGGTTCAAATCCCGGACGAGCCCTAGCGTGTTGTGCAAACTGATCGCACGTCAGTGGCTGAGTCAGCGCAAAAAGCTCGCCGTCAATATCAAATGAATTTCTTATTTGGTGTGAGCAATTGACGCTGTGGTCCAACGCGTGAAGGCGATTACGAAGGTTTCGGGTACAGATGGTAGCAGATGCATGTTAGTAAGTCTTGCTTAAAGTGATGAAAAAGTGTTTCCGCCCGGGATCGAACCAGGGAACTTCTGCGTGATGGGCAGACGTGATAACCTCTACACCACGGAAACTGCTTGTGCGCACCTTACTTCACAGACAACTTGTAGTGATGTTGCCATCGTAACTAAAAAATTCAATAAATGTGGTACTTGCAAAACGAAGGGACATGCAGCAGATCCACACACGACGTGGCTCATTGGAGGACAATACGACACAGGCAGGAAAATACTGTTCCCGCCCGGGATCGAACCGGGGACCTTCTGCGTGTGAAGCAGACGTGATAACCGCTACACTACGGAAACGACGGACTCGAGAAGTCCATCCTTGTTCACTCCAACTTGCCTCAGCCTTTCTCTCGTCGGCGAAGGCACACACGACATTTCATTTGTCAGCCTGGAACCCATCACAGCCGAGGGCTCAAGAAGTCTTCGGGGTGCTCGAGAGGGTGTCTGCCGTAGCACCCCTAACGAGATAGCGGCGTTTCGCGCAGTCGTTATTGCAAGTCATATCAGCAAAAGCAATCACTTTCTCAGCAGCAGGCAGTGCGAGCCCAGCGGCAGCTCTACATGAAGGTACCAATAGCCCAGGAAGCCCGCCGACCGCGGGAATTCGCGCCGCCCCCATCCCGCCAGCCTACACGAGACTGTCAGGGCACCCTGGACGACATCGAGGGACCGAAGTAATTGGCATTCGCCGTGTCACAGGGCTCGTTGGTCTAGGGGTATGATTCCTGCTTAGGGTGCAGGAGGTCCCGGGTTCAAATCCCGGACGAGCCCTAGCGTGTTGTGCAAACTGATCGCAAGTCAGTGGCTGAGTCAGCGCAAAAAGCTCGCCGTCAATATCAAATGAATTTCTTATTTGGTGTGAGCAATTGACGCTGTGGTCCAACGCGTGAAGGCGATTACGAAGGTTTCGGGTACAGATGGTAGCAGATGCATGTTAGTAAGTCTTGCTTAAAGTGATGAAAAAGTGTTTCCGCCCGGGATCGAACCAGGGAACTTCTGCGTGATGGGCAGACGTGATAACCTCTACACCACGGAAACTGCTTGTGCGCACCTTACTTCACAGACAACTTGTAGTGATGTTGCCATCGTAACTAAAAAATTCAATAAATGTGGTACTTGCAAAACGAAGGGACATGCAGCAGATCCACACACGACGTGGCTCATTGGAGGACAATACGACACAGGCAGGAAAATACTGTTCCCGCCCGGGATCGAACCGGGGACCTTCTGCGTGTGAAGCAGACGTGATAACCGCTACACTACGGAAACGACGGACCCGAGAAGTCCATCCTTGTTCACTCCAACTTGCCTCAGCCTTTCTCTCGTCCGCGAATGCACACACGACATTTCATTTGTCAGCCTGGAACCCATCACAGCCGAGGGCTCAAGAAGTCTTCGGGGTGCTCGAGAGGGTGTCTGCCGTAGCACCCCTAACGAGATAGCGGCGTTTCGCGCAGTCGTTATTGCAAGTCATATCAGCAAAAGCAATCACTTTCTCAGCAGCAGGCAGTGCGAGCCCAGCGGCAGCTCTACATGAAGGTACCAATAGCCCAGGAAGGCCGCCGACCGCGGGAATTCGCGCCGCCCCCATCCCGCCAGCCTACACGAGACTGTCAGGGCACCCTGGACGACATCGAGGGACCGAAGTAATTGGCATTCGCCGTGTCACAGGGCTCGTTGGTCTAGGGGTATGATTCCTGCTTAGGGTGCAGGAGGTCCCGGGTTCAAATCCCGGACGAGCCCTAGCGTGTTGTGCAAACTGATCGCACGTCAGTGGCTGAGTCAGCGCAAAAAGCTCGCCGTCAATATCAAATGAATTTCTTATTTGGTGTGAGCAATTGACGCTGTGGTCCAACGCGTGAAGGCGATTACGAAGGTTTCGGGTACAGATGGTAGCAGATGCATGTTAGTAAGTCTTGCTTAAAGTGATGAAAAAGTGTTTCCGCCCGGGATCGAACCAGGGAACTTCTGCGTGATGGGCAGACGTGATAACCTCTACACCACGGAAACTGCTTGTGCGCCCCTTACTTCACAGACAACTTGTAGTGATGTTGCCATCGTAACTAAAAAATTCAATAAATGTGGTACTTGCAAAACGAAGGGACATGCAGCAGATCCACACACGACGTGGCTCATTGGAGGACAATACGACACAGGCAGGAAAATACTGTTCCCGCCCGGGATCGAACCGGGGACCTTCTGCGTGTGAAGCACACGTGATAACAGCTACACTACGGAAACGACGGACCCGAGAAGTCCATCCTTGTTCACTCCAACTTGCCTCAGCCTTTCTGTCGTCCGCGAATGCACACACGACATTTCATTTGTCAGCCTGGAACCCATCACAGCCGAGGGCTCAAGAAGTCTTCGGGGTGCTCGAGAGGGTGTCTGCCGTAGCACCCCTAACGAGATAGCGGCTTTTCGCGCAGTCGTTATTGCAAGTCATATCAGCAAAAGCAATCACTTTCTCAGCAGCAGGCAGTGCGAGCCCAGCGGCAGCTCTACATGAAGGTACCAATAGCCCAGGAAGCCCGCCGACCGCGGGAATTCGCGCCGCCCCCATCCCGCCAGCCTACACGAGACTGTCAGGGCACCCTGGACGACATCGAGGGACCGAAGTAATTGGCATTCGCCGTGTCACAGGGCTCGTTGGTCTAGGGGTATGATTCCTGCTTAGGGTGCAGGAGGTCCCGGGTTCAAATCCCGGACGAGCCCTAGCGTGTTGTGCAAACTGATCGCAAGTCAGTGGCTGAGTCAGCGCAAAAAGCTCGCCGTCAATATCAAATGAATTTCTTATTTGGTGTGAGCAATTGACGCTGTGGTCCAACGCGTGAAGGCGATTACGAAGGTTTCGGGTACAGATGGTAGCAGATGCATGTTAGTAAGTCTTGCTTAAAGTGATGAAAAAGTGTTTCCGCCCGGGATCGAACCAGGGAACTTCTGCGTGATGGGCAGACGTGATAACCTCTACACCACGGAAACTGCTTGTGCGCACCTTACTTCACAGACAACTTGTAGTGATGTTGCCATCGTAACTAAAAAATTCAATAAATGTGGTACTTGCAAAACGAAGGGACATGCAGCAGATCCACACACGACGTGGCTCATTGGAGGACAATACGACACAGGCAGGAAAATACTGTTCCCGCCCGGGATCGAACCGGGGACCTTCTGCGTGTGAAGCAGACGTGATAACCGCTACACCACGGAAACGACGGACCCGAGAAGTCCATCCTTGTTCACTCCAACTTGCCTCAGCCTTTCTCTCGTCCGCGAATGCACACACGACATTTCATTTGTCAGCCTGGAACCCATCACAGCCGAGGGCTCAAGAAGTCTTCGGGGTGCTCGAGAGGGTGTCTGCCGTAGCACCCCTAACGAGATAGCGGCGTTTCGCGCAGTCGTTATTGCAAGTCATATCAGCAAAAGCAATCACTTTCTCAGCAGCAGGCAGTGCGAGCCCAGCGGCAGCTCTACATGAAGGTACCAATAGCCCAGGAAGGCCGCCGACCGCGGGAATTGGCGAGGCCCCCATCCCGCCAGCCTACACGAGACTGTCAGGGCACCCTGGACGACATCGAGGGACCGAAGTAATTGGCATTCGCCGTGTCACAGGGCTCGTTGGTCTAGGGGTATGATTCCTGCTTAGGGTGCAGGAGGTCCCGGGTTCAAATCCCGGACGAGCCCTAGCGTGTTGTGCAAACTGATCGCACGTCAGTGGCTGAGTCAGCGCAAAAAGCTCGCCGTCAATATCAAATGAATTTCTTATTTGGTGTGAGCAATTGACGCTGTGGTCCAACGCGTGAAGGCGATTACGAAGGTTTCGGGTACAGATGGTAGCAGATGCATGTTAGTAAGTCTTGCTTAAAGTGATGAAAAAGTGTTTCCGCCCGGGATCGAACCAGGGAACTTCTGCGTGATGGGCAGACGTGATAACCTCTACACCACGGAAACTGCTTGTGCGCACCTTACTTCACAGACAACTTGTAGTGATGTTGCCATCGTAACTAAAAAATTCAATAAATGTGGTACTTGCAAAACGAAGGGACATGCAGCAGATCCACACACGACGTGGCTCATTGGAGGACAATACGACACAGGCAGGAAAATACTGTTCCCGCCCGGGATCGAACCGGGGACCTTCTGCGTGTGAAGCAGACGTGATAACCGCTACACTACGGAAACGACGGACTCGAGAAGTCCATCCTTGTTCACTCCAACTTGCCTCAGCCTTTCTCTCGTCGGCGAATGCACACACGACATTTCATTTGTCAGCCTGGAACCCATCACAGCCGAGGGCTCAAGAAGTCTTCGGGGTGCTCGAGAGGGTGTCTGCCGTAGCACCCCTAACGAGATAGCGGCGTTTCGCGCAGTCGTTATTGCAAGTCATATCAGCAAAAGCAATCACTTTCTCAGCAGCAGGCAGTGCGAGCCCAGCGGCAGCTCTACATGAAGGTACCAATAGCCCAGGAAGCCCGCCGACCGCGGGAATTCGCGCCGCCCCCATCCCGCCAGCCTACACGAGACTGTCAGGGCACCCTGGACGACATCGAGGGACTGAAGTAATTGGCATTCGCCGTGTCACAGGGCTCGTTGGTCTAGGGGTATGATTCCTGCTTAGGGTGCAGGAGGTCCCGGGTTCAAATCCCGGACGAGCCCTAGCGTGTTGTGCAAACTGATCGCAAGTCAGTGGCTGAGTCAGCGCAAAAAGCTCGCCGTCAATATCAAATGAATTTCTTATTTGGTGTGAGCAATTGACGCTGTGGTCCAACGCGTGAAGGCGATTACGAAGGTTTCGGGTACAGATGGTAGCAGATGCATGTTAGTAAGTCTTGCTTAAAGTGATGAAAAAGTGTTTCCGCCCGGGATCGAACCAGGGAACTTCTGCGTGATGGGCAGACGTGATAACCTCTACACCACGGAAACTGCTTGTGCGCACCTTACTTCACAGACAACTTGTAGTGATGTTGCCATCGTAACTAAAAAATTCAATAAATGTGGTACTTGCAAAACGAAGGGACATGCAGCAGATCCACACACGACGTGGCTCATTGGAGGACAATACGACACAGGCAGGAAAATACTGTTCCCGCCCGGGATCGAACCGGGGACCTTCTGCGTGTGAAGCAGACGTGATAACCGCTACACTACGGAAACGACGGACCCGAGAAGTCCATCCTTGTTCACTCCAACTTGCCTCAGCCTTTCTCTCGTCCGCGAATGCACACACGACATTTCATTTGTCAGCCTGGAACCCATCACAGCCGAGGGCTCAAGAAGTCTTCGGGGTGCTCGAGAGGGTGTCTGCCGTAGCACCCCTAACGAGATAGCGGCGTTTCGCGCAGTCGTTATTGCAAGTCATATCAGCAAAAGCAATCACTTTCTCAGCAGCAGGCAGTGCGAGCCCAGCGGCAGCTCTACATGAAGGTACCAATAGCCCAGGAAGGCCGCCGACCGCGGGAATTCGCGCCGCCCCCATCCCGCCAGCCTACACGAGACTGTCAGGGCACCCTGGACGACATCGAGGGACCGAAGTAATTGGCATTCGCCGTGTCACAGGGCTCGTTGGTCTAGGGGTATGATTCCTGCTTAGGGTGCAGGAGGTCCCGGTTTCAAATCCCGGACGAGCCCTAGCGTGTTGTGCAAACTGATCGTACGTCAGTGGCTGAGTCAGCGCAAAAAGCTCGCCGTCAATATCAAATGAATTTCTTATTTGGTGTGAGCAATTGACGCTGTGGTCCAACGCGTGAAGGCGATTACGAAGGTTTCGGGTACAGATGGTAGCAGATGCATGTTAGTAAGTCTTGCTTAAAGTGATGAAAAAGTGTTTCCGCCCGGGATCGAACCAGGGAACTTCTGCGTGATGGGCAGACGTGATAACCTCTACACCACGGAAACTGCTTGTGCGCACCTTACTTCACAGACAACTTGTAGTGATGTTGCCATCGTAACTAAAAAATTCAATAAATGTGGTACTTGCAAAACGAAGGGACATGCAGCAGATCCACACACGACGTGGCTCATTGGAGGACAATACGACACAGGCAGGAAAATACTGTTCCCGCCCGGGATCGAACCGGGGACCTTCTGCGTGTGAAGCAGACGTGATAACCGCTACACTACGGAAACGACGGACCCGAGAAGTCCATCCTTGTTCGCTCCAACTTGCCTCAGCCTTTCTCTCGTCCGCGAATGCACACACGACATTTCATTTGTCAGCCTGGAACCCATCACAGCCGAGGGCTCAAGAAGTCTTCGGGGTGCTCGAGAGGGTGTCTGCCGTAGCACCCCTAACGAGATAGCGGCGTTTCGCGCAGTCGTTATTGCAAGTCATATCAGCAAAAGCAATCACTTTCTCAGCAGCAGGCAGTGCGAGCCCAGCGGCAGCTCTACATGAAGGTACCAATAGCCCAGGAAGGCCGCCGACCGCGGGAATTCGCGCCGCCCCCATCCCGCCAGCCTACACGAGACTGTCAGGGCACCCTGGACGACATCGAGGGACCGAAGTAATTGGCATTCGCCGTGTCACAGGGCTCGTTGGTCTAGGGGTATGATTCCTGCTTAGGGTGCAGGAGGTCCCGGTTTCAAATCCCGGACGAGCCCTAGCGTGTTGTGCAAACTGATCGTACGTCAGTGGCTGAGTCAGCGCAAAAAGCTCGCCGTCAATATCAAATGAATTTCTTATTTGGTGTGAGCAATTGACGCTGTGGTCCAACGCGTGAAGGCGATTACGAAGGTTTCGGGTACAGATGGTAGCAGATGCTCGCCGTCAATATCAAATGAATTTCTTATTTGGTGTGAGCAATTGACGCTGTGGTCCAACGCGTGAAGGCGATTACGAAGGTTTCGGGTACAGATGGTAGCAGATGCATGTTAGTAAGTCTTGCTTAAAGTGATGAAAAAGTGTTTCCGCCCGGGATCGAACCAGGGAACTTCTGCGTGATGGGCAGACGTGATAACCTCTACACCACGGAAACTGCTTGTGCGCACCTTACTTCACAGACAACTTGTAGTGATGTTGCCATCGTACCTAAAAAATTCAATAAATGTGGTACTTGCAAAACGAAGGGACATGCAGCAGATCCACACACGACGTGGCTCATTGGAGGACAATACGACACAGGCAGGAAAATACTGTTCCCGCCCGGGATCGAACCGGGGACCTTCTGCGTGTGAAGCAGACGTGATAACCGCTACACTACGGAAACGACGGACCCGAGAAGTCCATCCTTGTTCACTCCAACTTGCCTCAGCCTTTCTCTCGTCCGCGAATGCACACACGACATTTCATTTGTCAGCCTGGAACCCATCACAGCCGAGGGCTCAAGAAGTCTTCGGGGTGCTCGAGAGGGTGTCTGCCGTAGCACCCCTAACGAGATAGCGGCGTTTCGCGCAGTCGTTATTGCAAGTCATATCAGCAAAAGCAATCACTTTCTCAGCAGCAGGCAGTGCGAGCCCAGCGGCAGCTCTACATGAAGGTACCAATAGCCCAGGAAGGCCGCCGACCGCGGGAATTCGCGCCGCCCCCATCCCGCCAGCCTACACGAGACTGTCAGGGCACCCTGGACGACATCGAGGGACCGAAGTAATTGGCATTCGCCGTGTCACAGGGCTCGTTGGTCTAGGGGTATGATTCCTGCTTAGGGTGCAGGAGGTCCCGGGTTCAAATCCCGGACGAGCCCTAGCGTGTTGTGCAAACTGATCGCACGTCAGTGGCTGAGTCAGCGCAAAAAGCTCGCCGTCAATATCAAATGAATTTCTTATTTGGTGTGAGCAATTGACGCTGTGGTCCAACGCGTGAAGGCGATTACGAAGGTTTCGGGTACAGATGGTAGCAGATGCATGTTAGTAAGTCTTGCTTAAAGTGATGAAAAAGTGTTTCCGCCCGGGATCGAACCAGGGAACTTCTGCGTGATGGGCAGACGTGATAACCTCTACACCACGGAAACTGCTTGTGCGCACCTTACTTCACAGACAACTTGTAGTGATGTTGCCATCGTAACTAAAAAATTCAATAAATGTGGTACTTGCAAAACGAAGGGACATGCAGCAGATCCACACACGACGTGGCTCATTGGAGGACAATACGACACAGGCAGGAAAATACTGTTCCCGCCCGGGATCGATACGGGGACCTTCTGCGTGTGAAGCAGACGTGATAACCGCTACACTACGGAAACGACGGTCCCGAGAAGTCGATCCTTGTTCACTCCAACTTGCCTCAGCCTTTCTCTCGTCCGCGAATGCACACACGACATTTCATTTGTCAGCCTGGAACCCATCACAGCCGAGGGCTCAAGAAGTCTTCGGGGTGCTCGAGAGGGTGTCTGCCGTAGCACCCCTAACGAGATAGCGGCGTTTCGCGCAGTCGTTATTGCAAGTCATATCAGCAAAAGCAATCACTTTCTCAGCAGCAGGCAGTGCGAGCCCAGCGGCAGCTCTACATGAAGGTACCAATAGCCCAGGAAGGCCGCCGACCGCGGGAATTCGCGCCGCCCCCATCCCGCCAGCCTACACGAGACTGTCAGGGCACCCTGGACGACATCGAGGGACCGAAGTAATTGGCATTCGCCGTGTCACAGGGCTCGTTGGTCTAGGGGTAATGTTGGTTTAGCGTAGTGAATAGCGTCCCTGTCCCATTCTGAGTTTTATGACAATTGGCGTTACTCACCAGAAGCTCGGAATCAGCTTTTACAACTGATATTCTCTGCTGGCCGGACGCGGTTTTTTATCCCCGGACAAAGAACAACACCATTATGTGGCTTCTTGGCCGTTACATTTTTGCAGTGGTTGATGGTGATGGTATTTCCGATTTTATTTCGTTTACTGGTTACATGCTTCATGAGTACTGGACGCAACAATCTTTCCCACATCTTAAGAGGGACTTTGCGAACATGTTCAGTATTGTTTTCGAAAAGCAGGGGATTGGTTAAGTTTCCACTTCTATTGCTCGCTCCTGCGCCAGTTGCATTAATGGCACCGGTATAGGGGGATACTGATCTCACTTCATGATAGGGGAGACATTCACGCTAGCTCTTAGTTATTTTCCCTTCCTGCCAAGCTTTTACCTGTTTAGATAGACAACGCATAAATAAGCCACGTGTCCACATATCAGTATCATGAGACTCCGAACCAAGGACAATTACTACGTATTGCTGCCACTGTGCTTCAGTGCAGGGAGGAGGAGACGTCATGGCCAGGCCTCGGGTTTCGATCCCTGCCCAACGCGCCTCCACCGAGCTGCACTGGGTCATACTTCAAAAAAAAAAAAAAAAAAAAAAAAAAAAAAAAGGGGTATGATACCTGCTTTGGGTGCATGAGGTCCAAGAAAATAAAAAAAAAAGGGGTATGATTCCTGCTTAGGGTGCAGGAGGTCCCGGGTTCAAATCCCGGACGAGCCCTAGCGTGTTGTGCAAACTGATCGCACGTCAGTGGCTGAGTCAGCGCAAAAAGCTCGCCGTCAATATCAAATGAATTTCTTATTTGGTGTGAGCAATTGACGCTGTGGTCCAACGCGTGAAGGCGATTACGAAGGTTTCGGGTACAGATGGTAGCAGATGCATGTTAGTAAGTCTTGCTTAAAGTGATGAAAAAGTGTTTCCGCCCGGGATCGAACCAGGGAACTTCTGTGTGATGGGCAGACGTGATAACCTCTACACCACGGAAACTGCTTGTGCGCACCTTACTTCACAGACAACTTGTAGTGATGTTGCCATCGTACCTAAAAAATTCAATAAATGTGGTACTTGCAAAACGAAGGGACATGCAGCAGATCCACACACGACGTGGCTCATTGGAGGACAATACGACACAGGCAGGAAAATACTGTTCCCGCCCGGGATCGAACCGGGGACCTTCTGCGTGTGAAGCAGACGTGATAACCGCTACACTACGGAAACGACGGACCCGAGACGTCCATCCTTGTTCACTCCAACTTGCCTCAGCCTTTCTCTCGTCCGCGAATGCACACACGACATTTCATTTGTCAGCCTGGAACCCATCACAGCCGAGGGCTCAAGAAGTCTTCGGGGTGCTCGAGAGGGTGTCTGCCGTAGCACCCCTAACGAGATAGCGGCGTTTCGCGCAGTCGTTATTGCAAGTCATATCAGCAAAAGCAATCACTTTCTCAACAGCAGGCAGTGCGAGCCCAGCGGCAGCTCTACATGAAGGTACCAATAGCCCAGGAAGGCCGCCGACCGCGGGAATTCGCGCCGCCCCCATCCCGCCAGCCTACACGAGACTGTCAGGGCACCCTGGACGACATCGAGGGACCGAAGTAATTGGCATTCGCCGTGTCACAGGGCTCGTTGGTCTAGGGGTATGATTCCTGCTTAGGGTGCAGGAGGTCCCGGGTTCAAATCCCGGACGAGCCCTAGCGGGTTGTGCAAACTGATCGCACGTCAGTGGCTGAGTCAGCGCAAAAAGCTCGCCGTCAATATCAAATGAATTTCTTATTTGGTGTGAGCAATTGACGCTGTGGTCCAACGCGTGAAGGCGATTACGAAGGTTTCGGGTACAGATGGTAGCAGATGCATGTTAGTAAGTCTTGCTTAAAGTGATGAAAAAGTGTTTCCGCCCGGGATCGAACCAGGGAACTACTGCGTGATGGGCAGACGTGATAACCTCTACACCACGGAAACTGCTTGTGCGCACCTTACTTCACAGACAACTTGTAGTGATGTTGCCATCGTAACTAAAAAATTCAATAAATGTGGTACTTGCAAAACGAAGGGACATGCAGCAGATCCACACACGACGTGGCTCATTGGAGGACAATACGACACAGGCAGGAAAATACTGTTCCCGCCCGGGATCGAACCGGGGACCTTCTGCGTGTGAAGCAGACGTGATAACCGCTACACTACGGAAACGACGGACCCGAGAAGTCCATCCTTGTTCACTCCAACTTGCCTCAGCCTTTCTCTCGTCCGCGAATGCACACACGACATTTCATTTGTCAGCCTGGAACCCATCACAGCCGAGGGCTCAAGAAGTCTTCGGGGTGCTCGAGAGGGTGTCTGCCGTAGCACCCCTAACGAGATAGCGGCGTTTCGCGCAGTCGTTATTGCAAGTCATATCAGCAAAAGCAATCACTTTCTCAGCAGCAGGCAGTGCGAGCCCAGCGGCAGCTCTACACGAAGGTACCAATAGCCCAGGAAGGCCGCCGACCGCGGGAATTCGCGCCGCCCCCATCCCGCCAGCCTACACGAGACTGTCAGGGCACCCTGGACGACATCGAGGGACCGAAGTAATTGGCATTCGCCGTGTCACAGGGCTCGTTGGTCTAGGGGTATGATTCCTGCTTAGGGTGCAGGAGGTCCCGGGTTCAAATCCCGGACGAGCCCTAGCGTGTTGTGCAAACTGATCGCACGTCAGTGGCTGAGTCAGCGCAAAAAGCTCGCCGTCAATATCAAATGAATTTCTTATTTGGTGTGAGCAATTGACGCTGTGGTCCAACGCGTGAAGGCGATTACGAAGGTTTCGGGTACAGATGGTAGCAGATGCATGTTAGTAAGTCTTGCTTAAAGTGATGAAAAAGTGTTTCCGCCCGGGATCGAACCAGGGAACTTCTGCGTGATGGGCAGACGTGATAACCTCTACACCACGGAAACTGCTTGTGCGCACCTTACTTCACAGACAACTTGTAGTGATGTTGCCATCGTAACTAAAAAATTCAATAAATGTGGTACTTGCAAAACGAAGGGACATGCAGCAGATCCACACACGACGTGGCTCATTGGAGGACAATACGACACAGGCAGGAAAATACTGTTCCCGCCCGGGATCGAACCGGGGACCTTCTGCGTGTGAAGCAGACGTGATAACCGCTACACTACGGAAACGACGGACCCGAGAAGTCCATCCTTGTTCACTCCAACTTGCCTCAGCCTTTCACTCGTCCGCGAATGAACACACGACATTTCATTTGTCAGCCTAAAACCCATCACAGCCGAGGGCTCAAGAAGTCTTCGGGGTGCTCGAGAGGGTGTCTGCCGTAGCACCCCTAACGAGATAGCGGCGTTTCGCGCAGTCGTTATTGCAAGTCATATCAGCAAAAGCAATCACTTTCTCAGCAGCAGGCAGTGCGAGCCCAGCGGCAGCTCTACATGAAGGTACCAATAGCCCAGGAAGGCCGCCGACCGCGGGAATTGGCGAGGCCCCCATCCCGCCAGCCTACACGAGACTGTCAGGGCACCCTGGACGACATCGAGGGACCGAAGTAATTGGCATTCGCCGTGTCACAGGGCTCGTTGGTCTAGGGGTATGATTCCTGCTTAGGGTGCAGGAGGTCCCGGGTTCAAATCCCGGACAAGCCCTAGCGTGTTGTGCAAACTGATCGCACGTCAGTGGCTGAGTCAGCGCAAAAAGCTCGCCGTCAATATCAAATGAATTTCTTATTTGGTGTGAGCAATTGACGCTGTGGTCCAACGCGTGAAGGCGATTACGAAGGTTTCGGGTACAGATGGTAGCAGATGCATGTTAGTAAGTCTTGCTTAAAGTGATGAAAAAGTGTTTCCGCCCGGGATCGAACCAGGGAACTTCTGCGTGATGGGCAGACGTGATAACCTCTACACCACGGAAACTGCTTGTGCGCACCTTACTTCACAGACAACTTGTAGTGATGTTGCCATCGTAACTAAAAAATTCAATAAATGTGGTACTTGCAAAACGAAGGGACATGCAGCAGATCCACACACGACGTGGCTCATTGGAGGACAATACGACACAGGCAGGAAAATACTGTTCCCGCCCGGGATCGAACCGTGGACCTTCTGCGTGTGAAGCAGACGTGATAACCGCTACACTACGGAAACGACGGACCCGAGAAGTCCATCCTTGTTCACTCCAACTTGCCTCAGCCTTTCTCTCGTCCGCGAATGCACACACGACATTTCATTTGTCAGCCTGGAACCCATCACAGCCGAGGGCTCAAGAAGTCTTCGGGGTGCTCGAGAGGGTGTCTGCCGTAGCACCCCTAACGAGATAGCGGCGTTTCGCGCAGTCGTTATTGCAAGTCATATCAGCAAAAGCAATCACTTTCTCAGCAGCAGGCAGTGCGAGCCCAGCGGCAGCTCTACATGAAGGTACCAATAGCCCAGGAAGGCCGCCGACCGCGGGAATTCGCGCCGCCCCCATCCCGCCAGCCTACACGAGACTGTCAGGGCACCCTGGACGACATCGAGGGACCGAAGTAATTGGCATTCGCCGTGTCACAGGGCTCGTTGGTCTAGGGGTATGATTCCTGCTTAGGGTGCAGGAGGTCACGGGTTCAAGTCCCGGACGAGCCCTAGCGTGTTGTGCAAACTGATCGCACGTCAGTGGCTGAGTCAGCGCAAAAAGCTCGCCGTCAATATCAAATGAATTTCTTATTTGGTGTGAGCAATTGACGCTGTGGTCCAACGCGTGAAGGCGATTACGAAGGTTTCGGGTACAGATGGTAGCAGATGCATGTTAGTAAGTCTTGCTTAAAGTGATGAAAAAGTGTTTCCGCCCGGGATCGAACCAGGGAACTTCTGCGTGATGGGCAGACGTGATAACCTCTACACCACGGAAACTGCTTGTGCGCACCTTACTTCACAGACAACTTGTAGTGATGTTGCCATCGTAACTAAAAAATTCAATAAATGTGGTACTTGCAAAACGAAGGGACATGCAGCAGATCCACACACGACGTGGCTCATTGGAGGACAATACGACACAGGCAGGAAAATACTGTTCCCGCCCGGGATCGAACCGGGGACCTTCTGCGTGTGAAGCAGACGTGATTACCGCTACACTACGGAAACGACGGACCCGAGAAGTCCATCCTTGTTCACTCCAACTTGCCTCAGCCTTTCTCTCGTCCGCGAATGCACACACGACATTTCATTTGTCAGCCTGGAACCCATCACAGCCGAGGGCTCAAGAAGTCTTCGGGGTGCTCGACAGGGTGTCTGCCGTAGCACCCCTAACGAGATAGCGGCGTTTCGCGCAGTCGTTATTGCAAGTCATATCAGCAAAAGCAATCACTTTCTCAGCAGCAGGCAGTGCGAGCCCAGCGGCAGCTCTACATGAAGGTACCAATAGCCCAGGAAGGCCGCCGACCGCGGGAATTCGCGCCGCCCCCATCCCGCCAGCCTACACGAGACTGTCAGGGCACCCTGGACGACATCGAGGGACCGAAGTAATTGGCATTCGCTGTGTCACAGGGCTCGTTGGTCTAGGGGTATGATTCCTGCTTAGGGTGCAGGAGGTCCCGGGTTCAAATCCCGGACGAGCCCTAGCGTGTTGTGCAAACTGATCGCACGTCAGTGGCTGAGTCAGCGCAAAAAGCTCGCCGTCAATATCAAATGAATTTCTTATTTGGTGTGAGCAATTGACGCTGT
The DNA here is from genome assembly GCF_021461385.2 of Schistocerca piceifrons. Taxonomy (NCBI): domain Eukaryota; kingdom Metazoa; phylum Arthropoda; class Insecta; order Orthoptera; family Acrididae; genus Schistocerca; species Schistocerca piceifrons. The sequence continues at coordinate 42,184,683 of NC_060139.1, read as the reverse complement.
GGTCCAACGCGTGAAGGCGATTACGAAGGTTTCGGGTACAGATGGTAGCAGATGCATGTTAGTAAGTCTTGCTTAAAGTGATGAAAAACTGTTTCCGCCCGGGATCGAACCAGGGAACTTCTGCGTGATGGGCAGACGTGATAACCTCTACACCACGGAAACTGCTTGTGCGCACCTTACTTCACAGACAACTTGTAGTGATGTTGCCATCGTAACTAAAAAATTCAATAAATGTGGTACTTGCAAAACGAAGGGACATGCAGCAGATCCACACACGACGTGGCTCATTGGAGGACAATACGACACAGGCAGGAAAATACTGTTCCCGCCCGGGATCGAACCGGGGACCTTCTGCGTGTGAAGCAGACGTGATAACCGCTACACTACGGAAACGACGGACCCGAGAAGTCCATCCTTGTTCACTCCAACTTGCCTCAGCCTTTCTCTCGTCCGCGAATGCACACACGACATTTCATTTGTCAGCCTGGAACCCATCACAGCCGAGGGCTCAAGAAGTCTTCGGGGTGCTCGAGAGGGTGTCTGCCGTAGCACCCCTAACGAGATAGCGGCGTTTCGCGCAGTCGTTATTGCAAGTCATATCAGCAAAAGCAATCACTTTCTCAGCAGCAGGCAGTGCGAGCCCAGCGGCAGCTCTACATGAAGGTACCAATAGCCCAGGAAGGCCGCCGACCGCGGGAATTCGCGCCGCCCCCATCCCGCCAGCCTACACGAGACTGTCAGGGCACCCTGGACGACATCGAGGGACCGAAGTAATTGGCATTCGCCGTGTCACAGGGCTCGTTGGTCTAGGGGTATGATTCCTGCTTAGGGTGCAGGAGGTCACGGGTTCAAGTCCCGGACGAGCCCTAGCGTGTTGTGCAAACTGATCGCACGTCAGTGGCTGAGTCAGCGCAAAAAGCTCGCCGTCAATATCAAATGAATTTCTTATTTGGTGTGAGCAATTGACGCTGTGGTCCAACGCGTGAAGGCGATTACGAAGGTTTCGGGTACAGATGGTAGCAGATGCATGTTAGTAAGTCTTGCTTAAAGTGATGAAAAAGTGTTTCCGCCCGGGATCGAACCAGGGAACTTCTGCGTGATGGGCAGACGTGATAACCTCTACACCACGGAAACTGCTTGTGCGCACCTTACTTCACAGACAACTTGTAGTGATGTTGCCATCGTAACTAAAAAATTCAATAAATGTGGTACTTGCAAAACGAAGGGACATGCAGCAGATCCACACACGACGTGGCTCATTGGAGGACAATACGACACAGGCAGGAAAATACTGTTCCCGCCCGGGATCGAACCGGGGACCTTCTGCGTGTGAAGCAGACGTGATAACCGCTACACTACGGAAACGACGGACCCGAGAAGTCCATCCTTGTTCACTCCAACTTGCCTCAGCCTTTCTCTCGTCCGCGAATGCACACACGACATTTCATTTGTCAGCCTGGAACCCATCACAGCCGAGGGCTCAAGAAGTCTTCGGGGTGCTCGAGAGGGTGTCTGCCGTAGCACCCCTAACGAGATAGCGGCGTTTCGCGCAGTCGTTATTGCAAGTCATATCAGCAAAAGCAATCACTTTCTCAGCAGCAGGCAGTGCGAGCCCAGCGGCAGCTCTACATGAAGGTACCAATAGCCCAGGAAGGCCGCCGACCGCGGGAATTCGCGCCGCCCCCATCCCGCCAGCCTACACGAGACTGTCAGGGCACCCTGGACGACATCGAGGGACCGAAGTAATTGGCATTCGCTGTGTCACAGGGCTCGTTGGTCTAGGGGTATGATTCCTGCTTAGGGTGCAGGAGGTCCCGGGTTCAAATCCCGGACGAGCCCTAGCGTGTTGTGCAAACTGATCGCACGTCAGTGGCTGAGTCAGCGCAAAAAGCTCGCCGTCAATATCAAATGAATTTCTTATTTGGTGTGAGCAATTGACGCTGTGGTCCAACGCGTGAAGGCGATTACGAAGGTTTCGGGTACAGATGGTAGCAGATGCATGTTAGTAAGTCTTGCTTAAAGTGATGAAAAACTGTTTCCGCCCGGGATCGAACCAGGGAACTTCTGCGTGATGGGCAGACGTGATAACCTCTACACCACGGAAACTGCTTGTGCGCACCTTACTTCACAGACAACTTGTAGTGATGTTGCCATCGTAACTAAAAAATTCAATAAATGTGGTACTTGCAAAACGAAGGGACATGCAGCAGATCCACACACGACGTGGCTCATTGGAGGACAATACGACACAGGCAGGAAAATACTGTTCCCGCCCGGGATCGAACCGGGGACCTTCTGCGTGTGAAGCAGACGTGATAACCGCTACACTACGGAAACGACGGACCCGAGAAGTCCATCCTTGTTCACTCCAACTTGCCTCAGCCTTTCTCTCGTCCGCGAATGCACACACGACATTTCATTTGTCAGCCTGGAACCCATCACAGCCGAGGGCTCAAGAAGTCTTCGGGGTGCTCGAGAGGGTGTCTGCCGTAGCACCCCTAACGAGATAGCGGCGTTTCGCGCAGTCGTTATTGCAAGTCATATCAGCAAAAGCAATCACTTTCTCAGCAGCAGGCAGTGCGAGCCCAGCGGCAGCTCTACATGAAGGTACCAATAGCCCAGGAAGGCCGCCGACCGCGGGAATTCGCGCCGCCCCCATCCCGCCAGCCTACACGAGACTGTCAGGGCACCCTGGACGACATCGAGGGACCGAAGTAATTGGCATTCGCCGTGTCACAGGGCTCGTTGGTCTAGGGGTATGATTCCTGCTTAGGGTGCAGGAGGTCCCGGGTTCAAATCCCGGACGAGCCCTAGCGTGTTGTGCAAACTGATCGCACGTCAGTGGCTGAGTCAGCGCAAAAAGCTCGCCGTCAATATCAAATGAATTTCTTATTTGGTGTGAGCAATTGACGCTGTGGTCCAACGCGTGAAGGCGATTACGAAGGTTTCGGGTACAGATGGTAGCAGATGCATGTTAGTAAGTCTTGCTTAAAGTGATGAAAAAGTGTTTCCGCCCGGGATCGAACCAGGGAACTTCTGCGTGATGGGCAGACGTGATAACCTCTACACCACGGAAACTGCTTGTGCGCACCTTACTTCACAGACAACTTGTAGTGATGTTGCCATCGTAACTAAAAAATTCAATAAATGTGGTACTTGCAAAACGAAGGGACATGCAGCAGATCCACACACGACGTGGCTCATTGGAGGACAATACGACACAGGCAGGAAAATACTGTTCCCGCCCGGGATCGAACCGGGGACCTTCTGCGTGTGAAGCACACGTGATAACAGCTACACTACGGAAACGACGGACCCGAGAAGTCCATCCTTGTTCACTCCAACTTGCCTCAGCCTTTCTGTCGTCCGCGAATGCACACACGACATTTCATTTGTCAGCCTGGAACCCATCACAGCCGAGGGCTCAAGAAGTCTTCGGGGTGCTCGAGAGGGTGTCTGCCGTAGCACCCCTAACGAGATAGCGGCTTTTCGCGCAGTCGTTATTGCAAGTCATATCAGCAAAAGCAATCACTTTCTCAGCAGCAGGCAGTGCGAGCCCAGCGGCAGCTCTACATGAAGGTACCAATAGCCCAGGAAGGCCGCCGACCGCGGGAATTCGCGCCGCCCCCATCCCGCCAGCCTACACGAGACTGTCAGGGCACCCTGGACGACATCGAGGGACCGAAGTAATTGGCATTCGCCGTGTCACAGGGCTCGTTGGTCTAGGGGTATGATTCCTGCTTAGGGTGCAGGAGGTCCCGGGTTCAAATCCCGGACGAGCCCTAGCGTGTTGTGCAAACTGATCGCACGTCAGTGGCTGAGTCAGCGCAAAAAGCTCGCCGTCAATATCAAATGAATTTCTTATTTGGTGTGAGCAATTGACGCTGTGGTCCAACGCGTGAAGGCGATTACGAAGGTTTCGGGTACAGATGGTAGCAGATGCATGTTAGTAAGTCTTGCTTAAAGTGATGAAAAAGTGTTTCCGCCTGGGATCGAACCAGGGAACTTCTGCGTGATGGGCAGACGTGATAACCTCTACACCACGGAAACTGCTTGTGCGCACCTTACTTCACAGACAACTTGTAGTGATGTTGCCATCGTAACTAAAAAATTCAATAAATGTGGTACTTGCAAAACGAAGGGACATGCAGCAGATCCACACACGACGTGGCTCATTGGAGGACAATACGACACAGGCAGGAAAATACTGTTCCCGCCCGGGATCGAACCGGGGACCTTCTGCGTGTGAAGCACACGTGATAACAGCTACACTACGGAAACGACGGACCCGAGAAGTCCATCCTTGTTCACTCCAACTTGCCTCAGCATTTCTCTCGTCCGCGAATGCACACACGACATTTCATTTGTCAGCCTGGAACCCATCACAGCCGAGGGCTCAAGAAGTCTTCGGGGTGCTCGAGAGGGTGTCTGCCGTAGCACCCCTAACGAGATAGCGGCTTTTCGCGCAGTCGTTATTGCAAGTCATATCAGCAAAAGCAATCACTTTCTCAGCAGCAGGCAGTGCGAGCCCAGCGGCAGCTCTACATGAAGGTACCAATAGCCCAGGAAGGCCGCCGACCGCGGGAATTCGCGCCGCCCCCATCCCGCCAGCCTACACGAGACTGTCAGGGCACCCTGGACGACATCGAGGGACCGAAGTAATTGGCATTCGCCGTGTCACAGGGCTCGTTGGTCTAGGGGTATGATTCCTGCTTAGGGTGCAGGAGGTCCCGGGTTCAAATCCCGGACGAGCCCTAGCGTGTTGTGCAAACTGATCGCACGTCAGTGGCTGAGTCAGCGCAAAAAGCTCGCCGTCAATATCAAATGAATTTCTTATTTGGTGTGAGCAATTGACGCTGTGGTCCAACGCGTGAAGGCGATTACGAAGGTTTCGGGTACAGATGGTAGCAGATGCATGTTAGTAAGTCTTGCTTAAAGTGATGAAAAAGTGTTTCCGCCCGGGATCGAACCAGGGAACTTCTGCGTGATGGACAGACGTGATAACCTCTACACCACGGAAACTGCTTGTGCGCACCTTACTTCACAGACAACTTGTAGTGATGTTGCCATCGTAACTAAAAAATTCAATAAATGTGGTACTTGCAAAACGAAGGGACATGCAGCAGATCCACACACGACGTGGCTCATTGGAGGACAATACGACACAGGCAGGGAAATACTGTTCCCGCCCGGGATCGAACCGGGGACCTTCTGCGTGTGAACCAGACGTGATAACCGCTACACTACGGAAACGACGGACCCGAGAAGTCCATCCTTGTTCACTCCAACTTGCCTCAGCCTTTCTGTCGTCCGCGAATGCACACACAACATTTCATTTGTCAGCCTGGAACCCATCACAGCCGAGGGCTCAAGAAGTCTTCGGGGTGCTCGAGAGGGTGTCTGCCGTAGCACCCCTAACGAGATAGCGGCGTTTCGCGCAGTCGTTATTGCAAGTCATATCAGCAAAAGCAATCACTTTCTCAGCAGCAGGCAGTGCGAGCCCAGCGGCAGCTCTACATGAAGGTACCAATAGCCCAGGAAGGCCGCCGACCGCGGGAATTCGCGCCGCCCCCATCCCGCCAGCCTACACGAGACTGTCAGGGCACCCTGGACGACATCGAGGGACCGAAGTAATTGGCATTCGCCGTGTCACAGGGCTCGTTGGTCTAGGGGTATGATTCCTGCTTAGGGTGCAGGAGGTCCCGGGTTCAAATCCCGGACGAGCCCTAGCGTGTTGTGCAAACTGATCGCACGTCAGTGGCTGAGTCAGCGCAAAAAGCTCGCCGTCAATATCAAATGAATTTCTTATTTGGTGTGAGCAATTGACGCTGTGGTCCAACGCGTGAAGGCGATTACGAAGGTTTCGGGTACAGATGGTAGCAGATGCATGTTAGTAAGTCTTGCTTAAAGTGATGAAAAAGTGTTTCCGCCCGGGATCGAACCAGGGAACTTCTGCGTGATGGGCAGACGTGATAACCTCTACACCACGGAAACTGCTTGTGCGCACCTTACTTCACAGACAACTTGTAGTGATGTTGCCATCGTAACTAAAAAATTCAATAAATGTGGTACTTGCAAAACGAAGGGACATGCAGCAGATCCACACACGACGTGGCTCATTGGAGGACAATACGACACAGGCAGGAAAATACTGTTCCCGCCCGGGATCGAACCGGGGACCTTCTGCGTGTGAAGCAGACGTGATAACCGCTACACTACGGAAACGACGGACCCGACAAGTCCATCCTTGTTCACTCCAACTTGCCTCAGCATTTCTCTCGTCCGCGAATGCACACACGACATTTCATTTGTCAGCCTGGAACCCATCACAGCCGAGGGCTCAAGAAGTCTTCGGGGTGCTCGAGAGGGTGTCTGCCGTAGCACCCCTAACGAGATAGCGGCTTTTCGCGCAGTCGTTATTGCAAGTCATATCAGCAAAAGCAATCACTTTCTCAGCAGCAGGCAGTGCGAGCCCAGCGGCAGCTCTACATGAAGGTACCAATAGCCCAGGAAGGCCGCCGACCGCGGGAATTCGCGCCGCCCCCATCCCGCCAGCCTACACGAGACTGTCAGGGCACCCTGGACGACATCGAGGGACCGAAGTAATTGGCATTCGCCGTGTCACAGGGCTCGTTGGTCTAGGGGTATGATTCCTGCTTAGGGTGCAGGAGGTCCCGGGTTCAAATCCCGGACGAGCCCTAGCGTGTTGTGCAAACTGATCGCACGTCAGTGGCTGAGTCAGCGCAAAAAGCTCGCCGTCAATATCAAATGAATTTCTTATTTGGTGTGAGCAATTGACGCTGTGGTCCAACGCGTGAAGGCGATTACGAAGGTTTCGGGTACAGATGGTAGCAGATGCATGTTAGTAAGTCTTGCTTAAAGTGATGAAAAAGTGTTTCCGCCCGGGATCGAACCAGGGAACTTCTGCGTGATGGACAGACGTGATAACCTCTACACCACGGAAACTGCTTGTGCGCACCTTACTTCACAGACAACTTGTAGTGATGTTGCCATCGTAACTAAAAAATTCAATAAATGTGGTACTTGCAAAACGAAGGGACATGCAGCAGATCCACACACGACGTGGCTCATTGGAGGACAATACGACACAGGCAGGGAAATACTGTTCCCGCCCGGGATCGAACCGGGGACCTTCTGCGTGTGAACCAGACGTGATAACCGCTACACTACGGAAACGACGGACCCGAGAAGTCCATCCTTGTTCACTCCAACTTGCCTCAGCCTTTCTGTCGTCCGCGAATGCACACACAACATTTCATTTGTCAGCCTGGAACCCATCACAGCCGAGGGCTCAAGAAGTCTTCGGGGTGCTCGAGAGGGTGTCTGCCGTAGCACCCCTAACGAGATAGCGGCGTTTCGCGCAGTCGTTATTGCAAGTCATATCAGCAAAAGCAATCACTTTCTCAGCAGCAGGCAGTGCGAGCCCAGCGGCAGCTCTACATGAAGGTACCAATAGCCCAGGAAGGCCGCCGACCGCGGGAATTCGCGCCGCCCCCATCCCGCCAGCCTACACGTGACTGTCAGGGCACCCTGGACGACATCGAGGGACCGAAGTAATTGGCATTCGCCGTGTCACAGGGCTCGTTGGTCTAGGGGTATGATTCCTGCTTAGGGTGCAGGAGGTCCCGGGTTCAAATCCCGGACGAGCCCTAGCGTGTTGTGCAAACTGATCGCACGTCAGTGGCTGAGTCAGCGCAAAAAGCTCGCCGTCAATATCAAATGAATTTCTTATTTGGTGTGAGCAATTGACGCTGTGGTCCAACGCGTGAAGGCGATTACGAAGGTTTCGGGTACAGATGGTAGCAGATGCATGTTAGTAAGTCTTGCTTAAAGTGATGAAAAAGTGTTTCCGCCCGGGATCGAACCAGGGAACTTCTGCGTGATGGGCAGACGTGATAACCTCTACACCACGGAAACTGCTTGTGCGCACCTTACTTCACAGACAACTTGTAGTGATGTTGCCATCGTAACTAAAAAATTCAATAAATGTGGTACTTGCAAAACGAAGGGACATGCAGCAGATCCACACACGACGTGGCTCATTGGAGGACAATACGACACAGGCAGGAAAATACTGTTCCCGCCCGGGATCGAACCGGGGACCTTCTGCGTGTGAAGCACACGTGATAACAGCTACACTACGGAAACGACGGACCCGAGAAGTCCATCCTTGTTCACTCCAACTTGCCTCAGCCTTTCTGTCGTCCGCGAATGCACACACGACATTTCATTTGTCAGCCTGGAACCCATCACAGCCGAGGGCTCAAGAAGTCTTCGGGGTGCTCGAGAGGGTGTCTGCCGTAGCACCCCTAACGAGATAGCGGCGTTTCGCGCAGTCGTTATTGCAAGTCATATCAGCAAAAGCAATCACTTTCTCAGCAGCAGGCAGTGCGAGCCCAGCGGCAGCTCTACATGAAGGTACCAATAGCCCAGGAAGGCCGCCGACCGCGGGAATTGGCGAGGCCCCCATCCCGCCAGCCTACACGAGACTGTCAGGGCACCCTGGACGACATCGAGGGACCGAAGTAATTGGCATTCGCCGTGTCACAGGGCTCGTTGGTCTAGGGGTATGATTCCTGCTTAGGGTGCAGGAGGTCCCGGGTTCAAATCCCGGACGAGCCCTAGCGTGTTGTGCAAACTGATCGCACGTCAGTGGCTGAGTCAGCGCAAAAAGCTCGCCGTCAATATCAAATGAATTTCTTATTTGGTGTGAGCAATTGACGCTGTGGTCCAACGCGTGAAGGCGATTACGAAGGTTTCGGGTACAGATGGTAGCAGATGCATGTTAGTAAGTCTTGCTTAAAGTGATGAAAAAGTGTTTCCGCCCGGGATCGAACCAGGGAACTTCTGCGTGATGGGCAGACGTGATAACCTCTACACCACGGAAACTGCTTGTGCGCACCTTACTTCACAGACAACTTGTAGTGATGTTGCCATCGTAACTAAAAAATTCAATAAATGTGGTACTTGCAAAACGAAGGGACATGCAGCAGATCCACACACGACGTGGCTCATTGGAGGACAATACGACACAGGCAGGAAAATACTGTTCCCGCCCGGGATCGAACCGTGGACCTTCTGCGTGTGAAGCAGACGTGATAACCGCTACACTACGGAAACGACGGACCCGAGAAGTCCATCCTTGTTCACTCCAACTTGCCTCAGCCCTTCTCTCGTCCGCGAATGCACACACGACATTTCATTTGTCAGCCTGGAACCCATCACAGCCGAGGGCTCAAGAAGTCTTCGGGGTGCTCGAGAGGGTGTCTGCCGTAGCACCCCTAACGAGATAGCGGCGTTTCGCGCAGTCGTTATTGCAAGTCATATCAGCAAAAGCAATCACTTTCTCAGCAGCAGGCAGTGCGAGCCCAGCGGCAGCTCTACATGAAGGTACCAATAGATCAGGAAGGCCGCCGACCGCGGGAATTCGCGCCGCCCCCATCCCGCCAGCCTACACGAGACTGTCAGGGCACCCTGGACGACATCGAGGGACCGAAGTAATTGGCATTCGCCGTGTCACAGGGCTCGTTGGTCTAGGGGTATGATTCCTGCTTAGGGTGCAGGAGGTCACGGGTTCAAGTCCCGGACGAGCCCTAGCGTGTTGTGCAAACTGATCGCACGTCAGTGGCTGAGTCAGCGCAAAAAGCTCGCCGTCAATATCAAATGAATTTCTTATTTGGTGTGAGCAATTGACGCTGTGGTCCAACGCGTGAAGGCGATTACGAAGGTTTCGGGTACAGATGGTAGCAGATGCATGTTAGTAAGTCTTGCTTAAAGTGATGAAAAAGTGTTTCCGCCCGGGATCGAACCAGGGAACTTCTGCGTGATGGGCAGACGTGATAACCTCTACACCACGGAAACTGCTTGTGCGCACCTTACTTCACAGACAACTTGTAGTGATGTTGCCATCGTAACTAAAAAATTCAATAAATGTGGTACTTGCAAAACGAAGGGACATGCAGCAGATCCACACACGACGTGGCTCATTGGAGGACAATACGACACAGGCAGGAAAATACTGTTCCCGCCCGGGATCGAACCGGGGACCTTCTGCGTGTGAAGCAGACGTGATAACCGCTACACTACGGAAACGACGGACCCGAGAAGTCCATCCTTGTTCACTCCAACTTGCCTCAGCCTTTCTCTCGTCCGCGAATGCACACACGACATTTCATTTGTCAGCCTGGAACCCATCACAGCCGAGGGCTCAAGAAGTCTTCGGGGTGCTCGAGAGGGTGTCTGCCGTAGCACCCCTAACGAGATAGCGGCGTTTCGCGCAGTCGTTATTGCAAGTCATATCAGCAAAAGCAATCACTTTCTCAGCAGCAGGCAGTGCGAGCCCAGCGGCAGCTCTACATGAAGGTACCAATAGCCCAGGAAGGCCGCCGACCGCGGGAATTCGCGCCGCCCCCATCCCGCCAGCCTACACGAGACTGTCAGGGCACCCTGGACGACATCGAGGGACCGAAGTAATTGGCATTCGCTGTGTCACAGGGCTCGTTGGTCTAGGGGTATGATTCCTGCTTAGGGTGCAGGAGGTCCCGGGTTCAAATCCCGGACGAGCCCTAGCGTGTTGTGCAAACTGATCGCACGTCAGTGGCTGAGTCAGCGCAAAAAGCTCGCCGTCAATATCAAATGAATTTCTTATTTGGTGTGAGCAATTGACGCTGTGGTCCAACGCGTGAAGGCGATTACGAAGGTTTCGGGTACAGATGGTAGCAGATGCATGTTAGTAAGTCTTGCTTAAAGTGATGAAAAACTGTTTCCGCCCGGGATCGAACCAGGGAACTTCTGCGTGATGGGCAGACGTGATAACCTCTACACCACGGAAACTGCTTGTGCGCACCTTACTTCACAGACAACTTGTAGTGATGTTGCCATCGTAACTAAAAAATTCAATAAATGTGGTACTTGCAAAACGAAGGGACATGCAGCAGATCCACACACGACGTGGCTCATTGGAGTACAATACGACACAGGCAGGAAAATACTGTTCCCGCCCGGGATCGAACCAGGGACCTTCTGCGTGTGAAGCAGACGTGATAACCGCTACACTACGGAAACGACGGACTCGAGAAGTCCATCCTTGTTCACTCCAACTTGCCTCAGCCTTTCTGTCGTCCGCGAATGCACACACGACATTTCATTTGTCAGCCTGGAACCCATCACAGCCGAGGGCTCAAGAAGTCTTCGGGGTGCTCGAGAGGGTGTCTGCCGTAGCACCCCTAACGAGATAGCGGCGTTTCGCGCAGTCGTTATTGCAAGTCATATCAGCAAAAGCAATCACTTTCTCAGCAGCAGGCAGTGCGAGCCCAGCGGCAGCTCTACATGAAGGTACCAATAGCCCAGGAAGGCCGCCGACCGCGGGAATTCGCGCCGCCCCCATCCCGCCAGCCTACACGAGACTGTCAGGGCACCCTGGACGACATCGAGGGACCGAAGTAATTGGCATTCGCCGTGTCACAGGGCTCGTTGGTCTAGGGGTATGATTCCTGCTTAGGGTGCAGGAGGTCCCGGGTTCAAATCCCGGACGAGCCCTAGCGTGTTGTGCAAACTGATCGCACGTCAGTGGCTGAGTCAGCGCAAAAAGCTCGCCGTCAATATCAAATGAATTTCTTATTTGGTGTGAGCAATTGACGCTGTGGTCCAACGCGTGAAGGCGATTACGAAGGTTTCGGGTACAGATGGTAGCAGATGCATGTTAGTAAGTCTTGCTTAAAGTGATGAAAAAGTGTTTCCGCCCGGGATCGAACCAGGGAACTTCTGCGTGATGGGCAGACGTGATAACCTCTACACCACGGAAACTGCTTGTGCGCACCTTACTTCACAGACAACTTGTAGTGATGTTGCCATCGTAACTAAAAAATTCAATAAATGTGGTACTTGCAAAACGAAGGGACATGCAGCAGATCCACACACGACGTGGCTCATTGGAGGACAATACGACACAGGCAGGAAAATACTGTTCCCGCCCGGGATCGAACCGGGGACCTTCTGCGTGTGAAGCACACGTGATAACAGCTACACTACGGAAACGACGGACCCGAGAAGTCCATCCTTGTTCACTCCAACTTGCCTCAGCCTTTCTGTCGTCCGCGAATGCACACACGACATTTCATTTGTCAGCCTGGAACCCATCACAGCCGAGGGCTCAAGAAGTCTTCGGGGTGCTCGAGAGGGTGTCTGCCGTAGCACCCCTAACGAGATAGCGGCGTTTCGCGCAGTCGTTATTGCAAGTCATATCAGCAAAAGCAATCACTTTCTCAGCAGCAGGCAGTGCGAGCCCAGCGGCAGCTCTACATGAAGGTACCAATAGATCAGGAAGGCCGCCGACCGCGGGAATTCGCGCCGCCCCCATCCCGCCAGCCTACACGAGACTGTCAGGGCACCCTGGACGACATCGAGGGACCGAAGTAATTGGCATTCGCCGTGTCACAGGGCTCGTTGGTCTAGGGGTATGATTCCTGCTTAGGGTGCAGGAGGTCACGGGTTCAAGTCCCGGACGAGCCCTAGCGTGTTGTGCAAACTGATCGCACGTCAGTGGCTGAGTCAGCGCAAAAAGCTCGCCGTCAATATCAAATGAATTTCTTATTTGGTGTGAGCAATTGACGCTGTGGTCCAACGCGTGAAGGCGATTACGAAGGTTTCGGGTACAGATGGTAGCAGATGCATGTTAGTAAGTCTTGCTTAAAGTGATGAAAAAGTGTTTCCGCCCGGGATCGAACCAGGGAACTTCTGCGTGATGGGCAGACGTGATAACCTCTACACCACGGAAACTGCTTGTGCGCACCTTACTTCACAGACAACTTGTAGTGATGTTGCCATCGTAACTAAAAAATTCAATAAATGTGGTACTTGCAAAACGAAGGGACATGCAGCAGATCCACACACGACGTGGCTCATTGGAGGACAATACGACACAGGCAGGAAAATACTGTTCCCGCCCGGGATCGAACCGGGGACCTTCTGCGTGTGAAGCAGACGTGATAACCGCTACACTACGGAAACGACGGACCCGAGAAGTCCATCCTTGTTCACTCCAACTTGCCTCAGCCTTTCTCTCGTCCGCGAATGCACACACGACATTTCATTTGTCAGCCTGGAACCCATCACAGCCGAGGGCTCAAGAAGTCTTCGGGGTGCTCGAGAGGGTGTCTGCCGTAGCACCCCTAACGAGATAGCGGCGTTTCGCGCAGTCGTTATTGCAAGTCATATCAGCAAAAGCAATCACTTTCTCAGCAGCAGGCAGTGCGAGCCCAGCGGCAGCTCTACATGAAGGTACCAATAGCCCAGGAAGGCCGCCGACCGCGGGAATTCGCGCCGCCCCCATCCCGCCAGCCTACACGAGACTGTCAGGGCACCCTGGACGACATCGAGGGACCGAAGTAATTGGCATTCGCTGTGTCACAGGGCTCGTTGGTCTAGGGGTATGATTCCTGCTTAGGGTGCAGGAGGTCCCGGGTTCAAATCCCGGACGAGCCCTAGCGTGTTGTGCAAACTGATCGCACGTCAGTGGCTGAGTCAGCGCAAAAAGCTCGCCGTCAATATCAAATGAATTTCTTATTTGGTGTGAGCAATTGACGCTGTGGTCCAACGCGTGAAGGCGATTACGAAGGTTTCGGGTACAGATGGTAGCAGATGCATGTTAGTAAGTCTTGCTTAAAGTGATGAAAAACTGTTTCCGCCCGGGATCGAACCAGGGAACTTCTGCGTGATGGGCAGACGTGATAACCTCTACACCACGGAAACTGCTTGTGCGCACCTTACTTCACAGACAACTTGTAGTGATGTTGCCATCGTAACTAAAAAATTCAATAAATGTGGTACTTGCAAAACGAAGGGACATGCAGCAGATCCACACACGACGTGGCTCATTGGAGTACAATACGACACAGGCAGGAAAATACTGTTCCCGCCCGGGATCGAACCAGGGACCTTCTGCGTGTGAAGCAGACGTGATAACCGCTACACTACGGAAACGACGGACTCGAGAAGTCCATCCTTGTTCACTCCAACTTGCCTCAGCCTTTCTGTCGTCCGCGAATGCACACACGACATTTCATTTGTCAGCCTGGAACCCATCACAGCCGAGGGCTCAAGAAGTCTTCGGGGTGCTCGAGAGGGTGTCTGCCGTAGCACCCCTAACGAGATAGCGGCGTTTCGCGCAGTCGTTATTGCAAGTCATATCAGCAAAAGCAATCACTTTCTCAGCAGCAGGCAGTGCGAGCCCAGCGGCAGCTCTACATGAAGGTACCAATAGCCCAGGAAGGCCGCCGACCGCGGGAATTCGCGCCGCCCCCATCCCGCCAGCCTACACGAGACTGTCAGGGCACCCTGGACGACATCGAGGGACCGAAGTAATTGGCATTCGCCGTGTCACAGGGCTCGTTGGTCTAGGGGTATGATTCCTGCTTAGGGTGCAGGAGGTCCCGGGTTCAAATCCCGGACGAGCCCTAGCGTGTTGTGCAAACTGATCGCACGTCAGTGGCTGAGTCAGCGCAAAAAGCTCGCCGTCAATATCAAATGAATTTCTTATTTGGTGTGAGCAATTGACGCTGTGGTCCAACGCGTGAAGGCGATTACGAAGGTTTCGGGTACAGATGGTAGCAGATGCATGTTAGTAAGTCTTGCTTAAAGTGATGAAAAAGTGTTTCCGCCCGGGATCGAACCAGGGAACTTCTGCGTGATGGGCAGACGTGATAACCTCTACACCACGGAAACTGCTTGTGCGCACCTTACTTCACAGACAACTTGTAGTGATGTTGCCATCGTAACTAAAAAATTCAATAAATGTGGTACTTGCAAAACGAAGGGACATGCAGCAGATCCACACACGACGTGGCTCATTGGAGGACAATACGACACAGGCAGGAAAATACTGTTCCCGCCCGGGATCGAACCGGGGACCTTCTGCGTGTGAAGCACACGTGATAACAGCTACACTACGGAAACGACGGACCCGAGAAGTCCATCCTTGTTCACTCCAACTTGCCTCAGCCTTTCTGTCGTCCGCGAATGCACACACGACATTTCATTTGTCAGCCTGGAACCCATCACAGCCGAGGGCTCAAGAAGTCTTCGGGGTGCTCGAGAGGGTGTCTGCCGTAGCACCCCTAACGAGATAGCGGCGTTTCGCGCAGTCGTTATTGCAAGTCATATCAGCAAAAGCAATCACTTTCTCAGCAGCAGGCAGTGCGAGCCCAGCGGCAGCTCTACATGAAGGTACCAATAGATCAGGAAGGCCGCCGACCGCGGGAATTCGCGCCGCCCCCATCCCGCCAGCCTACACGAGACTGTCAGGGCACCCTGGACGACATCGAGGGACCGAAGTAATTGGCATTCGCCGTGTCACAGGGCTCGTTGGTCTAGGGGTATGATTCCTGCTTAGGGTGCAGGAGGTCACGGGTTCAAGTCCCGGACGAGCCCTAGCGTGTTGTGCAAACTGATCGCACGTCAGTGGCTGAGTCAGCGCAAAAAGCTCGCCGTCAATATCAAATGAATTTCTTATTTGGTGTGAGCAATTGACGCTGTGGTCCAACGCGTGAAGGCGATTACGAAGGTTTCGGGTACAGATGGTAGCAGATGCATGTTAGTAAGTCTTGCTTAAAGTGATGAAAAAGTGTTTCCGCCCGGGATCGAACCAGGGAACTTCTGCGTGATGGGCAGACGTGATAACCTCTACACCACGGAAACTGCTTGTGCGCACCTTACTTCACAGACAACTTGTAGTGATGTTGCCATCGTAACTAAAAAATTCAATAAATGTGGTACTTGCAAAACGAAGGGACATGCAGCAGATCCACACACGACGTGGCTCATTGGAGGACAATACGACACAGGCAGGAAAATACTGTTCCCGCCCGGGATCGAACCGGGGACCTTCTGCGTGTGAAGCAGACGTGATAACCGCTACACTACGGAAACGACGGACCCGAGAAGTCCATCCTTGTTCACTCCAACTTGCCTCAGCCTTTCTCTCGTCCGCGAATGCACACACGACATTTCATTTGTCAGCCTGGAACCCATCACAGCCGAGGGCTCAAGAAGTCTTCGGGGTGCTCGAGAGGGTGTCTGCCGTAGCACCCCTAACGAGATAGCGGCGTTTCGCGCAGTCGTTATTGCAAGTCATATCAGCAAAAGCAATCACTTTCTCAGCAGCAGGCAGTGCGAGCCCAGCGGCAGCTCTACATGAAGGTACCAATAGCCCAGGAAGGCCGCCGACCGCGGGAATTCGCGCCGCCCCCATCCCGCCAGCCTACACGAGACTGTCAGGGCACCCTGGACGACATCGAGGGACCGAAGTAATTGGCATTCGCTGTGTCACAGGGCTCGTTGGTCTAGGGGTATGATTCCTGCTTAGGGTGCAGGAGGTCCCGGGTTCAAATCCCGGACGAGCCCTAGCGTGTTGTGCAAACTGATCGCACGTCAGTGGCTGAGTCAGCGCAAAAAGCTCGCCGTCAATATCAAATGAATTTCTTATTTGGTGTGAGCAATTGACGCTGTGGTCCAACGCGTGAAGGCGATTACGAAGGTTTCGGGTACAGATGGTAGCAGATGCATGTTAGTAAGTCTTGCTTAAAGTGATGAAAAACTGTTTCCGCCCGGGATCGAACCAGGGAACTTCTGCGTGATGGGCAGACGTGATAACCTCTACACCACGGAAACTGCTTGTGCGCACCTTACTTCACAGACAACTTGTAGTGATGTTGCCATCGTAACTAAAAAATTCAATAAATGTGGTACTTGCAAAACGAAGGGACATGCAGCAGATCCACACACGACGTGGCTCATTGGAGTACAATACGACACAGGCAGGAAAATACTGTTCCCGCCCGGGATCGAACCAGGGACCTTCTGCGTGTGAAGCAGACGTGATAACCGCTACACTACGGAAACGACGGACTCGAGAAGTCCATCCTTGTTCACTCCAACTTGCCTCAGCCTTTCTGTCGTCCGCGAATGCACACACGACATTTCATTTGTCAGCCTGGAACCCATCACAGCCGAGGGCTCAAGAAGTCTTCGGGGTGCTCGAGAGGGTGTCTGCCGTAGCACCCCTAACGAGATAGCGGCGTTTCGCGCAGTCGTTATTGCAAGTCATATCAGCAAAAGCAATCACTTTCTCAGCAGCAGGCAGTGCGAGCCCAGCGGCAGCTCTACATGAAGGTACCAATAGCCCAGGAAGGCCGCCGACCGCGGGAATTCGCGCCGCCCCCATCCCGCCAGCCTACACGAGACTGTCAGGGCACCCTGGACGACATCGAGGGACCGAAGTAATTGGCATTCGCCGTGTCACAGGGCTCGTTGGTCTAGGGGTATGATTCCTGCTTAGGGTGCAGGAGGTCCCGGGTTCAAATCCCGGACGAGCCCTAGCGTGTTGTGCAAACTGATCGCACGTCAGTGGCTGAGTCAGCGCAAAAAGCTCGCCGTCAATATCAAATGAATTTCTTATTTGGTGTGAGCAATTGACGCTGTGGTCCAACGCGTGAAGGCGATTACGAAGGTTTCGGGTACAGATGGTAGCAGATGCATGTTAGTAAGTCTTGCTTAAAGTGATGAAAAAGTGTTTCCGCCCGGGATCGAACCAGGGAACTTCTGCGTGATGGGCAGACGTGATAACCTCTACACCACGGAAACTGCTTGTGCGCACCTTACTTCACAGACAACTTGTAGTGATGTTGCCATCGTAACTAAAAAATTCAATAAATGTGGTACTTGCAAAACGAAGGGACATGCAGCAGATCCACACACGACGTGGCTCATTGGAGGACAATACGACACAGGCAGGAAAATACTGTTCCCGCCCGGGATCGAACCGGGGACCTTCTGCGTGTGAAGCACACGTGATAACAGCTACACTACGGAAACGACGGACCCGAGAAGTCCATCCTTGTTCACTCCAACTTGCCTCAGCCTTTCTGTCGTCCGCGAATGCACACACGACATTTCATTTGTCAGCCTGGAACCCATCACAGCCGAGGGCTCAAGAAGTCTTCGGGGTGCTCGAGAGGGTGTCTGCCGTAGCACCCCTAACGAGATAGCGGCGTTTCGCGCAGTCGTTATTGCAAGTCATATCAGCAAAAGCAATCACTTTCTCAGCAGCAGGCAGTGCGAGCCCAGCGGCAGCTCTACATGAAGGTACCAATAGCCCAGGAAGGCCGCCGACCGCGGGAATTGGCGAGGCCCCCATCCCGCCAGCCTACACGAGACTGTCAGGGCACCCTGGACGACATCGAGGGACCGAAGTAATTGGCATTCGCCGTGTCACAGGGCTCGTTGGTCTAGGGGTATGATTCCTGCTTAGGGTGCAGGAGGTCCCGGGTTCAAATCCCGGACGAGCCCTAGCGTGTTGTGCAAACTGATCGCACGTCAGTGGCTGAGTCAGCGCAAAAAGCTCGCCGTCAATATCAAATGAATTTCTTATTTGGTGTGAGCAATTGACGCTGTGGTCCAACGCGTGAAGGCGATTACGAAGGTTTCGGGTACAGATGGTAGCAGATGCATGTTAGTAAGTCTTGCTTAAAGTGATGAAAAAGTGTTTCCGCCCGGGATCGAACCAGGGAACTTCTGCGTGATGGGCAGACGTGATAACCTCTACACCACGGAAACTGCTTGTGCGCACCTTACTTCACAGACAACTTGTAGTGATGTTGCCATCGTAACTAAAAAATTCAATAAATGTGGTACTTGCAAAACGAAGGGACATGCAGCAGATCCACACACGACGTGGCTCATTGGAGGACAATACGACACAGGCAGGAAAATACTGTTCCCGCCCGGGATCGAACCGTGGACCTTCTGCGTGTGAAGCAGACGTGATAACCGCTACACTACGGAAACGACGGACCCGAGAAGTCCATCCTTGTTCACTCCAACTTGCCTCAGCCTTTCTCTCGTCCGCGAATGCACACACGACATTTCATTTGTCAGCCTGGAACCCATCACAGCCGAGGGCTCAAGAAGTCTTCGGGGTGCTCGAGAGGGTGTCTGCCGTAGCACCCCTAACGAGATAGCGGCGTTTCGCGCAGTCGTTATTGCAAGTCATATCAGCAAAAGCAATCACTTTCTCAGCAGCAGGCAGTGCGAGCCCAGCGGCAGCTCTACATGAAGGTACCAATAGATCAGGAAGGCCGCCGACCGCGGGAATTCGCGCCGCCCCCATCCCGCCAGCCTACACGAGACTGTCAGGGCACCCTGGACGACATCGAGGGACCGAAGTAATTGGCATTCGCCGTGTCACAGGGCTCGTTGGTCTAGGGGTATGATTCCTGCTTAGGGTGCAGGAGGTCACGGGTTCAAGTCCCGGACGAGCCCTAGCGTGTTGTGCAAACTGATCGCACGTCAGTGGCTGAGTCAGCGCAAAAAGCTCGCCGTCAATATCAAATGAATTTCTTATTTGGTGTGAGCAATTGACGCTGTGGTCCAACGCGTGAAGGCGATTACGAAGGTTTCGGGTACAGATGGTAGCAGATGCATGTTAGTAAGTCTTGCTTAAAGTGATGAAAAAGTGTTTCCGCCCGGGATCGAACCAGGGAACTTCTGCGTGATGGGCAGACGTGATAACCTCTACACCACGGAAACTGCTTGTGCGCACCTTACTTCACAGACAACTTGTAGTGATGTTGCCATCGTAACTAAAAAATTCAATAAATGTGGTACTTGCAAAACGAAGGGACATGCAGCAGATCCACACACGACGTGGCTCATTGGAGGACAATACGACACAGGCAGGAAAATACTGTTCCCGCCCGGGATCGAACCGGGGACCTTCTGCGTGTGAAGCAGACGTGATAACCGCTACACTACGGAAACGACGGACCCGAGAAGTCCATCCTTGTTCACTCCAACTTGCCTCAGCCTTTCTCTCGTCCGCGAATGCACACACGACATTTCATTTGTCAGCCTGGAACCCATCACAGCCGAGGGCTCAAGAAGTCTTCGGGGTGCTCGAGAGGGTGTCTGCCGTAGCACCCCTAACGAGATAGCGGCGTTTCGCGCAGTCGTTATTGCAAGTCATATCAGCAAAAGCAATCACTTTCTCAGCAGCAGGCAGTGCGAGCCCAGCGGCAGCTCTACATGAAGGTACCAATAGCCCAGGAAGGCCGCCGACCGCGGGAATTCGCGCCGCCCCCATCCCGCCAGCCTACACGAGACTGTCAGGGCACCCTGGACGACATCGAGGGACCGAAGTAATTGGCATTCGCTGTGTCACAGGGCTCGTTGGTCTAGGGGTATGATTCCTGCTTAGGGTGCAGGAGGTCCCGGGTTCAAATCCCGGACGAGCCCTAGCGTGTTGTGCAAACTGATCGCACGTCAGTGGCTGAGTCAGCGCAAAAAGCTCGCCGTCAATATCAAATGAATTTCTTATTTGGTGTGAGCAATTGACGCTGTGGTCCAACGCGTGAAGGCGATTACGAAGGTTTCGGGTACAGATGGTAGCAGATGCATGTTAGTAAGTCTTGCTTAAAGTGATGAAAAACTGTTTCCGCCCGGGATCGAACCAGGGAACTTCTGCGTGATGGGCAGACGTGATAACCTCTACACCACGGAAACTGCTTGTGCGCACCTTACTTCACAGACAACTTGTAGTGATGTTGCCATCGTAACTAAAAAATTCAATAAATGTGGTACTTGCAAAACGAAGGGACATGCAGCAGATCCACACACGACGTGGCTCATTGGAGGACAATACGACACAGGCAGGAAAATACTGTTCCCGCCCGGGATCGAACCAGGGACCTTCTGCGTGTGAAGCAGACGTGACAACCGCTACACTACGGAAACGACGGACTCGAGAAGTCCATCCTTGTTCACTCCAACTTGCCTCAGCCTTTCTGTCGTCCGCGAATGCACACACGACATTTCATTTGTCAGCCTGGAACCCATCACAGCCGAGGGCTCAAGAAGTCTTCGGGGTGCTCGAGAGGGTGTCTGCCGTAGCACCCCTAACGAGATAGCGGCGTTTCGCGCAGTCGTTATTGCAAGTCATATCAGCAAAAGCAATCACTTTCTCAGCAGCAGGCAGTGCGAGCCCAGCGGCAGCTCTACATGAAGGTACCAATAGCCCAGGAAGGCCGCCGACCGCGGGAATTCGCGCCGCCCCCATCCCGCCAGCCTACACGAGACTGTCAGGGCACCCTGGACGACATCGAGGGACCGAAGTAATTGGCATTCGCCGTGTCACAGGGCTCGTTGGTCTAGGGGTATGATTCCTGCTTAGGGTGCAGGAGGTCCCGGGTTCAAATCCCGGACGAGCCCTAGCGTGTTGTGCAAACTGATCGCACGTCAGTGGCTGAGTCAGCGCAAAAAGCTCGCCGTCAATATCAAATGAATTTCTTATTTGGTGTGAGCAATTGACGCTGTGGTCCAACGCGTGAAGGCGATTACGAAGGTTTCGGGTACAGATGGTAGCAGATGCATGTTAGTAAGTCTTGCTTAAAGTGATGAAAAAGTGTTTCCGCCCGGGATCGAACCAGGGAACTTCTGCGTGATGGGCAGACGTGATAACCTCTACACCACGGAAACTGCTTGTGCGCACCTTACTTCACAGACAACTTGTAGTGATGTTGCCATCGTAACTAAAAAATTCAATAAATGTGGTACTTGCAAAACGAAGGGACATGCAGCAGATCCACACACGACGTGGCTCATTGGAGGACAATACGACACAGGCAGGAAAATACTGTTCCCGCCCGGGATCGAACCGGGGACCTTCTGCGTGTGAAGCACACGTGATAACAGCTACACTACGGAAACGACGGACCCGAGAAGTCCATCCTTGTTCACTCCAACTTGCCTCAGCATTTCTCTCGTCCGCGAATGCACACACGACATTTCATTTGTCAGCCTGGAACCCATCACAGCCGAGGGCTCAAGAAGTCTTCGGGGTGCTCGAGAGGGTGTCTGCCGTAGCACCCCTAACGAGATAGCGGCTTTTCGCGCAGTCGTTATTGCAAGTCATATCAGCAAAAGCAATCACTTTCTCAGCAGCAGGCAGTGCGAGCCCAGCGGCAGCTCTACATGAAGGTACCAATAGCCCAGGAAGGCCGCCGACCGCGGGAATTCGCGCCGCCCCCATCCCGCCAGCCTACACGAGACTGTCAGGGCACCCTGGACGACATCGAGGGACCGAAGTAATTGGCATTCGCCGTGTCACAGGGCTCGTTGGTCTAGGGGTATGATTCCTGCTTAGGGTGCAGGAGGTCCCGGGTTCAAATCCCGGACGAGCCCTAGCGTGTTGTGCAAACTGATCGCACGTCAGTGGCTGAGTCAGCGCAAAAAGCTCGCCGTCAATATCAAATGAATTTCTTATTTGGTGTGAGCAATTGACGCTGTGGTCCAACGCGTGAAGGCGATTACGAAGGTTTCGGGTACAGATGGTAGCAGATGCATGTTAGTAAGTCTTGCTTAAAGTGATGAAAAAGTGTTTCCGCCCGGGATCGAACCAGGGAACTTCTGCGTGATGGGCAGACGTGATAACCTCTACACCACGGAAACTGCTTGTGCGCACCTTACTTCACAGACAACTTGTAGTGATGTTGCCATCGTAACTAAAAAATTCAATAAATGTGGTACTTGCAAAACGAAGGGACATGCAGCAGATCCACACACGACGTGGCTCATTGGAGGACAATACGACACAGGCAGGAAAATACTGTTCCCGCCCGGGATCGAACCGGGGACCTTCTGCGTGTGAAGCACACGTGATAACAGCTACACTACGGAAACGACGGACCCGAGAAGTCCATCCTTGTTCACTCCAACTTGCCTCAGCATTTCTCTCGTCCGCGAATGCACACACGACATTTCATTTGTCAGCCTGGAACCCATCACAGCCGAGGGCTCAAGAAGTCTTCGGGGTGCTCGAGAGGGTGTCTGCCGTAGCACCCCTAACGAGATAGCGGCTTTTCGCGCAGTCGTTATTGCAAGTCATATCAGCAAAAGCAATCACTTTCTCAGCAGCAGGCAGTGCGAGCCCAGCGGCAGCTCTACATGAAGGTACCAATAGCCCAGGAAGGCCGCCGACCGCGGGAATTCGCGCCGCCCCCATCCCGCCAGCCTACACGAGACTGTCAGGGCACCCTGGACGACATCGAGGGACCGAAGTAATTGGCATTCGCCGTGTCACAGGGCTCGTTGGTCTAGGGGTATGATTCCTGCTTAGGGTGCAGGAGGTCCCGGGTTCAAATCCCGGACGAGCCCTAGCGTGTTGTGCAAACTGATCGCACGTCAGTGGCTGAGTCAGCGCAAAAAGCTCGCCGTCAATATCAAATGAATTTCTTATTTGGTGTGAGCAATTGACGCTGTGGTCCAACGCGTGAAGGCGATTACGAAGGTTTCGGGTACAGATGGTAGCAGATGCATGTTAGTAAGTCTTGCTTAAAGTGATGAAAAAGTGTTTCCGCCCGGGATCGAACCAGGGAACTTCTGCGTGATGGACAGACGTGATAACCTCTACACCACGGAAACTGCTTGTGCGCACCTTACTTCACAGACAACTTGTAGTGATGTTGCCATCGTAACTAAAAAATTCAATAAATGTGGTACTTGCAAAACGAAGGGACATGCAGCAGATCCACACACGACGTGGCTCATTGGAGGACAATACGACACAGGCAGGGAAATACTGTTCCCGCCCGGGATCGAACCGGGGACCTTCTGCGTGTGAACCAGACGTGATAACCGCTACACTACGGAAACGACGGACCCGAGAAGTCCATCCTTGTTCACTCCAACTTGCCTCAGCCTTTCTGTCGTCCGCGAATGCACACACAACATTTCATTTGTCAGCCTGGAACCCATCACAGCCGAGGGCTCAAGAAGTCTTCGGGGTGCTCGAGAGGGTGTCTGCCGTAGCACCCCTAACGAGATAGCGGCGTTTCGCGCAGTCGTTATTGCAAGTCATATCAGCAAAAGCAATCACTTTCTCAGCAGCAGGCAGTGCGAGCCCAGCGGCAGCTCTACATGAAGGTACCAATAGCCCAGGAAGGCCGCCGACCGCGGGAATTCGCGCCGCCCCCATCCCGCCAGCCTACACGAGACTGTCAGGGCACCCTGGACGACATCGAGGGACCGAAGTAATTGGCATTCGCCGTGTCACAGGGCTCGTTGGTCTAGGGGTATGATTCCTGCTTAGGGTGCAGGAGGTCCCGGGTTCAAATCCCGGACGAGCCCTAGCGTGTTGTGCAAACTGATCGCACGTCAGTGGCTGAGTCAGCGCAAAAAGCTCGCCGTCAATATCAAATGAATTTCTTATTTGGTGTGAGCAATTGACGCTGTGGTCCAACGCGTGAAGGCGATTACGAAGGTTTCGGGTACAGATGGTAGCAGATGCATGTTAGTAAGTCTTGCTTAAAGTGATGAAAAAGTGTTTCCGCCCGGGATCGAACCAGGGAACTTCTGCGTGATGGGCAGACGTGATAACCTCTACACCACGGAAACTGCTTGTGCGCACCTTACTTCACAGACAACTTGTAGTGATGTTGCCATCGTAACTAAAAAATTCAATAAATGTGGTACTTGCAAAACGAAGGGACATGCAGCAGATCCACACACGACGTGGCTCATTGGAGGACAATACGACACAGGCAGGAAAATACTGTTCCCGCCCGGGATCGAACCGGGGACCTTCTGCGTGTGAAGCACACGTGATAACAGCTACACTACGGAAACGACGGACCCGAGAAGTCCATCCTTGTTCACTCCAACTTGCCTCAGCCTTTCTGTCGTCCGCGAATGCACACACGACATTTCATTTGTCAGCCTGGAACCCATCACAGCCGAGGGCTCAAGAAGTCTTCGGGGTGCTCGAGAGGGTGTCTGCCGTAGCACCCCTAACGAGATAGCGGCGTTTCGCGCAGTCGTTATTGCAAGTCATATCAGCAAAAGCAATCACTTTCTCAGCAGCAGGCAGTGCGAGCCCAGCGGCAGCTCTACATGAAGGTACCAATAGCCCAGGAAGGCCGCCGACCGCGGGAATTGGCGAGGCCCCCATCCCGCCAGCCTACACGAGACTGTCAGGGCACCCTGGACGACATCGAGGGACCGAAGTAATTAGCATTCGCCGTGTCACAGGGCTCGTTGGTCTAGGGGTATGATTCCTGCTTAGGGTGCAGGAGGTCACGGGTTCAAGTCCCGGACGAGCCCTAGCGTGTTGTGCAAACTGATCGCACGTCAGTGGCTGAGTCAGCGCAAAAAGCTCGCCGTCAATATCAAATGAATTTCTTATTTGGTGTGAGCAATTGACGCTGTGGTCAAACGCGTGAAGGCGATTACGAAGGTTTCGGGTACAGATGGTAGCAGATGCATGTTAGTAAGTCTTGCTTAAAGTGATGAAAAAGTGTTTCCGCCCGGGATCGAACCAGGGAACTTCTGCGTGATGGGCAGACGTGATAACCTCTACACCACGGAAACTGCTTGTGCGCACCTTACTTCACAGACAACTTGTAGTGATGTTGCCATCGTAACTAAAAAATTCAATAAATGTGGTACTTGCAAAACGAAGGGACATGCAGCAGATCCACACACGACGTGGCTCATTGGAGGACAATACGACACAGGCAGGAAAATACTGTTCCCGCCCGGGATCGAACCTGGGACCTTCTGCGTGTGAAGCAGACGTGATAACCGCTACACTACGGAAACGACGGACCCGAGAAGTCCATCCTTGTTCACTCCAACTTGCCTCAGCCTTTCTCTCGTCGGCGAATGCACACACGACATTTCATTTGTCAGCCTGGAACCCATCACAGCCGAGGGCTCAAGAAGTCTTCGGGGTGCTCGAGAGGGTGTCTGCCGTAGCACCCCTAACGAGATAGCGGCGTTTCGCGCAGTCGTTATTGCAAGTCATATCAGCAAAAGCAATCACTTTCTCAGCAGCAGGCAGTGCGAGCCCAGCGGCAGCTCTACATGAAGGTACCAATAGCCCAGGAAGGCCGCCGACCGCGGCAATTGGCGAGGCCCCCATCCCGCCAGCCTACACGAGACTGTCAGGGCACCCTGGACGACATCGAGGGACCGAAGTAATTGGCATTCGCCGTGTCACAGGGCTCGTTGGTCTAGGGGTATGATTCCTGCTTAGGGTGCAGGAGGTCACGGGTTCAAGTCCCGGACGAGCCCTAGCGTGTTGTGCAAACTGATCGCACGTCAGTGGCTGAGTCAGCGCAAAAAGCTCGCCGTCAATATCAAATGAATTTCTTATTTGGTGTGAGCAATTGACGCTGTGGTCCAACTCGTGAAGGCGATTACGAAGGTTTCGGGTACAGATGGTAGCAGATGCATGTTAGTAAGTCTTGCTTAAAGTGATGAAAAAGTGTTTCCGCCCGGGATCGAACCAGGGAACTTCTGCGTGATGGGCAGACGTGATAACCTCTACACCACGGAAACTGCTTGTGCGCACCTTACTTCACAGACAACTTGTAGTGATGT